>NC_091638.1:63886412-64189679 GCF_027580195.1 Bos mutus | reverse complement strand
CATGCAGCTAGGCCAGGGGCCCACATGGCTCTGCGCGCCCTCCCCAGGCCATGCCCTGGGGCCCAGCGGACACAGCCCTCTGTCCCTTCTGGTCCTCTAGAGAAGGCCCCAGCAAGCCCCGTGCCCTGGCCTGCAGCCCGCCAGCCCACTGCTGTCTGTACCCGCCCCTGGGGCCACGCGCGAGAGGAAAGATCTCGCGGGCACCCTAGACCGCAGGGCTCTGCTTACCTTTATCCACTAGTGAGAGGCCCAAAAATTCAAAACAAAACAATGTTAGACGAAACAAGAGAGAGGAGGCCCAATGGTGAAGCTCCCCCGAGCCCAGGAGGGACGCAGGGGGCCAGTGCAGGAGACCACACTCAGGGAGGCTTCCTGACGCCCTCCCGGTCACTGGGGCCGGGAGAGGGGCGAGCGGGCAAGCGGGGGTACCATGCACAGGCTGGGGCTCTGCGAGGCCAGTCTGTGGGCACACTGGGCGCGGGGCCGGGCGGGTGGGAGCCGGCACTTACCGAGCTCCTCCAGCTCCGAGGTCATGGACTTGGAGCGCAGGGTGAGGGCCGTGGTCGGAGCTCGCTTTGGAGGCGGAGGAGCTGGGAGGGGGCGGGCGGGAGAGACGGAGTTGAGAGCCTGGCCCCCTGCTGCCCTCGCTCGTCCTTCCAGAAGGGTCAGGAGGGCCCTGACCTGCTGGGATGGCTCAGATGGGCCTTGCCCCGGGGCAGGGAGCTGGCGGTGGTCACAGGAAGTGCTGGAAGTTCTCACACGCGCCTCCAGCCTCCTAAGGGGGTGCATCTGGCCTGCTCCTGGCTGCCCTCTGCAGGCCTCACTCCGGCCCCGTGTCCCCCAGCTGTGACCACTCTTGGGGAGGCTCTTGGACCTCTGCCTTCCTCGGGCCCAGGCCGTGAGCTGCTGCAGTGGCCGATGCAAGTGTTTGGAGCGGGAGCCCCAGGCCCCCGTCTGTCTGCTGAGCACAGCCGGGCCTGAGGCCGGGGCGGCCCTTACCTCCTAAGCGCCCTTTCCGACTTGTTTCCTGCTCTCAGTGGGGGACTGGGAGCCCTGCGGAGGGCGAGCGATGGGGCGCCCTGCAGGTGCCTGAGCCCAGGACGCAGGGAGACAGGCCCCCGCCCTGCTCGCTGCGTCCCTCGGGCAGGCTGGGGGCGGGGGCAGGCACCTTTCTTCCGGGCGGTGTCATCCGGGTCCAGACTCCTGGTCACCGTGACCACCTTGAGGACCAGGTGGTTCCCTCCCTGGCGGATCATGGTCACGACCTGCCGGTGGCCAACCTTGACGACGTTCTCGTTGTTCACCTGCGGGGAGAGGAGGCGGGCGGTGAGCCCAGTGGAGGGGTCGCAGGCGGGCGGGCCCCGTGGGAGCGAGGGTGGTCCTCAGGGAAACCGGGAGGCTGAGGCCCGGGGGCCGGCCAGGGCTGCTTCCTGGGAGTGAACGTTCCCGCACCTGCCGGGGGACAGGACTACCTCCTGGGCAGCATGAGCCTCAGAGATGTCCCCCGGGGCAGCCCCAGGAGCAGCTTCTGGGCCACCAGCTTCACACCGAAGCCCAGCACAGGCTCCCTGCCCGGTGGGCCTTCCATGGCATGGTTAGGAGGGAACGCGACACTCGGCTGCCTTGTCCCTCGCCCAGACACCCCTGTTCCCTCCGGGCACTCCTTCCTTCCTCCTCTCTGGTCCAGAGGCCAGAAAAGACGGAAAGCTTGGCTGGGGAGGTGCTAAGGCCGATGCGTCACTATGTTACTCGGAGGGACAACCGCTCCCGGGACCCTGACCCTAGGGTCACCAGGATCACCTTGGCTGACACACCGTCCATCAGAGCCCCTCGGCCGGGAGCTCTTGGTGCCGGTCACAGCCTGTTCGTGCCCTCTGATCCCCATCCGTCCCTACTGGGATGGTGCTCGCGGCACGAAGGCACACAGGACCCCGGCGATGTCCTGTGGGCCGGTGGGGCCTGAGCCCCCGGCACTGGGCACCTCCCAGGGCTCAGCCGGGCTGCAGGCCCATGTGCCCACCGCCCTCCACCTCTCCTGAGCCCACGACCCTCCACCTCTCCCGAGCCCACCACCCTCCACCTCTCCCGAGCCCACAACCCTCCACCTCTCCAGAGCCCACCACCGAGAGGAAGGCGGGCCTGTCTCAGAGCAGGGGGCCGAGCTGCCCCTGAGCTACCTCCCCTGATCGCCAGGGCTCCACGGCTCCAGCCCGGCCCCCTCCCTCACGCCCCCGGCACCAACATGCCGCCCAGATGGGCTCTGTCCCCTGCTATCCCCTCCCCCAGATCCTGGTGTGAGCGCTGGGCATGGAGGGTGAAGCCTGTGACCACTCTGAGTATTGCCCAGGTGATTGAGGAATAAGAAGCACCCAACACCCCGCGTCCCCTGCGACTGCCTGGCCCTGTTTTGCTCTACTTCTCGGCCTGCTGTGGATTCCTTAAATGCGGTCAGTGCGGTGGAGCCACAGGCTCACCAGCGTGGTGCGTCTTCGCAGATGCAATAGACACCCCAGGTGTCTTTATCGTCTGGGCCACCACGGAATCTGCAAAGACACACTGGATGGGCTTAACAGCAGAATGGATATGACAGAGAAAAGAGTGAACCTCAATACGGAAATAGAACTTATCCAATATGAAGAAAGAGGAGGTTTTCAAAAGTGAACACAGTGTTAAGCACTCGTGGGACAACATCAGAAGGTCTAAGATGATGAGAATTAGAGGCCCAGAAGGGGAGAAAGTCAAGAGTCCTAGAAAAGGGAGAAAGAAAAAACGATGGCTGAAAAGTTCCCCGACTGGGTGAAGGACATTAATGTACAGATTCAAGAAGCCCAGTGATTCCCAAAAATGATAAATATAAAGAAAAGTCAGGCCTGGGCACGTTACAGTTAATTCGCTGAAAGCCAAAGGTAACACGAAATCTTATTAACGCGGGCAGAGGAGGACACGTTACTTACACAGGAACTGTGTGGACCTCACATCAGAAACTACAGAGACAAGAAGAGCCTGGAACAATGTTTTAAACCTGTAAAAAAGTAACTGTCAACCTGGAATTCTGTAACCACTTGAAAATACAAAGAATGGGGGCAAAATAAAGACCTTTGTAAATAAATGATGAGTTATTGCCAGAGAAGTTGCTGCCAGCAGGCTTGCACTACAAACAAAGCTAAAGGAAGTTCTCTAAGCTGGAGGAAAATGACAATGAATCTTTAGAAGGCGTGAGGATATCAGAAATGATACACACCTGGGCAAAATACGAAAGATTATTTTATCCTTATTAAACAGATACGACTGTTTTAGGCGGAAATGACACTGGTCTCTAGGGCTTCTAATGTGGGTAACTGTCCGTGGGACAGTTGCAGCAGGGCTGAGGCAGACACATCTATACGGTTGTCAAGTTTTATGCTTTATGTGAAGTGTGCACTATGAATTCTGAGTGGGTGGAAGAAGTTAAGGATGTACACTGCAGTCCTGGAGCCACCACTGAAGAGAATGGAAAGAGACACAGCTAAAAGCAGATAAAAAGGAGTTTTAAAAGTAGTCAAATAATCCAAAATCCAAAATAAAGCGGAAAAGGGAGAAAAGAGGAGAGCTGAAGAGCAGCACAAGGCAAGCTGAACGGCATCAGAAGTCAATGCGGTGAGACTCCAGGTAAAAAGCAGGCATTGTTTAAAAACACACACACACCATGGAAAAGAAGGGCCCAAATATGCTGTCGGCGCACTCAACACAGATTGAAAGGAAATAAATGGGAAAAAAATTCCCATAGATGGAGTGGCTATGTTACTATCTCACAAAGTAGACTTCATCCACTTTGAAAAGTGTTTTGGCAATTCCTCAAAGTTAAACATAGAGCTTACGATACGATCCAGAAACTCCAGGCCTTGTATATGACCAAGAGGACTGAAAACACAATCACACAAGTTCCTGTACACAAAAGTTCATAACAGCATTATTCACAGTAGCCCAACGGGCTGGAGGAATGAGCCCCTCGGTGGGCAAGAGAGCCCTCTCTGGAGTGACACAGCTTCCCAAATTAGGCTGGCAGTGATGGCTGCGCAACTCTGAATATGCTAGAATCCACTGGGCTGTGTAACTCAAGAGGCTGAAATTTTATGGTACATAATTTATAGATCAACAAAGCTGGGACAAAAACAGACTTAAGGAAAAAAGCATTTCCAGAAATAAAGAGGGATAGTTCATAATGATACAAGAGGTCATTCACACGGAAGGCGTAACAGGCATAAGCGTGTACGCACCTAGTCACAGAGCCTTAGTATAATGAAGCCCGATTTGACAGAATTAAAGAACAGGCAGCTCTTCAAACACAGTAGGAAACTTTAATACCCTTTTCTCAAATTGATGAAACAGACAAAAACATTTAAGAAGACTGCCCCCTCCCTGCCCAGATAGAGGACCTTGGGAGGTATTTTCTTGGCCCAGGTTTTCCGGACTTTGCTGATGTGCCCTGGTGTGTTCATCGCTCGTACTGGGTACTCACGAATCCCTTTCCATCAAGAACTTGCACCCCTTCATTCTAGAACGGTTCCTTCCATTATTTCCCGAACACTTCTTTCATTTTCTCTTTGAGGTACCTTTATTTAGCACACACTGGACTTTCTAAATTATCTTTCCAACTTTCCACATCTTTCTCTTTCTGGAAGACTCTTTTTCAATTTATTTTTCAATCTATTTCATATCTGCTATAATATTTTTTAATTTCAAGAGCTCTTTTGTTCTCTGTTACTTTATAAAAGAGCATTTTGTTCTTAAAAGATGCAATATCTTTTATCTCACTGATCATATTAATAATGTCTTTTCATGATCTGACTCTCCCTGCATGATCTGTTTCCTCTTTCTCTTCCCTTCACAGTATATTTGTTTTGGGCTTTGTCTTTCGTATTAATTGTCTCTCACACTTCCGCATATTTAAGGGAACACCCCCAGTCCCCCCGCCCCACTTCACCAGTGTGTAGTGCCCCCTGACAGGAAGCGCATATTTAAGGGAACACCCCCGGTCCCCCCGCCCCCGCCAAAGGCCTGACTTCTATCCTGGCCAGTTACTCTGTGAATACTGACAAACTGATTCTAACTTTACATGGAAAGGCAAAAGACCCAAAATAGCCACTGCAGCACTGAAGAAACACAAAGTCAGGCGCCTGACATTGTCTGACTTCAAGTCTTATTATAAAACTTTACCAATCAAGTATTGGTCAAAGAACAAACAGATCCACGGAGTAGAATAGAGAGCCCAGAAGTAGACCCACACAAATACAGTAACTGATCTTTGACAAAGGCACAAAGGCAATTCAGCGGACAAAAGATCATCTTTTCAACAATGGTGCTGGAACAATGGGATACCCACATGCAAAAAAAAGAAAAAAAAATCTAGACACAGACCTCACCTTACACCTTTCACAAAAATTAACCTCAAATGTGTCACAGACCTAAATGTAAAACACAAAAATTATAAAACTTCTGGAAAATAATGTAAAAGAAAATCTAGGTGACCCTGAACTTAGCAATGACTTCTTAGATAAGACACCAAAAGCACTCTCCATGAAAGGAAGAATTGATGAACAAGACCTCATTAAAATGGAAAACCGCAGAATACACTGTGAAGAGAAGGAGAAGGCAACCACAAACGGGGAGGAAATGTTTCCAAAACACACGTCAGATAAAGGACCGGCGTCCAAAATACACAGAGAACTCTTAAAGGACCCAAATAAAAACCAAGCAAAATATCCGGACATCTCCCCAAAGAAGATACACAGGTGATCAATATCATATGTCACTGCCTAGTCGCTCAGTCGTGTCCGACTCCTTGCAACCCCATGGACTGCAGCCCCCCAGGCTCCTCAGCCCATGGGATTCTCCAGGCAAGAACACTGGAGTGGGCTGCCATTTCCTTCTCCAGTCGTATGTCATTAGGGAAATGCAAATGGAAACAACCATGAGATACCAGTATACACCTACTTGAATGGCCAAAGTCCAAGACACTCACACCACCAAACACTGTCAAGGATGTGAAGCAACAGGAACTCTCCTTGCTGGGGTAAGTGCTAAAAGGCACAGCCATTTGGTAGACAGTCCGGTGGTGATTTAGAAGACCAAACATACCATAACTGTCTGACCCAGCAGTCAGGCTCCTTGGTGACCATTCACCCAAATAAGCTGAAATTCCTGCCCACACAAGACCCTAGACATGGACATTCACAGCAGCTTTATTCACAGACGCCAAAACTTACACACCACCAAGAAGGCTTTCAGTAGGTGAGCGGATAAATAAACTGCTACCTCCCGACAATGGACTGTTTCACAGCGATGAAAAGAAACGGACTCTCAAGCCCCAAGACACCCGGAGGAACCTTCAGTGCACACGCTAAGTGAAGGAAGCCAGTCTGTAAAGGCTACATGCTGTATGATGCCAACTACATCACATGCTGGAAACAGCAAAACTATGAAGACCACAAAAAGATCAGGGGTTGCCAGTGCTCGGGAGGAGGGAGGGATAAACAGGTGGAGCGCAGGGGAGTTTTAGAGCCATGACACAGTTACTCTGTGCAGGACTGCAATGGTGGCATCTGTCCAAGTCCAGAGAGGGAGAGGGGGAAGAGGGAACCCTAATGTAAACTTCAGTTAATAATAATGTGTCAATATTGTATCAGTGTTGGTTCATCAACTGTAACAAACTGTACCACGTTGGAGCAAGATGGTAAAAACAGAAATGGGTAGGTAAGGAGGAGTGAGAGGGGATGAGGGAACTCTGCACTTTTGGCTCTGTTTCTCCCTATAAACTCAAAACCTGCTTAAAATAAAAGTAGAGTCACAGATGAGAAAACAAACATGCCTGCCAGGGGGTGAAGCGGGGACGGGTACATTGGCAGATGTGATTGACAAGTGCCCACTACTACACTGGAGTGGGTTGCCATGCCCTCCTCCAGGGGATCTTCCCACCCCGTGGATCGAACCCAGGTCTCCCGCATTGCAGGTGGATTCTTTACTGTCTGAGCCACCAGGGAAGCCCATGTGTTTGATAGATCACTAATAAGGACCTGCTGTACAGCACGGGGAACTCTACTCAACACTCCGTAATAGCCTATGCAGGAAAAGAATCTTAGAAAGCGTGGATACATGTGTATGTGTAACTGACTCATTTTGCTGTACATCTGGAACTAATACAACATCGTAAATCAACTATACTCCAATAATTTTTTTTTAATTGCTCAGAGAAACAGCCTATTAATTAAAAGGAAGCTCATTTCTACATTTTCTATTATGGAATGTTGTCCTATGAGTGACCAAGAGCAGAGAGACTGTTCTTCCGTATCACCAAGGCCTCATCAGCCAGTGGCAGCATCATCAGGTGGGCGGTTCCAGCGCCTCCAAGCCGCCCCGCAACCCTCACGGGTCCTCCTGGCGCAAGCCCCAGCTTCCTCTCACCCTGCCTGAGAGCAGTCCTGGCAGCTCTGTGTGAAAAGACAGAGTCTCACACTAAAAGCACAGCCACAATACTACTATCGCAGCTAAAAGGTAGCCCTCATCCCATGGGTCAGGAAGTATCCCATCAGGGCTAGAGGGCTTCCCAGCTGTCTCGCAAGTGTCCCCAAGACGACAGCCGCTTCACCGGGACCAGGAGCCAGACACTGCGTTGGGTGGCGTGACTGCGAAGTCTTTCTCACTCTGCAGCCTCCCCGGTTCCTCTTTTATTCCCTCCCGGTCCGTTTGCTGAAGCAAGGGAGCCGTCACCCCTCTTGGTTTTGTTGACTGTGTGCCTCTGTCTTCCGTTTGCCTGTGCTTTGCAGGCTGGAGGCTGGGACCCGCTTCAGGCCTGCTTTGTGTCAGGCGGACGTCACAGGTGGGGCTGTGTGCCCCCATCGGAGCCCCCGAGTGTCGGCTCGAGGCTTTCTGGGATGTTAAAGCTTATGGATGGGTTTGCGCACGGTCAGCCTGATCCCCGCCCTGTTAGTTGATCAGTAACATTTCTAGCAGCCGCCGAAGGTCACTGCCTGGATCATTTACTGCCCGGGGGCTGTAAAATGCTGATATTCTACTTAGGGTGTTCCTTCTCCATTTATCATTTGGAATAATCTGTAAAGAGAAACTTCCCCTTCTCAACTGTTTGACTGCCCCGAGGGGCAGTTTCTTTAAGAAGGGCAAGATGCATGCCTCATTCTTCCTTTCTATTTGCCAGTTTCCAGAGTAATGAACGTGCTCCTTCAAGTGACCCATTCTCGAATGTAAACTGGTACACCCTCTGTGGAGAACAGGATGAAGAGTCCTTAAAATACTAAAAATGATCATGTGGTCCTGCAGTCTCGCTCCAGGGGATATACCTGGAGAAAACCATAATCCAAAGAGACACATTCACCCCATGCTCACTGCAGCATTCACAGTAGCCAGGACATGGAAGCAGCCTGCGTGTCCTCTGACAGAGGGATGGGTAAAGAAGATGTGGCACATATACACAACGGAGTATTGTTCAGCCATAAAAGAACGAAATAATGCCATCTGCAACCACACGGATGGACCTAGAGACTGTCACACTCGGTGAATTATGTAGGTCAGACAGAGACCAACACCAGTGAGAGTACTCACACGTGCGATCTAATTTAAAAATGGAACAAACGAACTTACCATCTACAAAAACAGAAGCAGACACACAGACGTCGAAAGCAAACTCACGGTTACCAAAGGGGAACATGGGGCTGGGGGGTAAGCAGAAGCTTGCGATAAACACACACACACACACACGCACACACACACACACACACTACTATACGTAAGACAGATATCCAACAAGGACCTACGGTCTAGCACCGAGAACTCTCCTCACTATTCGGTGACAATCAACATGGGAAAAGAGACTAAAGAAGAACGGATGCATGTGTCTGCATAACTGAACCCCTGAAACTAACACAGCACTGCAGACCAACAATACTCCAGTCGAAATTTAAAAAGAAAGCAACCCATTCTTTAAAAGTGTCATGATGAATTCAGGGATGTTTAAAAAAACCCTATTTAATACATCTGAATCCGTTGCAATTACTATGTTTTGTGTTTAAACACACTTTTGATTTTATAATGGTTTTAGATTTAGAGAAAAATTGTGATCATACAGCAGGGAATCCCTCGCCCCGACCCCATGTCCCCTGTTACAAACATGTTACATAAAGATGGTACTTTTGTCACAATCAGTTGACCAATACTGATACACTGTTACTAATTAAAGCCCACATTTAATTCAGATTTCCTTAATTGTTACCCAGGGTCCCTTTCCTGCTCCAGGGTCCCACTCAGGGCAACACGGGGCGTTTAGGCTCCTCTGGGCTGTGACGAAGATCATGGCATCCAGTCCCACCACTTCATGGGAAATAGATGGGGAAACAGTGGAAACAGTGTCAGGCTTTATTTTTCTGGGCTCCAAAATCACTACAGATGGTGATTGCAGCCATAAAATTAAAAGACGCTTACTCCTTGGAAGCAAAGTTATGACCGACCTAGATAGCATATTCAAAAGCAGAGACATTACTTTGCCAACAAAGGTTCGTCTAGTCAAGGCTATGGTTTTTCCTGTGGTCATGTATGGATGTGAGAGTTGGACTGTGAAGAAGGCTGAGCGCTGAAGAATTGATGCTTTTGAACTGTGGTGTTGGAGAAGACTCTTGAGAGTCCCTTGGACCGCAAGGAGATCCAACCAGTCCATTCTGAAGGACATCAGCCCTGGGATTTCTTTGGAGGGAATGATGCTGAAGCTGAAACTCCAGTACTTTGGCCACCTCATGAGAAGAGTTGACTCATTGGAAAAGACCCTGATGCTGAGAGGGATTGGGGGCAGGAGGAGAAGGGGACGACAGAGGATGAGATGGCTGGATGGCATCACTGACTCGATGGACGTGAGTCTCAGTGAACTCCGGGAGTTGGTGATGGACAGGGAGGCCTGGAGTGCTGCGATTCATGGGGTCACAAAGAGTCGGACACAACTGTGCGACTGATCTGATCTGATCTGGGCTGTGACAGCTCAGACCTGCCTTGCTTTTGCTGAGCTGGACGGTTTTGAGTAGCCGCCAGGAGTTTGTGGGGTTTCTCCCCAGCGAGGAGGGCGGCGGGTCTGGGGAGGAAGTGCCCCTCCTCCACCCCCCAGGGCACCTGCCTGCTGCGGGCACCGCTGCCCTGCGCACCTGGACGAGGGGAGATCGCCAGGCTGTCCTCTCTTCAGCGCACACTGCCCTCTTTGGAAGGAGGTCACTGGGCACAGCCACCCCCAAAGGGTGGGCCCTAAAGCCCTGGCTCTTTGAGGGCCAGACCCTCCACACACACTTGAGGGACGCTTCTGCCGGGAACTTGTCGCTTCTGCTTAGGTAGTCCTCGGGTGTTTACTTCCGTCATCAAGACCCTGCAGTGCTCAGATCGCCCCCGCTCGGGCCATCGGGAGCTGTGTATCCCCGAGGCCTCTGGTTTCCCACATCCCTGCCTTTCTGGCCCCGCAGGAAGCTCTGGGCTTCTCTCCTCTCAGGCGCCTCTGTCCCGCCTGAGCTTGGGAGGAGCGTCTAGGTCACCCCTGCGCCGGATCCGTGTGACCCTAAACATCGTCAGCACTGCCCCTACTTGCTGATGAGACACGCGTTCAAGGCTATGTGTGAGATTATAGATCATTTCAGCTGAGCTTTAGTGTAGCAGGATTTTCCTTCTTTGATTTTATGTTTGTATCTCTTTATCTTTGCTAAAAAAATCTGGGTTCTTAATGACTGAAGCTCCAATACTTTGGCCATCTGATGCGAAGAACTGACTCATTGGAAAAGACCCTGATGCTGGGAAAGACTGAGGGTGGGAGAAGGGGACGACAGAGGATGAGATGGTTGGATGGCATCACAACTCGATGGACATGAGTTTGAGCAAGCTCCGGGAGATCGTGAAGGGCAGGGAAGCCTGGCGTGCTGCAGTCCATGGGGTCACAGAGAGTCGGACACGACTTAGCGACTGAACAACAACAAAGAAATGACTTATTTTCTTGCCCTCTTATCTATGTACCTGTCTGTCTGTCCATCCATCCCTCTGTCTATCCATCCATCCATCTGTCCATCCGTCTAGCTACCTGGCATTTATCTATCGCCCATCATCTCTATCATTAGACAGTTTCAGGGGAACATCATCAGTATCGTTACTAACAATAAAGTTACTGAAAAAAGTGAGATTTCTTTCCATTGTGCAGTGGCATACAAACTGATACGTGAAATAATTTCCCCGTTAATGCCATTAGTTTCATTTGTGGTTATGTTCATTTATATTACTTTGGTTTTCAAAATGTCGACTTAATTGTGAAGTATTCACCCAATTTCATAATCAAATCTACAGCAATTTGACCTCAGAAAAGTCTTTTCTCTTCCTGTGCTCTACCCCGAGGAAACGTTAAATTAAAAAACATTCTTGTATAATACTTTAAGAGAATACTACCCTGTAAAATAAATGTGGTTCTTTTCTTTTTTAACCAGCACACACAAAAAAAAAAAAACCCACAACACTTGTGTGTGAGGACTGTCCTTCTGTTAAAAATAAAAAGCACACATCTGTGTGAGCCTATCTACGTGCGTCCCCACATGCGTGTGTACGAGAGTGTGTGTGCACACGTGTGTACATGTGCGTGTACACCTGTGTGTCCACTCCCTACCTTCTGGTCACCCGTCTCTCGCGCTCTCTCCTGCACGTGACCAGACGCCCCCAGAGGCACTGCCGGGCCGTGTGCAGCACCTGGGTCCCCTGGGGCGGGGTGGGGGGCACCCAGGGTCCAGCCAGATGCAGGAACCGGCAAGGACCAGGGGTGCCAGGCCGTGTGCAGCGATGCTTGGCTCCCCGACGGCCCCCGGGGTCCTCGCTGGTTCCTCCATCTGGCTGGACCCTGGGTCCCCCCGCCCCCGTCTCCAGGGGACCCAGGTGCTGCTGGGCCTCGGCCTGCGGGGCCCCGAGGGGCATGTCTGTCTCAGTGTGCTCTCCAGCCGCGGCCCAGGATGCTGCACTCTGGGTCTCTGAGTCCCCGTGCCCCCAGGCTCCCAAACCACGCTGCTGCGGGCTTTTCGCCCCCGCACCCTCCGCATTTATGCTGCCTGCTGACCCCCGCCCCGGGAGAAGGCAGCGCAGATGCGGCTCTCCACTGGGCCTCGCCAGTCAGGTCCCTGAAAGCCCTGCTGTGGCAAAGACGCACGTGGGACACGACTCAGAAGGCGCCGGCGGGCAGATCCCCAACTGAGTGGGGCTGCTGCCCGCCCCTCGGGAGACGCTGCAGGCCACGTCCTGCGGGTCTTGGTGGCGGGTGCCAGCCCATGCAGGAGTTGGGGCGTGACCATGTCCTCACTGGTCTCCAACCACAGTTTATTCAAACCCCAGTCTTGTCCCCTCCTGATTAGGAGGTGATCCCTCTAGACCCGGGCCCCTCCCCCAGGTCCAGGCAGGGCCTCGCTTGGGCTCAGACGCAGTCTGGCCAGACTCCCCCTGTGCTCCTTCAAGGATGCCCTAAGCTCCCCCTGGCCTTGGGGAGCGCGTCTATTCCCTCAGCTGTACCATGGTCGGCCCAGGAGACAGGAGGGAGAGAGGCAGCGTCCCTCGTCCAGGGTGACTCTGCATTACCCCTCCTGGGATTCCCTCCTGGGACCACTCTGGGAGACGAGAGGGTGCCATGGTCCAGCGACTTCTGCTGGGGGTCTGCTCCAGCCCTGCAGTCCTGTCCCCACCCCCCTGTAAAGATGCTGCAGGCGAGACCCTGGGCTGGGAGCAGGCGGCTTCCTTGTCCTGGCGAGCCTGAGGGCCCAGCGTCCAGCACCAGCTTAAAGCCGGTGGCTTCCTCCCCACCCTGGCTGAGCATCGAGGCGTGTGGTGGGGCCGCGGACGTGTGTCCGTGTCCACTCGTGCTGGCGTGCGGTTGTGTGCGCCCATGGAGGGAGTGTCCCCCGCTTGGCCTCACAGCTCCCTGTGCAGCAGGGGGCGGGGCCTGCACACCAGCAGGTGAAGGACGACTCCAGGTCCTCAATTGAGAGCATGCTGAGTGGGCACCAGCGGGGTGTCCCTGTGCTGAGGACCTGCGCGGTTACACCACTGAGCCCCGTGGGCAGTAGGCCAGCAGCCCCAGCCTCACCCCTCGCACGGCCTGGCCTCAGGGCCACGCCGGGTCTGACTCTGCCCACCACGGCCACAGAGAGCTGACCAGCCCAGCTCTCCATGCAGCGCCTCTCTGGTCCTGTGTGGATGACATCATGGGGAGTGTGTCTAATAAGCTGGAAGCAGCAGGCACTTCCAATGCCTTATCCGCAAATGCAAGTGGGGAGGTGAACCCTATAAAAGTGCTCTGAGATGCCCTGGAGGCTCTGTGGTCGGGTAGGCGGTAGGACTCCACTGCATGGGCTGAAGTGAATGCGCACGCACATGCAGGAGGCCTGGCAGCCCTTTTGGAGTCTGGAGGCAGCACGTGCCACGTTGGAGCATGTGTTCCCCACCCACCTACAAAGCCCTCTGTGAGGCTGTGGCCGAGTGGGGCCCAGGGTGAGAGCGTGGATGGTCCGCAGCAGGTCCCAGGCTGCAGGCAGGCCACTTGGCCACCATTCAGGGCCCAGTGACACCGAGTGTCCAAGCAAAGGGGATGCTCTGAGGAGTGTCTGGCAGGCACAGAGCTTGGGGACCCTGGAGCTGCCTGATGCCCCACCCTGCATGTGATTTCTTTTGAGAAACACCTGTTGGCTCGTGGGCCTCAAGGGCCTGAGGCCCCAGTGGTGCTGCTGCTTGCCGAGACTCACGTGGTCGGGGGGAGGGACCACTTCCATTGGACTCCGTGGTTCGTCCTGAACCAGCCCCAAACAGAGCAGACGGGCTAACGCCAAAGGCGGCGGCCTGGCCCGAGGCCAGGGCAGCACCCAGCCCAGGTCAGCAGCTCAGGGCGGGCTGGGAGGAGGCTGTTTCTCCCTGTTTCCCCACTTCCTGTCCAGAGCATCGGTCACACTGCGACAGCAGCGAGAGAAAGCGGCCTTGGGAGAAATGAAGTGGTTGGGGGTGACGGTGAAGGCACATGGGGCCCCCGGGAAGGACAGAAGGCTCTGCTTTTGTCCCTTCGGATGGAGCCCCCACCTGTCTCCGCGGCCTGAGGACAGCTGGCTGAAGGGCGTCTCCCCTTGACCCCCGAGCTCCGGCTCTTGGGCTGAAGGGTCCCCGTCCCTGTCTGACTCCAGGGGGTTAGGGAACAGGCATCTGTGCCCTCGGTGGGGTTGGGGGGGTTGGTGTGTGCTGGCCCGGGGCGCAAGGAGGAGGAATCTCTGTTTCCTCATGGGACAAAGACAGGTTGATACCCCAGGGGCGGGGAGCCACCTGGGCTCCTGAATTTGAGGACCTCCCTCACAGGGTGGGGGTGGGGAGAGGGCAGGGCTGGGTCCCTCCCCTCCTGTCAAGCAGGAGGGAACCTCCACTTCCAGAACAACCTCAGTGGGGGCCTGAGCCATCTTACCCTGTGTGTCCCACCTCCTTGCCCCGGCCCCCTTCTGTCCCTCCAGGGGCACCTTCCCCGTGTGCCCCTCCCTGCAGCCCTGCTCGCCCCCCCCGCCCCGCCCCCTTGATGTGCCAACAGCCTGGCCTCCTCGGCTGCAGGCCAGATGCCCCAGGGCCTCAGCTGCCCCAGGGGAGGGACGCTGCTCTGGCCCCTCCTCCATCTGGGCTCCCCCACCCTCCCAGGACCCCGCGCCTTAAGCTTCCCAAAGAGAGTGCCCAATCGAGACTCTGGTGACCGCCCCCGCAGCCACTGGGGACGGGCAGGGGCTGACCCAGGCCCGCTCCTCTGGGGGAGAGACCCCCCCCTCCCCGGCCTGGAACACCCCTGAGGGCCCAGGGGAGGGTGTGGGCTCAGGTGGGCCTGACTCAGGCTGGGGAATCCTAACGTGGCTGACGTACGTGTTGTGTTTAAAAGAATCATTTTGCCCTTAACGCAGAAGGGCAGTTGCTACAAAAGGCCCTCCAGGCACGTCGCCCACAGCACCGACACACGTAATTACGGTTGACTTGGGCTTGAAAGAAGGGGCGCTGCTGGTGGAGCCCCTCTGGGGGCGCTGATCATAGCAGGGGCCTCTGTGCCAGCCTCATGGCCTCCTGCAGCCCCGCTGCCTGTGACTCAGACAAGAGGTCCCTGAAGAGGGAATCTGGAGGCACCCGGCGAGCCAGCGGGCTGGGCCGGGCCCACCAGTTCCGCCGAGCCAGCTCCTGGGCCAGCGGCCACTCCTCTGCTGGCTCACGGGGTGGTGGCTGCACCACGCTGTCCCCAGGGCCGGGCCAGGCGCCCGAGGGCACCGGACTCCCGGATGGAACCTCAGAGACACACTGGAGACCCAGGCTCTGTCACTGTAACCTCCCGGCGTAACCAGAGCAGGTTAAGTTCACGCACGCGTTTCCAGGTTCGCGGCTAGAGAGACACGTTGAGGACCCAGCACACCTGTCCTTCCGCCTCTGTCTCAGCCATCACCTGGTCTCAGGTAAACGCCCATGGAACACGGCCGGACTGCATGCCGAAAGGAAAGAGCTTGGTGGGGACGCAGGATCCCGTAGTGGAGACCAGGATGGAGCTTGCTCCAAAACGCACAGAATATCCGTACAGCCCAGGAACCCCTCTTCTGGGCATGTGCCCCAGAGCAGGGACTTGAACAGACACCCGTGTGCCAACGTTCGTGGCATCGTGACTCCCAACAGCTAAATCATGTAAAATGCCCAAGTGTCCATGGATGGATGAAGGGAGAAAGGGTGGTCCCTCCATACAAGGGAATGTCACTCAGCCCTAAAAGGAGGAAACTCTGACACCTGCTGCAACGTGGACGAACCTCAAGGACCTTATGCTCGTGGAAAGAAGCCAGGCGCCAGAAGACAGCCACTGGGTGACCTGCTCACAGAAGGATGGACATTCACGGGGCGGGGGGCAGGGGGCAGGGGCGGGGCTGAGGAGGGGGGAGGCCAGCGTCTAGTGGGGGCGGGGCTTCAGTGGGGGGGGCGGGGGATGCAGCGGCAGGGGCGGGGCTGAGGAGCGGGAGGCCAGCGTCTACTGGGGGCGGGGCTTCAGTCTTCGGAGATGGAGCGTTGCGGAGGATGGACGGGGTGATAAGTGCACAACCGTGCGAATGACTGCACCTAAGGCCACTCAACCGGGCACTTAAAAGTGATGAAGACGTTAAGTTTCACGTTACGTGTATTTGCCACAGTTAAAAAAAACAAACAGCAATCCCACTGCTGGGCATACACACTGAGGAAACCAGAAGGGAAAGAGACACGTGTACCCCAGTGTTCATCGCAGCACTGTTTATAATAGCCAAGACATGGAAGCAACCTAGATGTCCATCAGCAGATGAATGGATAAGAAAGCTGTGGTACATATACACAATGGAGTATTACTCAGCCATTAAAAAGAATACATTTGAATCAGTTCTAATGAGGTGGATGAAACTGGAGCCTATTATACAGAGTGAAGTAAGCCAGAAGGAAAAACATAAATACAGTATACTAACGCATATATATGGAATTTAGAAAGATGGTAACAATAACCCGGTGTACGAGACAGCAAAAGAGACACTGATGTATAGAACAGTCTTATGGACTCTGTGGGAGAGGGAGAGGGTGGGAAGATTTGGGAGAATGGCAATTAAACATGTAAAATATCATGTAGGAAACGAGTTGCCAGTCCAGGTTCGTGCACGATGCTGGATGCTTGGGGCTGGTGCACTGGGACGGCCCAGAGGGATGGTATGGGGAGGGAGGAGGGAGGAGGGTTCAGGATGGGGAGCACATGTATAGCTGTGGCAGATTCATTTTGATATTTGGCAAAACTAATACAATTATGTAAAGTTTAAAAATAAAATAAAATTAGAAAAAAAATATATATATATACATATAGGTATTTATTTTTAAAGGGAAAGGCATGATCTGAGGTCCGGGAACCAGGTCCCGGCTCCGTGCCCCTCCACTGGTCCCTGGGAGCTGCCCTTTGAGGCATGGTGTCATCTCTAAAACGGGCCGTGGGTGACTTCACAGGGTCCCAGAGGACCAAGGAAATGCACACAAGTGCCCCCCGAGCCTGGGCCAGGGCGGGCAATGGGGTGACCCGTGGCTGATTTCCATGAATGGACACCCTTCCCCTGACTCGGTGGGAGGGTGGGGACCCGGGCAGGCCAGGGTCCCGCTGGATGGAGCACAGCTGCGGGCATGAGCGTTAGGCTGAGGTCCCACCCGAGGGGTGGTGGACACTGTGCTTCATGCTGGTCCCCCCTGCCGGGGCCTGGATACCTGGGTGGTGTGACCGGGTGAGATCCCGGCAGAGGCGGGGCCCCGGGGAGCCCCGCCTGCACGTCACACGTCACACGTCACACGTCACACGGGGCTGAAAGCAACTCGCCCACTCTTGCTCACTGGCTGGCTGGCGCCACGCCGACCCGAGAGGCTTCTCGCCTCTGCTGTCCACCTGGGTGTCTCGTCCCCGTCTTGCAGCCCTGGAAGCCGGGCTGCCCTGCTTCGGGTCCTGAGCTTGCGTGGCCAGGGCAGAGGCTGGCATGGAGCTCCAAGCACTTTCCCTCCTGAGCCTCCTCCCTGAAGCTCACGGCACTTGGGCGGAAGGAGGCCCTGCCTGGCGATGAGAGGCTGCGTTGGCGTTGGCTGAACACGCGTTTCCACCTGGGTGCTGCTCTAGGGAACATCTCCAGTCCGTAAGGGGGTGAACACGCTTCTGGGTGTTGGCAGGCAGGGCCGCCCGGACGACCGCGAAGGTTGCGCACTGCACGAGGGTCCCCCCTGGGTGGGGCCCCCACCCAGCCTGCACTAGCTCATCTTGCTGGGACCCCCCTCCCCAAAGGGTGCCTTTTCCAACCTGCTTTGAGGCCGTGGACAACACTGGGGGCCTGCGTGCATTTTCCAAGGGCGAGGGCCCCCCATCCTCTTCAGGTTCTAAAGCGGGATCCCACCCCAGAAGAGGGGAAGAGCCCCCCTACGAGGAGGCAGGCCCGGCCTAACAATCTCTCAGCCCGTACAGTCCACCTCCCACGCTAAACAGTGAGCACTCGATGGGCGTGGATAAAGGGCAGCTGCTGTGGAAGGCTATTTGAAAGTGCCTTCAAAAGTGAAACACAGGGGCTTCCCTGGTGGCCCTGGTTCCCCCTGGAGCCCGTGAGCTGCAACAGGAGAAGTCAGTGCAGTGAGAAGCCCACACACCACAACTACAGAGAGCCCGCACACAGCAACCAAGACCCAGCACAGCCAATAAATAAACATCTTTTAAAAAGAGAGAGAGATACAAAATGTTAAAAAAAAAAAAGTGAAACGCACGGGACTCCCCTGGCAGTCCAGTGACCAGGACTCTGCTCCCAGTGCAGGGGCCCAGGTTCAATCCTGGTCAGGGAACGAGGGCCCACACGCTGTAACTGAGTCCGCATGTCACAATTAAGACCCGGCGCGGCCAAATAAATAAAACGTGAGCCACAGAATGACCATACGCCCCAGCGATTACCACCCGGGTCTGTCCCCCGAAGACAGAGAAGAGTGGCTGCGACATGCGTCTGCACACCCTCATCCAAAGCAGCGTTTCACAACAGCCAAGTGGTGGAAACACCCTTGTTCAGTCCCTCGGTTGTGTCTGACTCTGCGACCCCATGGACTGCAGCACGCCAGGCCTCCCTGTCCATCACCATCTCCGATGTTTGCTCAAACTCATGTCGATCAAGTCAATGATGCCATCCAACCATCTCATCCTCTGTCGTCCCCTTCTCCTCCCACCTTCAATCTCTCCCAGCATCAGGGTCTTTTCCAATGAGTCAGGTCTTTGCGTCAGGTGGCCAAAAGATTGGAGCTTCAGCTTCAGCATAATCACGCCTTTAGAGACCCTCTTTCCAAATAGAGTCATGCCTGAGGGGCTGGAGGGTCAGGACTGCACATCCTTCTGGAGGACACAGTTTAGCCCCCAGGATCCCGGCTCAGTCACGTCCTCACAAGGTCTCTGGGAATTCTCTGGCTCGGGCACAGCTTTGCATGCTGACCTGTGCTTGGAGCCATCACGGCCCCCTGTAGAACGACACAGCGTTTGGCCAACTGCTTCCCTGAGAAGCACAGAAGAGAGCAGAACAGATGCCAGGCCCCTGTGAGCACAGGCCAGATTGTCTGCCCTGGCGGGCCCCTCGTTAAAGAGCCAGCCCACTGACAGGCCCTCTGAGGACCCCAGTGCTGGGCACACACTCTTTGTGCCGAAGCCCTTTCACCGGAGAAAGAGACGCTAAAGAAAAAGGAAGAAACTGCAGTTGACATGAGCAATCGGCACGTGCCTCTTGGGCTTAAAAAAAGTGAGCTTTCAACACCCCTGGATCTGGTGGTTCCGTCAGGGGTACGAGGGGGCGTCCCTGGCCCCAAGATTGGGTGGTATCTGGCCCGTATCACAGCCCCTACCACCTGTTTGTCTCTCTTGCCACCAAAGCCAGGGCTGAGCCGTGGGGCCACCAAACGCCTCTCGCGGGGGCGGGGGTGGGGTGGTGGCCGCTGGTGGCTCAGTGTGGCCGGGAGTGCAGACCCTGCAGGTGAGCTGCCTGGCAGAGACCTTGAGGGAAGAACCCTGGTCCCCTGTAGCTCACGTCTCCCCTGAAGCCAAGGGAACCAAGGAAATAGATGTGTGGGGCTGCTCAAGCCTCCTGTTGGCTTGACGTGAGGCCCGGGACCCTGGGGGTCCAGCCCCCCGCTCCCGTCCACCTCTGGGATTCTCTGCAACGGCCACCTGGCCCCTCCGTGTTCCCCTGATTTTTTTGAGTATGCAGACCTTAGGAAAAATTGAGGGAGTTCCCTGGTGGTCCAGTGGTTAAGATCCGCCTGCCACTGCAGGGGACACGGGTTCAATCCCTGATCCCGGAAGACCCCACATGCCTCGGAGCACTCAGCCCGTGCCCACAACTACTGAGCCCTGGCACCCTAGAGCCGGTGCTCCACAGTAAGAGACGCCGCCGTGAGGGAAGCCTGTGTGTGGCGACCAAGGACACCCCTGCTCCCCACAACCGGAGAAGAGCCCACAGAGCAACGGAGACCCAGCGCAGCCACAAGTAAGAAAATTACAAAAAAACGGAGGTGAAATTCACATAAAGTAAAAGTCCCCCTTTGTAATTAGTGGCATTTAGTTCACCCACAGTGCCGTGCTCCCACCCCTCTGGCTGCTTCCAGAACGTTCTCACTGCCCCCAGAGTAAACCCCCAGCCATGAGCTGTCAGACCCACTTCCCCTCCCCCAGCCTCTGGGGGTTGGTTTAGTCGCTCAGTCGTGTCTGACTCTCTGTGACCATGTGGACTGTAGCCTGCCAGGCCCCTCTATCCGTGGGATTCTCCAGGCAAGAATACTAGACTGGGTTGCCATTTCCTTCTCCAGGGGATCTTCCCGACCCAGGGATGGAACCTGGGTTTCCCGCACTGCAGGAGGATTCTTTACTGACTGAGCTACGAGGGAAGCCCTGGCAATCACTACCTTATATGCTTCCTGTCTCCATGGATTTGCTCATCCTGAAACATCTCACACCCATGAAATCATACAGAAGGTGGTCTGGGCGCCTTCTCTCAGCAGCATCACGTCTTCATGGTTCGTCTGCACTGTACCGCGCGTGTCACTGCTTCAGCGCTCGTTCCGCGTGAGGGCTGCTCCACCGCAGGGACCCCCGTGGGCTCTCACGGGAGCCCCGGGCGGCTAGGCCACCTCCCTGGACTCCTGCTCTGCCTCTTTGAGGAGAAGGAAGAAGGGCCAGCATTTGCCGGGCACTGTACCGAAGGCTGGGGGGCAGGAGCCCCCAAATCCTCACTGCACCCGGAAGGCAGGTCCCATCACTGTCTCTGTTCACATACAGGAGCCCACAGGGCCAAGACCACCAGGTTCACACCTACAGGGAGGGGTGCTGGGCCCCTGTGCACAGGTCAGGGAGCCGGGTGGGTGCCTTGCAGGGGGGCAACTCCAGGGCCCTGAGCAGGGGGGCCGGCGGAACCCACGCCCTCCCATGCCTCACCCCCCCACCCCTCCCCAGCACTGAATGCGGCAGGGTGGACGCTGGAGGGAAGACCAGGGCCACCAGACAGAAGGCGAGAGAGTGATGCTACAGCCCCGACAAGGCGAGAGTCGCTCAGTCGTGCCCGACTCTGCGCGGCCCCATGGACTATAAATATGATACAGTCCATGGGATTCTCCAGGCCAGAATACTGGCGTGGGTAGCCATTCCCGTCTCCAGGGGATCTTCCCAACCCAGGGATGGAACCCAGGTGTCCCACATCCCAGGCGGATTCTTTACCAGCTGAGCCACCAGGGAAGCCCACAGTCCGATACAGTTCCTACAAATACACTCCCTCCCTCCTGTTACCCATCCATCAATCCTTCCATCCATCCGTCTGTCCACCTATGCATTATCCACCCAGTATGTCCTCCCGTTCTGTCTTCCCATGTGTCCACCCACCCTAATTCCCATCGACCTGTCTGTCTGTCTGTCTGTCCATCCACCCATCCCTCCATCCACTGGACCAGCTGATGTCTGTGAGGCCGAGCACTGGGTTACATGCTGTGAACGGACAACTGAGGAGGCTGGTCGACTGGTGGGAGCCTGGGCCATCGCCGCAGCACGCGTGCCAGAGTTCCCCGAATCCTGTACGGAGAGCCAGGCGGGCAGCCCGGCCCAACACTCAGGGGGCTCGACAGCCTGAGAAGAACAGGCAGGGACCTCGGGCCCTGGAGAGCCAGGGGAAGACACGGATACTCGCCACGGACCCAAGGAAAGGAGTGCGGACCAGGGTGAGGCTGTGTGAGAGAGGGGGCACTGGGCCTGACTCCACAGACATGCATGCTCCCCTCCGGGGCCCTGAGGACACACCCAGCATCCCCGGGTCTGGGCCATCAGACCTATGGGTCTAGTCACCAGGGCTGAAGGCCACCCACGGCTGCCAGAGGACATCAGCCCAGGAGACCCCCGCACACCCCACCTCTGCCCGGCTTCGGGCTGAGCCGACCCCACGTGGCCGGAAGCCGGGGGGCTGGGCCAGCTGTAAATGCAGGGCGAGGCTGGGCCCGTCATGCTTCTTTTTTTGTTAAAGTTCAAGTCTGTTGGACTGTGCTGAGCATGAGGCTGGGCCTAAAATAAATCCGGAGCTGCGTCAGCGTGTGGGTTGGTTCTGCAGGCTGGAGGCCGCTCCTCGGAGGCTGGGGGCTGCAGGCGGTGTGCTGCTGTGCGGTCCCCAGGGGGCCGCCACCCAGGCCAGCTGAGCGCTTCCCCGCTCCCCGCCCCCAGGAGAGGCCAGCTGCCACCTCCCGAGAACGCAAGGGCAGAGCAGCTGGCCCCCAGCCTGGTGACGGGAGCCTGGTGGACACGAGGCTGCATGGCCCAGGGCCTGCTCCCGCACTCAGTTCCCTGGTGAGCACTTGGAGTTTGAGCCTTCCACGTGGCTTGGGGGCCAGGCACCCCGGATTTGGCTCTGACTTCTTGGGCCAGGGAGCCACGGGGGCAGGGCGGGGCAGGACAAAGCAGACGCTGCTTCTCCCACAAGGAGACGAACATGGCCTTTCCTGAGCCCCTTCAAGGGCAGGGCTTCGGGCTGTGCCCCAGATAAAGGAGAAGCCCCCCAGATGAAGCTGGGGAAGGGACTGGGGCGTGGTCTGCTCATCTTCTCCCTCCCTCAGGGGCTCCCAAGCAGTGGGTTCTAGGGGACAGGGTTTGGAAATGTCTGGCTCTGGGTCTGCCCAGCACCCAGCCGATGGGTAGGTTCTTCCATCTCACTGTAATTCTGATGTGGTTTGGGGCAGCGATGTCCCCAGATTCTAAAGTGAATAATTTCCTGGTCTTCCTTGAAACTGTTGGGGGACGTGCAGCAGAGTTCTAGCCAAGGAGATGCAGATGCAAATCTGCTGGCAATTCTAGGAAAGTTTGGCTTCTCTAAGATAGGTGCTAATCAGACATTTCCTTTGGCCTTCTTGACTGGAATGTGGATGCTAAGGCTGGACCTTCAGCAGCCATTCTGTGACAACGAGATGATGGCCATGCTAATTCAAGCTACTGGATGCCTGACCTGTTGAACTACTGCTTGTAAGCTCAGGTGGTAAAGAATTTGCCTGAGATGCAAGAGACCTGAGTTCAACCCCTGGAACTCCCTTCTTCCTATCCCAGTGTTTCTTCCTGGAGAATTCCATGGACAGAGGGGCTATACATTCCATGGGGTCCCAAAGAATCGGACATGACTGAGTGACTACTACTTTCCACATACTTTTTGGACTTCCCTGGTGGCTCAGATGGTAAGGAATCTGCCTGCCATGCAGGAGGCCTGGGTTTGATCCCTAGGTCAGGAAGATCCCCTGGAGAAGAAAATGGCTACCCACTCCGGTATTCTTGCCTGGCGAATCCCATGGACAGAGGAGCCTGGCGGGCTACAGTCCACAGGGTCGCAAAGAGTCAGACACGGCTGAGCGACTGACAGTGAACTACAGATTAAAAGATCAAATAACTTTCTATTTGTCTTAAAAGTGCTGTTTAACGTGGTTATCTTTAAAGTGGAAGCCAGTCCCTCACTGAGAAACCTGGTAAGGTGTTGTCCAACTCGGAGGTTCCCCATCCTTATGCCCTTGGGTCCTGGCCTCTGTGACGTCATGCCTGCAGCCCTGATAAGGAGCCAGAAGGATGAATCCCGACCTAGGCCAGCTCTTCAGGAAGGCTGGACTCTTTTGCCTCGTCAGCCAGGAGAGGACACCCAACCCTCCAGGACAGGTGGGGACACGACGTGTAAGCTGGGCCAGTCTGTCTGCATCTCCTTCCCACTTCCCCCAACAGGAAACCCAAGTGATGGCCCCGCGTAGACTCATTCCCATCCCTGCTGCCCCCTGGATGCAGCCGGCTCGGCTGGGCGAGGCATGCCTTAGTGGGCACATTTGCTGAGGGAGTGTTTGGGAGGGACCTGTTTGCAACCTGGTCCAGGAAGCGTGTAGATGGGATGTGTGCCCAGGGGACCCAGTGCCAGGGGAAGGCGATGAAGACATGGAAGGTCAGAGGGGCAGCCTGGCAGGGAAGAGTGGGCACTGCAGACGGAGCTTTGCTGGGGACAGTGGGGCAGCCTCCAGAGTGAAGGCAAAGCTTGAGCAAGGCCAGAAAGAGTAGGGCTGGGGCAGCCAGGCCCTGCAGAGGCTGGGGATGAGGAGCCTGGGACCTCGTCCTGTGTGTGGCAGGCAAAAGGGGAGGGTTTCCAGGGCAGATGGGGCAGTGGCAGAGTACATAAGGAGGGGGCCCAAGGAAGATGAACAAGGCTAGACCAATGCAGTAGATGGTAGGCTGGGAAGGAGAGCAACAGGTGTCCCGAACTGCTTTCTAAGCTGAACTCTCTAGCCTCCGCAGCCAGCACACCCCGCCCCCATGTCCCCTGAGCATCCCTCCTTGGAAGCCCCTTGCAGGGGTCTCCCCAACAACACCTGGAATTTATACCTCATAGGATGACAGGTGTCCCCCTAAAGACAGGTCTGTGCCCTAACTGGGGAACCTATGAATGTGACCTTATTTGTAAAAAGAGTCTCAGGATGGGATGACCCTGGCTCTAGTGTGGACCCTAAATCTAGTTCAGAAAACTAAGATCATGGCATCCGGTCCCATCACTTCATGGCAAATAGGTGGGGAAACGATGGAAAAAGAGACAGACTTTATTTTCTTGGGCTCCAAAATCACTGCGGATGGTGACTGCAGCCATGAAATTAAAAGACTCTTGCTCCTTGGAAGAAAATCTATGACCAACCTAGACAGCATATTAAAAAGCAAGACATTACTTTGCTAACAAAGGTCCGTCTAGTCAAAGTTATAGTTTTTCCAGAAGCCATGTACGGATGTAAGAGTTGGACTATAAAGAAAGCTGAGCACCGAAGAATTGATGCTTTTGAGCTGTGGTGTTGGAGAAGACTCTTGAGAGTCCCTTGGACTGCAAGGAGATCCAACCAGTCCATCCTAAAGGAAGTCAGTCCTGAATACTCACTGGAAGGATTGATGCTGAAACTGAACCTCTAATACTTTGGTCACCTGATACGAAGAACTGACTCATTGGAAAAGACTCTGATGCTGGGAAAGATTGAGGGCAGGAGGAGAAGGGGACGACAGAGGATGAGATGGTTGAATGGCATCACCGACTCGATGGACATGAGTTTGAGCAAACTCCAGGAGATGGTGAAGGACAGGGAAGCCTGGTGTGCTTCAGTCCATGGGGTCACAAAGAGTCGGACATGATGGAGCCGCTGAACTGACTGACTGACTACAGTGGACCCTACATCTAATCACGGATGTACTCAGAGACAGAAGAGGGGACGATGCAGGGGAGGGGCCACAGGAAGATGAGGCAGAGGCTGGAGGGACATGGCCGCCGAGCCCAGGGACACCAGGAGCTCCAGAAGCTGGGAGAGGCAGGAAGGACACCCCACCCCCTCCCCAAGCTCAGGAAGGCGCCAGCCCTGCCCACACCTGGATTTCAGCCCAGTGAACCTGATTTAGGACTTCCGGGCTCCAGGACTGTGACAGCACAAATGCCTGTGGCTTGCAGGGCCCGGCTGTGGTCGTCTGTGGAGGCAACCCCGAGGCGCTCACACACAGTAACGCCGAATGAAGCGGAGAGACAGGTGCGTGGCTGGGCCGCCTCGGGTCCGCGGAGACCCTGCTAGCTCGGGGTTGGGGCTCCCTGGGGAGCAGGGACCGGGCAGCAGGGACCGGGGAGGGGCCGGTGGGTGCACCGGATCCCAGCCCCGGGCCCAGGAGTCCTGGCGTGACTCTCAGGTGAGTTACCTGCTCGGTGGATTTCAAACTCAGAGGGCAGGTGAAGGACTCAGCGATCGCCAAAGTGCTGACTCACTTCGGATTGGCGCCACAGCCCAACGCTCGCTCAGCCATCTGGTCCTGGGGCCAGCCGCCCACGGGCAGGACAGGGACGAACGGAGGTGGGGGAGGGGGGATCAATGAGTCCCCCGATCTGCGCTGGGCTGAGGCCTGTGCTGGGCTGGGGTCCAGAGACACCCCCGTCCCTCGGGACCTGGTGGCCCTGCCTGTGAACACAGCCACCAGGCCCAGACCGCCTCTCCCAGTCTCCCCCGGGAGGCCCAGCTGCAACCAGAGTTGTCAAGGGATCTGTGGCCACAGTCTGCCCCAAGGGACTGGGCCCAGGACACCCAGCAGAGCAGAGCAGCCTGCCCAGGCTTCTCGTGGACAACTGGTGGGGCCTCTGGCCTGGATCAGGAAGGGGCGAGGACAGCGGGCAGCTGGACAGGGCTTTGGGGAAGCCACGCCACCCTATCCCATAAGATGACCACGGTCCTGACCCTGGCCAGTGTTGAGCTGAGACAGAAAGAGGGACCCAGGGTGGCATTTCAAAAGCAAGAGGCAGATGTGAGAGCAGGAAGCCAGGCCACTCTTGTCCCGGGGATGGGCCGTGAGAAGGAGACCCGACAGCCCCTGGGGGCCTGGGGGAAACCGGTCAGCTCCCAGCCCTGCTGCTCGAGGATCGCGGGCTCTCTTCTCTGTGCAGCTGGGGTGGGGAGGTTGACACTGACCCTGATACCCTCTACAGGGCTGCAGGGCGCCCACACGTGATATCACGTGTGAGAGGTGCTCCATGGAGAGTCTGACACATGGCTCAGAGAGGACCCACCGCTCTGTGATTAGAAACGGGAAGAGTAGCCGATGCCGCGGAGACCTTGAGATGGTTCCATCCACCCCTCTAGAAACACTCCACAGCTCAGGCTTTCATGTCTTAATTGTGGTAAAATACACACAACCTAAAATCGACCACTTGAGCAGTTTTTAAATATTTAGCTCTATTCTGATAAGTATATATTCACACTCATGTGAAACAGAACTCCCGAATGTTCATCCGGCATAAGGGAGACTCTGCCCGTTAAACGACTCCCCTCCCCTAGCCCCCATTCCCCTCCCTCCTGCTTTCTGTCTCTATGAGTTTCATGGAAATCAACCCTGAATATTCATTGGAGGGACTGATGCTGAAGCTCCAATACTTTGGCTACCTGATGCGAAGAGCGACTCATCAGAAAAGACTGATGCTGGGAAAGACTGAAGGCAGGAGAAGGGGACGACGGAGGATCAGATGGCTGGATGGCATCACCGACTCAATGGACGTGAGTTTGAGCAAGCTCCGGGAGTTGATGATGGACGGGGAAGCCTGGCGTGCTGCAGTCCATGGGGTCGCAAAGAGTCGGACATGCTTTAGTGACTAAACAACAGCAGGGACCTCCTGTGAGTGGAACTGTACAGGATTCATCCTTTCGGGACTGGCTTTTTTCACTCAGCAGTGTTCTCAGGGTTCATCTCTGTTGCAGCCTGCGCCGGAACCCCTTCCGTCTAAGGCTGAATCCCGGTCCACTGATGAACAGACCACATCTCGTTTACCCGTTCGCCGGTCGGTGGATGCGCTCTCAGGCCAGGGCTGGCTCTTTTTAAGTGTTTATTTATCTGGCTGTCTGGGTCTTAGTTATGACATTTGGGATCTAGTTCCCTGAAGAGGGGTTGAACCCAGGCCCTGCATTGAGAGCATGAGGTCTTAACCAGTAGACCACCAGGGAGGGCCCCAGGGCCGGCTCTTTATTTGAGAACATCTGTCCCTCCCACCCAGCCTGACTGAAGCCTCCACATCTCCATCAGGGACTTCCCTGCTGGCCCCGTGGTTAAGACTGCCTTCCAAAGCAGGGGCCCAGGTTGGATCCCTGTTCAGGGAACTGAAGTCCCACATGCCACAGCGTGTGGCCAATAAAAAAAAAAAAAAAAAAGTCTCCATCGGCTGAAGGCGAAGGGCAGGAACCAACAACACTTGCCCTGACCAGCTGTCCTCGGCTTCAGCAAGAGAACTGACGTGGGCTGTTCTCAGCCTGGTGGTTCCCCGGCACACCCTCTGACCTGGTCACCTCTGCACCGAGGGGGTGGGCTGGCAGGCTTGAGCGGGCAAGCGTGGGGGTCAGCCGAGGAGCAGCCCCATAGGGCGGCTGTGGACTAAGCTGGAGAGACTGCCGGGTCAGCAGGGGCAAAACGAAACTTTTCTGTAAGTTAATTAATTTATTAATATTAGTATTTTCTGCACCGGGTCTTGGTTGAAGCATGTGGGATCTGGTTCCCTGACCAGGGATGGAACCGGGGCTCCTGCGTTGGGAGAGCGAGTCTCAGCCGCGGGGACCACCTGGGAAAAGCCACCATTTCTGTCTGAAGCCACCCAGTTGGTGACCCTTTGTTACGGCTGCCCCAGGAAGCTCAGGCGGGCTGCACTCAGTCCTCCCCCCGGGGGCCCAGGCTGGGGTGCCCGACCCTCCCCGCTCCTCCAGTGCAGCCAGCAGTTCCCCGAGCAGCTGCCCCCTGCCCCCCCAATGGCCCAGAAAGACCAGCAAACGCCTCGGAGTCGCCCCCAGAAGACCGTTTCCTGCGCCAGCTGTCCTGTATGATGAGCTCAGAGCAGACACATGAACCCGTGGGCACGTCCAGTGAGCCTGCCAGCGAACCCCCACCCCTGACCCCAGGAGCAGAGGGAGTGGGGTGTCCCTAGGGGGCTTCTCAGGGCCTCGTGGGCTGACTGTTGCTGCAGGATCTGCTGGAAGGGGTCTTCTCAAGGACGACTGACCAATCGTGTTTGTAATAACTGGAACCAGATGAGTGGGTGGGTGGGCAGCCACGCTGGGCGGCTGGAGGACCCTATCCGGAGCCCTCGAGCAGCCTGGCGGGGGCGCTGGCCAAGCTCCCCCAGGGCAGGGGAGAGGGAGGCAGACGAGGCAGAAGACGAGGACCTGCAGTTCTCGACTCAGCTCAGAGGGAGGTGAGAAGGAACAGGGGCCCGATTTGTAGTTGATGGGAGGTGGTGAGCAGACAAGGACCCCTCCCTGGAAGAAGCCAGAAACAGGCTGGGTGGGAAATGCGCCCTGGCTGCCCCCTCTCAGCCGGGCGTCGAGGGTGACGGGCTGGGTCATGGCCATACTCTCTATGTCTGGGTGGGGGACAGTGGGGGCCTGGGGTTGAGGGTGATGGGCTGGGTCATGGCCATGGGGGAAGGGGGCACTGAGGGCCCTTGGGTGGACAGTGACAGGCCGGGTCATGGCCACACTCTCCATGTCTGGCCGAGAGGCCCGGGACCATGGTACAGTTCTGTGCCTCAGTTTCCTCATCTGTAAAATGGGGCCACCCCAGTGCCCATCTCAGAGCAGCTGTGGGGAAAGAACGAGGCCCCAGGGGTGGAGCCCTAATGTGGGACTGGCCAGCACCAGCTGCAAGTGGCTTCCCCTTGTTACAGACTGAGCGTGTCTGTCCCCCACGTTCACGTGTTGAAGCCCTCGTCCCCAGGGGGACGGTGTTTGGAGGCGAGGCTTTTGGGAGGTGACTGAGGTCACGGGAGGTCACGTGGATGGAGCCCTGATCTGATGGGTTAGCGCCCTTAGGAGAGAGCACCATGTGAGCACGCAGTGAGCGCCCGCCGGGAGAGGCCCCCAGGGCAAGGGCAGGAGGGGCCTCCCCACGTGAGTCCACAGTGGACAGCGCCCCGGGGCCTCCTGCCTGGCCTGGACCAGCAGCGCAGCCACGGGCTCAGGATGAGGGGGCCACCCCTCCCGCCGGACGACTGGGCACCACCTGCCCTAGTGACCTCAATTTCAGGAGTTTAGGAGCCCTGAGCCAGTAACTGAGGACAGGGACCAAGTGTTTATTTTTTATTCTCCCTTCAAGACCTCAGCCTGCCCTGAGACTGTCCAGCTCTGAGTCCAGAAGGGAGCCCTGGAAGCGCAGGTAGGGGGAGCCCTGGGCCAGGCCGTCACCTCTGCTGTCTCGCCCCTGCCACAGCCTTGCCGGGGCCGCATCCTCCTGAGCCCTCGGAGACCAAGGGAAGTGCCAAGGGTGGTCCACAGGCCTTGGGACTGACTGTCTGGCCCGAGGTCCAGAGATGCCATGGGCTTTTTCTGGGATGGGGGTGGGCCCAGGAGGATGGAGGCGGAAGGGCTGGAGACGCTTCTCCAGTGAAGAGGAAAGGCGGTCCAGGTGGGCAGCCCGCTGGGCAGAGGCGGTCAGCGTCGCAGGCCCAGCCCACCTGCTCTGCTGCCTGTCAGGGAGTGTGGCTGCGCCCCCATGGATGAGGGCCGTCCAGGGCCACTAATTCGGCTCATCTAGAGTGGCCTGGTGAGGTTGATCACCTTCTCCCCATGTGGGTCACCTTACTGAGCTCCCGTTCCTGGGCTCAGGGCTGTCCCCTGCCTCCACTCACTCCTCCGCTCACCAGCAGCCTGTGCTGGCCCGGGGCCTCGGCCACTGCGGGGCCCCACACCGCCCTCCTGGGCCGCCTCTGCCCCCAGCCCGTGGCAGAGCTGAGTCCCAGCCTCCCAGTCACAGGACCCCCACCCCCACCAGAGTGTGGCTGAGTGTCTGTGTCGACATTGCAAGCCTGCTGGGGAGACAGGAAGGGACCGTGCATGAAACCTTCGTGCGGCAGGTGCTCAAGAAACAGCTACTGTCGTTCCTGGGTGCGTTTTCAGAACACCACAGTCCAACAACAATTCTCTGACTTTGGCACACCAGCCTCCACTAGAACTCAATCCTGAGTCCCTGCAGACCCCACAGGGTCCCACAGACGGCCCCTCTCCAATCTGATATCGCCCATCCAGGCCACACACACTGCACCTCGGACTGGCTGGCTAGGAGCTGGAGGTTCACATGATCCCCTTATTTGGTTCAGAAATGGCTGTCTGGGGAGACCTTACAAATAGCTGTGAGAAGAAAAAAAGTGAAAAGCAAAGGAGAAAAGGAAAGATATAAACATCTGTATGCAGAGTTCCAAAGAATACCAAGAAGAGATAAGAAAGCCTTCTTCAGCGATCAATGCAAAGAAATAGAGGAAAACAACAGAATGGGAAAGACTAGGGATCTCTTCAAGAAAACTAGAGATACCAAGGGAACATTTCATGCAAAGATGAGCTCGATAAAGGACAGAAGTGGTATGGACCTAACAGAAGCAGAAGATATTAAGAAGAGGTGGCAAGAACACACAGAAGAACTGTACAAAAAAGAGCTTCACAACCCAGATAATCACGATGGTGTGATCACTGACCTAGAGCCAGACATCCTGGAATGTGAAGTCAAGTGGGCCTTAGAAAGCATCACTACGAACAAAGCTAGTGGAGGTGATGGAATCCAGTTGAGCTATTTCAAATCCCGAAAGATGATGCTGTGAAGGTGCTGCACTCAATATGCCAGCAAATTTGGAAAACTCAGCAGTGGCCACAGGACTGGAAAAGGTCAGTGTTCATTCCAATCCCAAAGAAAGGCAATGCCAAAGAATGCTCAAATTACTGCACAACTGCACTCATCTCACACGCTAGTAAAGTAATGCTCCAAATTCTCCAAGCCAGGCTTCAGCAATATGTGAACCGTGAACTTCCTGATGTTCAAGCTGGTTTTAGAAAAGGCAGAGGAACCAGAGATCAAATTGCCAGCATCCGCTGGATCATGGAAAAAGCAAGAGAGTTCCAGAAAAACATCTATTTCTGCTTTATTGACTATGCCAAAGCCTTTGACTGTGTGGATCACAATAAACTGTGGAAAATTCTGAAAGAGATGGGAATACCAGACCACCTGACCTGCCTCTTGAGAAATCTGTATGCAGGTCAGGAAGCAACAGTTAGAACTGGACATGGAACAACAGACTGGATCCAAATAGGAAAAGGAGTACGTCAAGGCTGTATATTGTCACCCTGCTTATTTAACTTCTATGCAGAGTACATCATGAGAAACACTGGACTGGAAGAAACACAAGCTGGAATGGAGATTGCCAGGAGAAATATCAATAACCTCAGATATGCAGATGACACCACCCTTATGGCAGAAAGTGAAGAGGAACTAAAAAGCCTCTTGATGAAAGTGAAAGTGGAGAGTGAAAAAGTTGGCTTAAAGCTCAACATTCAGAAAACTAAGATCATGGCATCCGGTCCCATCACTTCGTGGGAAATAGATGGGGAAACAGTGGAAACAGTGTCAGACTTTATTTTTCTGGGCTCCAAAATCACTGCAGATTGTGACTGCAGCCATGAAATTAAAAGACGCTTACTCCTTGGAAGGAAAGTTATGTCCAACCTAGATAGCATATTCAAAAGTGGAGACATTACTTTGCCAACAAGGTCCGTCTAGTCAAGGCTATGGTTTTTCCTGCGGTAACGTATGGATGTGAGAGTTGGACTGTGAAGAAGGGTGAGCACCGAAGAATTGATGCTTTTGAACTGTGGTGTTGGGAGAAACTCCAGTACTTTGGCCACCTCATGAGAAGAGTTGACTCATTGGAAAAGACTCTGATGCTGGGAGGGATTGGGGGCAGGAGGAGAAGGGGACGACAGAGGATGAGATGGCTGAATGGCATCACCGACTTGATGGACGTGAGTCTGAGTGAACTATGGGAATTGGTGATGGACAGGGAGGCCTGGCATGCTGCGATTCATGGGGTCGCAAAGAGTCGGACACGACTGAGGGACTGAACTGAACTGAACTGAACTCGCTAGAATGGTTCATGGGCATGCATGCATGCTAAGTCGCTTCACTCATGTCTGACTCTTTGCGACTCTATGGGTTGCACCCCGCCAGGCTCCTCTTTCCACGTGACTGTCCAGGCAGGAACACTGGAATGGGTTGCCATGCCCTCCTCCAGGGGATCTTCCTGACCCAGGGATCAAACCTGCGTCTCCTACGTCTCCTGCATTACAGGAGGATCCTTTACTGCTGAGCCACCAGGGAAGCCCAGAATGGTTCATAGAACCCACGAAAGTGCTTTACTTACTATAATAAACTACCTGTTTATTATAAAGGACACGACTCAGGAACAGCCAGATGGAAGACAAAGCACGGCAGGGGGTGAGCTTCCACGCCCTCTCGGGGCCCTGCCCCAGCCCTGCTCTGTGAAGGTTCAGTATGTAGGGGGGGACACTGAATCACTGGCTGATGGTGACTGACCCCAGTCTCCAGCTTCCCCCTAGCCAGAGGAGGGTCTAGCTGGTGACCAGACCCCATCTTGAAGCCTTCTGGGGTGGCCTCCCCCACCCTGCCCCCCAGAGGCATCTCCTTAGCAGGAGACACAGGTTTGATCCCTGGGTCAGAAAGATCCCCTGGAGGAGGGCATGGCAACCCATTCCACTGTTCCTGCCTGGACGGTCACGTGGAAAGAGGAGCCTGGCGGGCTGCAACCCATAGAGTCGCAAAGAGTTGGACATGAGTGAAGCGACTTAGCACACATCTCCACAGGTGCCATCTGCCCAGACTCTGCCCGCTTCTGCAGTCTCTCCTTCAGGACGGGCCCCTCTGGGCATGCCATCACTCCACGTTTGGGGTTCTCAGGACCCTGTCCGAGCCCTCCCCAGGGCGGGGCTGTGCAGACCCCTTGCTGGACCAAGCGGGGTCTGCCCAGGGTCTGTCCTCCTCTGCAGCTGGTGCCCCCTTCCTGGGCTGCCCAGTGGAGTGCAGAGCAGGCACCTCTCCTGCCAGCCCGAGGTCCCTCCAGCTGTGGAACCTTCTGGGCAAATCCTGCCTCAGCTGGTTCTGTACCTGCCCCATCCCACTGGGGGCCGGGCCGAGGGGCACGCCTGAGTTTTCCCACCTCTCAGCCTTGAGGATGGAACAGACCCACCCGGAAAAGAGAAACGTCCTGGAAATCCCAGCTGGCATAATAACCGACCTGAAAAAGAGCACTTATTCGGGTCTTCCTGGTGCAAATGATCTGCTAGAGGGATGCTTTGTCCTCTGAACGCTTTTTTTTTTTTTTTTTTTCAGTATTTATTTATTTGGCTGCACCCGGTCTGAGCTGCGGCAGGTGGGAGCTTCAACCTCTGCTCCTGCACGTGGGCTCTTAATTTGCGGATGCGACCTCTTGGTTACGGCATGTGGGATCCAGTTCCCTGATCAGAAATTGAACCCCGGCCCCCTGCATTGGGAGCAGAGTCTCAGCCACTGGGCCACCAGGGAGGTCCCCTCCTAATGGTTTAGACGGACAATCAAAATGAAAACGGAGAATTAAAAGCTTTCATCTGGCCCCTGGGAGCCCACATCTGAACTCCACAGCGGGAGAGGGAAGACAAGCTTGTTATGGACTCAGGCCAGGGGGCCGGGGGAACTGGACGTGCCTGCTGGCCTCACATGACGCAGTGGGCTACGGCCCACTCAGGCCCGGCCCTGGGAGTCAGCCCCTCCGACCAGTAGGGACAGCCCTGGGCAGACGCTCCAGGAGCCCCGTCTTCTTATGCTTTCTCCTCCTGTGGGCAGCAGGCAGGGGGGCGCTCCACGGCATCCAGGTGGGCCGCGTCCCTGCAGCACCCCGGGCGTGGCCTTCAGGAAAGGCCTGCGATGCCATGCCCTGGGTTCTGGGGTCAGGGGTCCTTGTGGGTGAAAAGCGTGTCCTCTAAAGAGGTGTGTCCCACGCTAACCGTGTGAAGAGGCACTTCCCTGGAAACAGGGTCTTGGCAGACGCAGTCAGGTTGGGATGAGGGTGCCAGGGTGGGCCCTAATCCAGTGACTGGCGTCCTTATAAGAGAGGACCTTGGACACTCACACAGGGAAGAAGGTCATGTGACCACAGAGGCAGAGCCTGGTGTGATACAGCCACAGCCCAAGGACACTGAAGCCCAGAAACCCGAAGAGGCAGGAAGGACCCTCCCCCAGAGCCTCTGGCTGAGAAATCTGCACAAACAAACCTTGCTAAACTCTGCTCTCCCAGTTACTCTTTCACCATGGCCTACCCCAAACTCTGTGTCTTGTCAATTCCTTTTTTTTTCTTGCCACGACTGGCATGTGGGATCTGAGTTCCCCAACCACAGATCCAATCCACGCCCGCTGTGTTGGAAGCATGGAGTCTTAGCCACTGGACGGCCAGTAAGTCCCCGTCTTGTCAGTTCTTCCCACAGTCATCGTTTCTTGTCTAAAAGGAATAAAACCTTCCTGCTCCGGTCACTTTTCCAGGTCTTCATTCTCTCGGGAAGACTCCCACGTCCTTGTAAGGATTCCTTACAATTTGTAGGCTTTTCTTATCTTAATCATTGTCAATTTAATGTTCAGAGCCAGCCGGGGCCCCTAGAAGGTGAAGGAAAATTCTCCCTCCCTGATGACTCCAGGGAAGTGAGCCCTCACTTGCTGTTTCTACCTTGTTCAGGGGGTTCTCCCACACCGTGAGCCCCGCTTCATGTGTGCTCCTGAAAATGAGGACTTGATGGCCCAGAAAGATGCCCCATTTACTCAGGACCTGGAACCCTCCCGCCCCGTTGAGCTGCTGGACACCAGGCCACAAGGATGACCCTTGTTGACATTGCAAATCAAGTCCATGGCTGCTATCCCCTGGGAGGAGGGCGGCTGGCTCCTTGCTGGGACACACTCTGCCCGGGGTCACTGTTTGGGGAAGTGGGGCAGCCCACAGGGGACCCCAGGACTGCAGAACCTCTGCACAGGGCTGCTTCATTGACGAGGAACAGAGGGGAGTCTCGTACGGCTGACCTTCCAGGAATTCCCTAGAAAATCGCGCCTTTGGAAGGCAGCCCATTTCCATGCATCATTAACAGCAAAACGAACGGGTCAGGACACAGAGCTGCGTTTTCTGCATTATTCTCAGGACATTTTGAAATCCAGGCTCCCTGGCAGGTACAGGCTTCAAAGACCCAGAAGCCCCAGGCCACCTCTCGGCCGAATCTGGCAGGACAGCAAAGCCTGCCCCCTCCTGATGGTGCCTGTACATCACATTCTTAGAATCTGCCTACCGGGACCCCTGGACAGCACATTAAAAAGCAAAGACATTAATTGCTGACAAACGTCTGTCTAGTTAAAGCTATGGTTTCTCCAGTAGTCACGTATGGTTGTGAGAGTTGGATCATAAAGAAGGCTGAGCGCTGGATAATTGATGCTTTTGAACTGTGGTGCTGGAGAAGACTCTTGAGAATCCCTTGGATAGCAAGAAGATCAAACCCGTCAATCCTAAAGGCAATCAACCCAAATCAACCCTGAATATTCACTGGAAGGACTGATGCTGAAACTGAGGCTCCAATACTTTGGCCACTTGACGTGAAGAGCCGACGCATTGGAAAAGACCATGATGCTGGGAAAGATTGAGGGCAGGAGGAGAAGGGGGCGACAGAGGATGAGATGGTTGGATGCCATCACCCACTCGATGGACGTGAGTTTGAGTGAACTCCGGGAGACGGTGAAGGACAGGGAAGCCTGGCGTGCTGCAGTCCACAGGGTCACAGAGAGTTGGACACGACTGAGAGACTGAACAACACTGGGACCCCGGACACAGGCTCAGGGAACTGCACACAGCCTCGGCGGGGGAGACAGTGGACTGTCCATCATCACTAGTGATCAGGACTCCCCTCCTCGATGGAGACATTCATAGGATGCAGGGCGTGGACTCCCAGGTCCCTGCTGAGCCCCTCCCCAAATGTGTCCCTGATTTGGAACCAGTGCCAACAACACTGTGCTTCCCTGTGGCTCAGCGGTAAAGAATCCTCCTGCGGATTCTTTATGTGGGAGACCTGGGTTCGATCCCTGGGTTGGGAAGATCCCCTGGAGGAGGGCATGACATCCCAGGGCAGTATTCTTGCCTGGAGAATCCTGTGGACAGAGGAGCCTGGCGGGCTACAGTCCATAGGGCTGCAAAAGAGTTGGACACGACTGAAGCGGCTGAGCACGCACCCATGCACGCCAACGACGTTGCCCAGTTCCTGCCCCGCTGGCTCATGGGGGTCCAGGGATGACCAAGACTGAACCCAAACCCAGGACTTGCATTTTGCTTCCTAAGAGAAGCTTTCGCCCACCAACTGACACAGACCCGCAGCTACAGTGGTGGAAAATATTCTCTGTCTGAAGCGGAAGGACCGCGGTAAGGATGGAGGAGGGAGTCAGTGATGGAAAACGCAGCGTTTGCCCGAGGATGCAGTCCATCCTCTCCTCACCTGCCTGGGGGAGGCCAGCCCACGGGCCCTAAGGCTGCGGGACCTCTTCGTGTCTGGGGGCTGTGATGAAGCTCACGGCCCCACCCACCACTGGTGCCCACCCCCATTGGCCCCCTCAGCTGGGGGTCTGTGCTGGCTTTTCCCAGAAGGAAGGGGATTTAGGAAAACCTACCAGGACCACCCAGCCTGGGCCGAGGGCAAGAGACTGCCTTGGGCTGCAGGGCCCACGGCAGGCACCACCCAGCGGTGGGTCTCCCAGCTGAGCGCGTGAGCACCGCCTCCTGGACGGAACGTGGGTGGAGGCTGGGCGCCAGCACCCAGCCAGGGAGACTTCCAGCTCAGCGTAGCTCCTGTATGTCCCACATCGTGACGAATTTATCGAGTGCTTCAACTCAAAGGCAGCAACTGAGACATGAGTCCCTAAAGCAAACGATGGACTCACAGAGAAGATGGGACGCCTCACTTCGGAGGCCCTGGTCTCCAGGCGCTCTTCCTGGAAGGCAACTCGTCACTTCCCGCCTGGGCCCAGGAGGGTGGCGGCTGCCTCCGGGCAAACACCAGTCACCCTGGGCAGCCCGGGGCCTGTCTCTGGGGGTTCCCGCTGGATGAGCGGCCTGAGAGCGGACGCCCTCATAATGCAAGACGAGCAAGGGGCCGGCCAGGTCCCCGTGGACTGGGCTGTGTCTCCATCGCCCCTGCGGTTAGGACAGGATGCTCTGGGGTCCAGCTGACCTCTGCCTGGACCCCGTTCCAGCCATCTCTGTGTGAGTCGCCTCCAGCTGCTGGAGCATACCTCACGGTCTGGGAGGCTCACACGACAGGAATGTAATTTCTCCCAGCCCTGAAGGACAGAATCTGAGATCATGGTGTTGGCAGAGCAACTTCTTTTCTGTTTTCGGCGTGTGGACGGCCGTTTCCTCCCCGTGTCCTCACAGGGTCGTCCCTGTGTGTGTCTGTGTCCTGACCTCCTCTTCTTATCAGGACCCCAGTCCTGTGGGGTTAGAACCCACTCGAGGGACCTCACTTTATCTTAATCACCTCTTTAAAGGCCCATCTCTAAAGACAGTCACGTCTGAGGTGCTAGGGGTCGGGGCTTCAGTATGTGAATTCAGGGACAGTTCAGCCCGTGACAATCCCAACAAGCCTTTGTTCTTCTGTGGCTGTGCTGTAAGCGTTGTGCGGGATTTAGGCCGCCGAGCAGGCCCTGAACCCGTGTCCCCGCACAGGAGAGAGAACTTCCGTCAGGGAAGGAGGAGAACTGCTCTTTTTCTCCATCTTGCTGGCCCACCCGACCTCCTCTCCTGACCCCGGGGTGCTGGAGGTCATGGCTGCATGACATGGGTGCTCAGGGCAGTGAATCAGGGCACCCTGCCCTTTTAACCACGCACAGAGGAGCCTGGCAGGGTTCAGTCCTCAGGGTCGCAAAAGAGTTGGACACGGTTGAGTGACTAACACGCACACCTGTGACCCTTGGCCAGACACGTGCCCTCGCTGGGGAGCACGTGGGATAAGCCGGACGGCATGAAGGTCCCTTTTGGCTCTACTGCACCTGGGGGACCTGTGTGCTGTCCCTGCACTAGCTCACACCCGCTGCTCACACCAGCACTCTCGGATGAGTAGGAGCTCAGTCCCATGGGAAGTCATTTCTCGTCTCGAGGTGGCAGCTCGTCTCCAAAGAGAGATTCAGGGCCCAGGTGCTGCTGCTCTCCACAGGGGGCTTCTGGGCTTGGGGTCCGTCTGCATCCACGTGGCGGATGGATGGACAGTCTGGAGGTTGTACCCGGAGCTCTAGCCACAGGATGAGAGCTCGGGCACGCTGGCAAGCCCGACGGCAGAACACGTGCCCCTGGGCAGTGGTGTCAGCTGCATGCCCCAGAGGAAGAGACTGCAGGCCTAGAGGGCAGCAAGCCGCTGTGTGGTAGGGAGGTTAATTTGAAAAAAAAAAAAAAAAAAGTGTGAAGGAGAACCTGCAACAACCTGGGGCCACTGAGGGAATGGGGACTGCTGGGGGGCACGAAGTCCTCCATGGGGGTGATGAAGCCCCATGACCTCGGTCTGGGAGGCAAGCCGCCTGTGCTTGTGTGCCCAGGACTCCTGGGTTCCTGGGTGGGGTGGGATGATTTGGGAGAATGGCACTGAAACATGTATAATATCATATAAGAAATGAATCGCCAGTCCAGGTTCGATGCATGATACTGGATGCTTGGGGCTGGTGCACTGGGATGACCCAGAGGGATGGTACGGGGAGGGAGGTGGGAGGGGGGTTCAGGATGGGGAGCACGTGTATACCTGTGGTGGATTCATGTTGATGTATGGCAAAACCAATACAATATTGTAAACTAATTAGCCTCCAATTAAAATAAATAAATTTATATTTAAAAGAAAAAAAAAAGGAAAAAAAGAAAACGCCAGGTCTGCACCTGCCCGAAGTCCCTGACCAGTGATCACATGCACCTCCCCGACTCACCAGCCACTTCCAGACGCCCCCCTTTCCTTCCGGGGCCTAAGCTCTGATGGGATCGAGGGGGACTGTCGGTCTGGTCCTCGCCCCCCTGGAACGCTGCTGACGGTTCCAGAGCTTCTTCTCTCCTCTGTCCTGTTCAGATGACAGGTTCCCTAAGAATCCCACTCTGCTGCAAGTGAGAGCTTGGGAGGGTGTGCGTGATCGCGTTTCCTGTTAATTAAGAGTTTATACTGTGGAACATTGAGCAGATATGAGGGAGCGATCCCACGGACCTTCCCAGGGTCCCCCAACCCAGTCCCCCCATCCTTGCTATCGGGTTTGACGTGTGACACCGCTACAATCGGGAACCGACCGCGACACATTATCACTGACTACGAGCTCAGTTTACACGAAGGCCCCCTCTTGCTGTTGCACATTCCACGTACGTGTGTGCACTTAGTCGTGTCCGGCTCTGCGGCCCCGTGGACTGCAGCCCGCTGGGCTCCTCTGCCCACGGGATTTCCCAGGCAGGGACACTACAGTGGGCTGTCACTTCCTCCTCCAGGGGCTCTTCCTGACCCAGGGATGGAGCTCTGGTGTCCGCATCTCCTGCACTGGCAGGCAGGGTCTCTCCCACCAGCGCCGCCTGGGAAGCCCTTGTGCGTTCTGCGGGTTTTGACAAATGCACACTGTGGTGTGCCCACCGTGCCAGCACCCCACAGGACAGCGGCCGCGCCCCAGGAATTCTCTGTGGTCTGCACAGTCACTCCCCTTTCCCCCAACTCCTGATCCTCTGACTGTCTCCAGAGTTTTGCCTTTTCCAGAATGTCATAGAGCTGGAATTACATACCGTGGAGCCTTTGCAAATTGGCATCTTTCCCTCAGTCAGATGCTTTTAAGGTTCCTCCATGTCTTTTTGTGGCTTGACAGCTCATTTCTTTTTATCACCAAATGACGGTCTACTGAATGGGTGTACCACAGTTTTACTGAAGGACGTCCTGCTCACTTCCGGGTTCTGGCGACTATGATAAAGTTGCTGTAATCCTCACCGTGTTTTTACGAAGCCACAACTGTAAACGTCCCGGCACCACGGCTGTGACTCATACGGTCCTAATGGCTCCCGTATTTCAACTGCTCACCACACAGCAGGCAGGTAGCTTTCCTCCTCCACCCCTCAATTACCACGCGCCTCCTGCAGGCAGGAGTGTCCGAGAGCTGGGGACAGAGCAGCCAACAGGTGCCAGGCTCAGGCGTTACAGATGAAAAGCGACCGAAGCTTCTATCATACGGTGAGTGCCAGGCCTGCCCACCCTCACATCTCCACAGGTCACCCAGAAGTGGGGGGTACTGACAAGTCAGGGCTTCCACGCAGAAGCTTCTGGAAGCCTGTTCTGGAGGCGCAGTGGGTGATGGAGCCCGGGATGCATCGGGTCAGCAACCCTGGCTCCAAGGCCCGATGTGGCCCTGGGGCGCTGGCTGTGGACAAGCTCCAAGGACAGGCCAGGTGGGGGGCACGCGGGTGGGGGGCCGGCGGTGCTGCAGGCAGGTTGGAAGAGGAGCCCTCGTCCTGCCAACCGTGGCCCCCTGCACCCCGCTCATCACTGCCCCCCAGGCAAGCAGGAGGCCCCACTCGATCTGTCCCTGGTCAGAGCAGGCACGACCCCCGCCCTGCATTAAGCTCCGACTGATGCCAAGGAAGTTCCCAGGTGGGCCCGCGGCTTCCTGCGGCCGCACAGCTGCCCGGCGACTCCAAGGAGCGCAGCGCCACCCTGGACCGCACGGAGGCTGGTGTCAGGCTGACTGTGCTCCCGGGATGGGCGGAGGGGGGAACGCTCAGCACACGCCCCCTTTCCCCGGTGGAGACACGGAGGCCCGCAGACCTGGGTGCAGGGCCGGGGCCTGAGTCACGGCCACTGTTTGAACATCTCTCCCTTCAAACGGACAGACTTGGCAAACACGTTAAATACCAATCGAGACGAAATGCCACCGGGAACTCGATCATCCTTCGTCTTTCAAGCACAGGAATGCCACGTGGAGCTAGGGCACGAGGTGACACCACGGAAGGGCCCTGGGTCCCCTGTCTCTGGCACTCACATCGCTGGGCCCCAGGTGGTCTCTCCCCAGAAAGTGAGAAAGCACCTCTGCCAACCCCCATGCTTGCCCAAACAGTGAACAACAGGACAAAGAGTAGACACCTGGAGAAACAGTAGACAGTTGGATGCACTAATATAACAAAAAAAGAGTCATGACGCCGAAGGGTCCTCTCTCTTCTTCCCTCAGACCTCTCCCACTGAAGCCCCCAGGGCTGAACACCTCATGGGCAGAACCTATGGCAGCCTTTGGAGAAATTCTGGGATTTCTGACCTCAGCTGCAACAAGCCATCAAGACAGAAATTTACAATTACCTTTACAACATCTTCAAAAAACTATGAAATGGTTCAGGGTAAATCTGGCCAGAGGTGTGCACCCCTGCACACTGAAAAGTGTTAACACACTGCAGAGAGGCGCGACAGACTTGACTGCAAGGAGTAATTTCCCACAACCGTATCGTCAAGATTGTCTTCACATGTCAGTGCTCCCCAGCTTGATCTGTCAAAATCCCAGCAGGCTTTTTACAGGAAATGATGATCTGATGGCTAAATTCACACAGAAATGCAAAGTATCGAGGATAGCCAAGACACCTGTGAAAAAGAAGAGCTGGAGAACTAACGAAACCTGATTTGGAGAGTTATTGTGGAGAGGCAGTAATCGAGACGGTGGTCTAAGGCGGATATTTGGAAGCTGGAACAGTAGAGCGCTTGGAGGTGGACACACACGTACATGTGGACGTCTGGTCTCTGACAAAGCTTGAAGTCGTGTCCCAGCTTTCATTTCTGCTGCTGGTAGACTGTACCTTTTTCCCTTCTTTCTTTTCTGTGTTAGTCTGGCTAGAGGTTTATCAATTTTATTGATGTCCTCAAAGAACCAGCTTTTGCATCATTTTTTTTTCCTTATCATCTTTCTATTTTCTATGTCATTGATTGCTGTAATTTTCATTATATCCTTTCTTCTGCTTCAGTTCAGTTCAGTTCAGTCGCTCAGTCGTGTCTGACTCTTTGCGACCCCATGAATCGCAGCACGCCAGGCCTCCCTGTCCATTACCAACTCCCAGATTTCGCTCAGACTCACGTCCATCTTCTTCTGCTTACTTGGGTTTAATTTGCTTTTTCTTCTAGCTTCTAAGAGTAGAAGCTGAGGTCACTGATTTGAGGGCTTTGTCCTTTTCTGATAGAGGTATTTTCTGCTCTAAATGTCTCATGAAGAACCGCCTTAGTGGCGTCCCACAAGTGCTGATGTGTTGTGTGTCCATTTTCATTCAGCTCGAACACCTTCTAATTTCCCATTGGATTTCTACTTTGACCCATGCATTATTAAGAACAATATAGTTCAGTTTCCACGTATTCAGGGATTTTATAGACATCTTTCTCTTACTTGATTCTTAACATGATTCCCTTGTGGCTAGGGAGCACATTTGTAAGGCTTGAATAATTCTGCATTTATTGACACTTGGTTTATGAACCAGAATATGGTTTATCTGATAACTGTTACAAGTGCATTTGAAAAGCATCCAGAGGTCTATACATGTCAGGTAAGTTCGTTAATTGGTGTTGTTCAAATTTTCTATCCACTGACTTTTGTCTACTTGTTCTACTGGTTACTGAAAGAGGGGTACAGAAATAATCTGATTATAATTGTGGGTTTTTTCTATTTCTCCTTGTGTTTTTGTTGCCTGTATTTTGAAGCTCTTTGCTAGGTACTTCAGGTTCTTATATCCTTTTACAGAACTGATCTTTCTGGCATTACGAAATAACCTTCTATAACTCTCTTGGCAATCTTTGTTCTGAAATCTGCTTTGGTACTAGTCTAGCCACCCTGTTTTCCTTTTGATTACTGTTAACATAGTATATTCTTTCCATCCTCCTCCTTTGAACACATTTGCGTCTTCATAATTTGAGTGTGTGCCTTGGAGGCAAGCATCTTGCTGTTTCATCCAACTGGATAATTCTGCCTTTTAATTGGGGGTATTTATACCATTTACATTTAATGGGATGGTTGACATGACTAGGTTGAGCTCTGTCTTATTTCCATTTATTTTTATTTGTCTGGTGTGTATCCCCTCCCTCTTTTTCTGCCTTCTCTTGAGAATTTTTTTATGATTCCATTTCCTATCTTCTGTGAGCTCATGAGCTATGACTTGGTAATTTTAGCGGTTGCCTTAGGGCTTATGGTGTATATCCTTCACATATAATCAAGTGATGTTTTCTGAATTCACAAACAGGATAAGAATCTCTTTGCTCCTCTCCTCCCAGCCTCTTTGGTAGCCTATTGGCGGCATACACATACCCTTTCCATGTTGTAACTCAAAAGTACATGGTTATCATTTCTGTTTAACACCCAAGGCTTTCAAAGGGATTGACATAATAAAGTTTACTCAGTTGTGCCTGACTCTTTGCAACCCCATGGACTGTAGCCTGCCAGACTCCTCTGTCCATGGAATTCTCCAGGCAAGTATACCGGAGTGGGTAGCCATTCACTTCTCTAGGGGATCATCTTGACCCAGGGATGGCACCCGGGTCTCCTGCACTGCAGGCAGATTCTTTCCCGTCTGAGCCACCAGGGAAGCCCTGAATAATAAGACAATCTCTCCGCATGTTCATGCAGGTACCATTTCTGGCGCCTCTCGGGCCTCTGAGTATTTCCATCTGCTGTCATTCTCCTTTTACCTGAAAAACGTCCTTTCACATTTCTTATAGAGCGGTCTGCTGGCGATGGAGTATCGCAGCTCTTCTATTTTGAAGAAGTCTTGTTTTTGAAATAGCTATTTTTTCTTCCCTTTCAATGCTTCAAAGACATCTCTCCGCTGTCTTCTTACTCGATTTGTTCCTGAAGATGTATCTGCTGCCATGTATGTCTTTATTCCTTCATGTAATGTAGCCTTCCCCCCTTTCTGGTGGCTTTTAAGATTTTTATCTTTATCCTTGGTTTTGAGCAATTTGAAAACTACATGCTTTGGTTTATGTTTTTTTCCCAATGTGTCTTGAGCTTGGGAGTCATAGAGGTTCTTGGTTCTGCGAGTTCACAGACCACTTCGAATTTGGGAACATCAAATTTCTATCAATATGTCTTCAAATATTCTCTTTGTTCTTCTTCCTCTCCTCACCTCAATCCCCTCTGCGTATGTGTCAGGCTGTCTGCAGCTGCTCTATAGCTCGCTGAAACTGTTTTTGTTTTTTTTTTTAATGACCCTTCTTTTTCTCTATGTGTTTCCTTTGAATCATTTCTAATCCTACTTCTGCAAGCTCACTCTTCTTTTCTTCTGCAGCCTCCGATCTGCCCCAAATCCCACCCTGTGTATTTTTCATCTCAGATACCGACTGCTGTTCACCCCTAGAAGTTTGAGTTTTACATTTAAAACAATTTTACTTGTAAAATGCACATAACATAAAATCTGTCATCTTACACATTTTTAAGTGTACGGTTCAATGACTTAAAAAAAGAAGTCTCTTTGAGACCCCATGGACTATACAGTCCATGGAATACTGGGCTCTCCAGGCCAGAATACTGGAGTGGGTAGCCTTTCCCTTCTCCAGGGGATCTTCCCAACCTCAGGACTGAACCCAGATCTCCCGCCTTGCAGGCAGATTCTTCACCAGCTGAGCCACCATGGAAGGCCTTGAGTTTTAAATTTACAATTTTTACTTGTGGTGAAATGCATAGAACATAAAATCTGTCATTTTACACATTTTTAAGTGTACAGTTTAATGACTTACAAAAAGAGTCCATGTTTCTGTTAATGTTTACAGCATGTGGAATAGAGTTACGATGATTCTTTATTACCTTTGCCTGTGGATTCTAATATTTGCATCCATCAGTTTTGACTAACTGAACTTTTCCCTCACCACTGGTGGTGTTTTCCTACCCTTTGCGTGTCTGGGAATTTCCAAATGGATGCCAGACACTGCAAATTTCACTTTATGGGTGCTGGATATTTTTGTAGTCTTACAGACATTCCTGAGCTTTGTTCTGGGTGTGGCTAAATAACCCAGAAAGAGTTTGATTCTTTCAGGTTTTGGTTTTAAGATCTGGTGGAGGAGATGGGGGAAGAAAAGCTATGACTAATCTAGACAGCATATTAAAAAGCAGAGACATTACTTTGCCAGCAAAGGTCCATCTAGTCAAAGCTATGGTTTTTCCAGTAGTCATGTATGGATGTGAGAGTTGGACCATAAAGAAAGCTGAGCACTAAAGAATTGATGCTTTTGAACTGTGGTGTTGGAGAAGACTCTTGAAAGTCCCTTGGACTGCAAGGAGATCAAACCAGTGAATCTTCAAGGAAATCAGTCCTGAATATTCATTGGAAGGACTGATGCTGAAACTTCAATACTCTGGCCAACTGATGCGAAGAACTGACTCATTGGAAAAGACCCTGATGCTGGGAAAGATTGAAGGCAGGAGGAAAAGGGGACGACAGAGGATGAGATAGTTGGATGGCATCACCAACTCGATGGACATTGAGTTTGAGTAAACTCTAGGAGTTGGTGACGGACAGGGAGGCCTATTGTGCTGCAGTCCATGGGGTCGCAAAGAGTCAGACACGACTGAGCAACTGAACTGGCTGGCTGACTGGGGGAGATCTGAGCTATGATTAATTCAAGGCTAATTCTTCTCCAGTATGGAAGCGAGACCCTTCTGAGGATTCTTTGCGATGCTCCGTGAATTCAGCCTGCTGGGCGGGAAGAGGTACTTCCCACCCTCCCCCGTCCTGAGAGAGCTCGAGATTCTGGTTCTCTAACCCTTCGGGTGATACTCTCTCCAGCTTCTCACAGTTTCCTCCCACACATCTGCTGATCACAGCTCTGCTGAACTCTCCACGGTGGCCCTTCTGGAATTCTATCCTGCCCACACCACCTGCCATGATCCCCCTGGCTCTCAGCTCCATTTCTTCTACTTGTCCGCCTCCAGCCTCTGCTGGGGTTCTCACTCCCCGAGGAAGCCGGGCAGTCAGAGGGCTCATCTCATAACAGGACAGGGCCCTGTGGGGTCTTCCCAGGGCAGACTGGCCCTGCCTCCATGCCCTCCCCCTGCAGGAAAACTTTAGCCACAGAAGAAATCGAACCAGAGGTGGGACTTCCCTGGTGGCCCAGTGGCTAAGACTCCACCCTCATAATTCAGGGGGCCAGCCTTCGATCCCTGGTCAGGCATAGATCCCATACGCCGTAACTAAAGATCCCGTATGCCAGAGCTAAGGCCTAGGATAGCCAAATAAATAAATAAAGATAAATATTAAGGAAAAAAAAAACACAGGACAGGTGGAGCTGGAGGATCAGAGAGGGAGAGATAATGGAAAAAGAAAAAAGCTTTAAAAAAAAAGAGGATAAATCTAATCCGAGAGATGAGGAAAAAAAAAAGCAGAGACAAAGGAAAGCAGTCAAACAAGACAAAATAACAGGCAACCTCCGGGAGGGCTCATGCCAAGGGGCATCTCTCAGAACCGCTTCTGTCAGCGCCCCCGGCCCTGTGGTCAGCCACTGCTGACCCACACTTCCATAGGAGACCCTCCAACAGCAGCAGGAGGCACAAGCTTGATCCCTGGTCCAAGGTCCCGCATGCGTCAGGGCAGCTAAGCCCACGCACCACAGCTAGAGAAGCCTGCACACCGTGGCGGAGCCCACACGCTCTTGAGCCCGTGCTCTGAAACAAGAAGCCCTAAGGCCTCAAAACAGAAGCCCGTATACTGCGACTAGGCACATCCTGCATGCGGCAACACAGACCCAGGGCAGCCAGAATACAGGTAAATAAAAGGTTAAAGGAAGCCAGAACAGCAAAGGTTTAGCCATCAAACAAAGTCAAGGAACTTCAGTTCTTCCCCAAGGGCTACGGACGATATTCTGAACCACGTCCTTGGAGCTGTTTTGCAGATACTGAAACCCCCCAGCAGGTGGAAGAAGTTAACTACATGGCAACCAGACTGTAGTCACAACATAAGCTGCCAGAATTCCGAGAACTAGCCTCAAGGAAAGGGGAACAAACCGACCCTAGAACTGAGGACGAACTGTGCTTAAAACAACCAAGATGACGCCGACCAGACCACACACAACCACACATGCTGCACGGAGCCCCCTCCTCCCATCTGTGCGCCCCAGAAACTCCCCTTTAGAGCTCTGATCAGCAGGGGGAAGCTGGTCTTTGGGACACGAGTCCACCTCCTCCCCAGGACTGCCCACTTCCTCAAAAAAGCTGTCTTTCCTTCTACTCACCACTTGCTTCTCAGTATTGGGATACTGAGCCACGAGCAGCCAAACCTGAGTTTGGTAACCATCTCTCTTGTTTCTCATCTTTCAGGGATCAGTCATTTGTTGTCTGACGCCGAACCTTAAATCTGTTGTTTCCTGTATTGTCTGAGCTTTGGTTGCTGCCTGTGGAAGGGTACATCCAGCCTCTGTTTTCCCATCACGGCCACAATAGAAATAGCCGTAGCAGTAGGCATTACTACCATCTTTTTAAAATTTCGAAGTTTCTTTTTTTGAAAACTGCAGACATAAGCAGAAGCGGAGTGCCATGGGAAATCCTGTCATCCTTCCGAAACTTCCACCATCATCTGTTTCATGGCATTATTCGTACACAGCAAAACCACACTTCCCTGCCTTGAATCCACAATACCTCGCTTCTCACTGTGTGGTGAGCAGCTGACCCCCCAGGGGAGTGGACAAGTGATGTTGCTATCCGTCCCACACAGTGACTGTTCACCTCCTGACCCCAGCCCGGGCTGAGAAGACCCTCACCAGCCCCCTGCCCCAGGCTCCCTGCAGGGTGAGGTGGTGCTCGCAGTTCGAATGCCAGAATGAACACTGAGACTATCCACCCGGGCTCATTCTGGGGTCCTCGGTCACTGGTGACGAAGATACAGGTTGACAACTGATCTTGAAAACGGAAGAAGTTACTGGTCTCACTGGGCTTCCCTGGTGGCTCAGACGGTAAAGAATTTGTCTGCAGTGCAGGGCACCCAGGTTCGATCCCTCGGTCGGGAAGATCCCCTAGAGAAGAGAATGGCTACCCACTCCAGCATTCTTGCCTGGAAAATCCCATGGGCAGAGGAGTCTGGAGGGCTACAGTCCATGGGGTCGCAAAGTCCACGGAGACATGACTGAGTGACTCACACTTTCACTGGTCTCTCTGAGAACCTGAGCCTTCCCCAGCCCCCTCCCCCACCAGTAGGCAGAGAGCGGGCACCTTGCCGTGACAGTGTCTCATAGATGCTGTGCGGTGTGACGCTGGCCACTAACAAGTCAGTCATTAAGTCTCCATCACAACCACTTAGCAATCTCCTTCCTCCCTGTTTCCTGTTTGGGGCCCTCTGGATGCATCAGTCTGAATAATTGATATGAACAGGAAAGCCTCAAGCTTTTGAAGTGGCTCATTAGTTACCTGGACAGAAGGAAGACTCTGCTCGGCCACACACCTGCCCACCACGATCAAAGCAGCCTGCCTGGCTTGATCGGTTCCTCTGTTCGCAGGATGCAGGGTCCCCTTCACTGAGGCACAGGCTGCTGAATCCCAGAGAGCCCCCTGCACCCCTCCCCCTGGTCCCTGGAAGGGGGCTGCCCTTCCAACTTACTCCAGGCACACTCAGCCATGACCGATGAAACGGTGGTCTGCAGAGCATCTGTTGTTGGGCTGCTGCAATAGGCTGAATTCTGTGCCCCCCAAATGCATATGTTAAAGTGTTGACCGCCCCTGTCCCCCAGTACTTCAGAATGTGACTGTATTTGGAAATTGAACCTTTGAGGAGGTAACAGTGGAGCTGGCTGGGTGGGCCCTAATCCAACCTGACTGGTGTCCTTACCAGATGGGGGAAGTGGGGCACTCTGAGAGATCCCAGGATGCACACAGAGAGATGGCTGGGTGAAGAGCGTAACCATGTGCAAGGCCAGGAGAGAGGCCCTTACGGCCTGCAAACTGTGAGAACGTGGATTTCTGTGGTTTAAGCCCCTCAGTCGTGGTGTCTGACCATAGCACTTGGAGCTAAAACAGGTGTGAAGCCCAGTGCTGGCTGAAGGGCTGGTCAGGAGGCTACATATGCCGGGTGTGTGCCTTCTAACTCAAGCAGCGTAAAGTGGACGTGCCTAATCCAGACCAAAACACACTGAGGAGACAGGCCACAGAAGAGTGAGTAATGACCCTCGAAGGGAGATGTTCAGGCAGTTAGTTCACAGTCAGCTGCAGGCTGGGGGTGCATTCACAGAGGGCCAGGAGGCCAGGGGAAGGGGTCAGAGTGCGACCTCCATCCTGGTGGGGTGGTTTCTCCTAAGGGGTCAGAGGAGAGCTCCTAACAGGAGAATCTGGAAATCTGCTTCCAGCAGTCATGTACGGATGTGAGAGCTGGACCATAAAGAAACCTGAGTGCCGAAGGATTGATGCTTTTGAACCGCGGTGTTGGAGAAGATTTTTGAGAGTCCCTTGGACTGCAAGGAGATCCAACCAATCCATCCTAAAGGAAATCAACCCTGAATATTCACTGGAAGGACTGATGCTGAAGCTGAAGCTCCAATACTTTGACCACCTGATGTGAAGAACTGACTCATTGGAAAAGACCCTGATGCTGGGAAAGATTGAAGGCAGGAGGAGAAGGGGACGACAGAGGATGAGATGGTTGGATGGCATCACTGATGCGATGGATATGAGTTTGAACAAACTCTGAGAGCCGGTGAAGGACAGGGAAGCTTGGCGTGCTGCAGTCCATGGGGTCACAAACAGCTGGACTCGCCTGAGCGGCTGCCTAACAACAGTGGTCAACGGCAGCTGCCACCTCTTAGCCCGAGACAGTCACCAGGCTGGAGCTGGGGACCCCACGAGGGGAGGAGCTGTCTCTAGCCCCGGGATGGATCCTGACTTTCTCTTTGGAAACATTCCACACAGGGACTCCCCTGGTGGTCCAGCAGCTAAGACTCTGTGCTCCCAACGCTAGGGGCCCAGGTTCGACCCTGGTCAGGGAACTACATCTCACGTGCCGCAACTAAAGATCCGCCTTGCCGCCAGGAAGATCGAGGATCCCGCGTGCCACACCTGAGACCTGGCATGGCCCAACAGAAAACAAAGAAAACAACAACGAAGACGCATCCTGTCCACGAGCTTAACAATATCAGGAAAAGGCAGTGCCGTGAAAGAAACACTGACAGCTAAGTTCCCTTCCCCATCTCAGACCTCTGAAAAGTCCTTGTGGCAGCTCCTCAGCTTCACACCCTAGACAAAGCAATAAAAGTGATCCCAGGGAAGAGTCCAATGGTCTCTTGGAGGCGGCTGAAATTCTCAGGGCTCCGTGGAGCTGGGGAACACCTTATTCTGGGTAGAACCTCTGGCTGGAGGGAAAGGGCTTGAATTTCCCCAAAGCCAGCCTGCAGGGGAAGACAGCCCCCTGTTCCTGCTGGAGAATGGATTCTCCCAGCACCTCCTCCCCTGTGTGGGCAGCACACTGCTGCCGGGCTGCCCACTTCTTCCGGGAGGAGAGGGGTTTGTTCTTTTCGGGAAAGCAATGAATAAACGGCAGAATGAAGCGGTCTGGGTGTGGTTCATGGGTGTGCGGCGTTGGTCGGGAGGCAGTTAAGCAGGGCAACCACGGTTTGTTTGTAAGGCGTGGCCTCTGAGGCTTTCGTTTTTGGCACCAGCCTCACTGCAGAGCATCCTTTCTTCCTTCCTTCCTTCCTGGGGCCTCATGCCCTGGTACCCCCACTCCAGCTAGTTACCAGATGCCTGGGAAGCCTGGCTGTGAGTTCAGAGTGCAGCTGGGGGGTGAGTGACAGAGTCACTGCCGAGCCACGGCTCCCATCCCCCGAGGAAGCTCTACGCCCCCCCTCTGCCCTTTCTCCAGCTTTGGGCACAGCGGGCTGGGCCCCTACTGCCTCCTCTCACCCTAGGGCAAAGGCACCAGGGGAAAGTGAGTCCAGCTCTGAGGTCCCTGCCCTCTAAGCAGACCTCGGTGCTGAGGGAGGGTGTGCAGGGCTAAGAGGCTGAGCCTCCGTGGTGGATGGCTGTGGGGGTCCTAGGCAGTGGGGCTGGGGAGCTGTGACCACAGGGTCTGAGGTGGTGGTGACACGGAGCCGGACTCTGGGGCTCCTGGGCATGGAAGCTTTTCCATGGTCCCCGATTCATGTTTGTAGGAAACAGGCTTCATTCACCTTCGTGACCTTCCCAGAGTTCCATTGGGTAAGTTCAAACAGCTGCTAATCAGAGAAGGGACGGGGATGCAGAGACGGAGAAGCAGCCAATAAGCAACAGTGTAGACTTGGTTCTTCCTCAGGAAACACACAAAACTATACTGTGAGGGCTCTCAGATGGTAAGGAATCTGCCTGCCATGGAGGGGACCTGGGTGCGATCCCTGGGTCGGGAAGATCCCCTGGAGGAGGGCATGGCAACCCACTCCAGTATCCTTGCCTGGAGAATCCCACGGTCAGAGGAGCCTGATGGGCTACAGTCCATAGGGTGACAAAGAGTCTGACACGACTGAGCAACTAACATTAACCGAACTAAAACCACCAACAAATGGGAGATGTCAGCATCCTTCATTCCAGAGAAGCGCAAGTGAAAGTGAAGGTCGCTCAGTCGTGTCCGACTCTCTGCGACCCCATGGACTGTCTTCAGGCCGGAATACTGCAGTGGGTAGGTATCCTTTCCCTTCTCCAGGGGATCGAACCCAGATCTCCCACATTGTAGGCGGAGTCTTTACCAGCTCAGCCACCAGGGAAGCCCAAGAACACTGGAGTGGGTGGCCTATCCCTTCTCCAGCAGAGACCCAGGAATCGAACCAGGGTCTCCTGCATTGCAGGCAGATTCTTTACCAGCTGAGCTATCATTCCAGAGAAGGTTGCAGTTTAAAAACCTGTTTATCAAGAGACCACCTGAGGCCAGAGTAACCGAGTGCAAGCCCTGAACACTCGCCGATCCTTACCGGCAACCGCACCCCTGAGCCACCGCTAAGGGCTCACCGAATCCCCCAGGGTGAAGACACAGTTTTGAGACACAAGCCCACTCTGTCCTCTTCGCCTGGCAACGCAACAAACTTATTCTTTTCTATTTCATCCAAACTCTGTTTCCGAGATCTGATTCGGCGCTGGTGCACAGAGGCTGCGTTTTTGGCTTCAGTGGGGCTGGGGAGCCACAGCTGTGGGGGTCCTGAATGGTGGGACTCGGGAGCTGTGCCTGGGAAGTCAGTCTGCCTGGCCCCAGCGTGGAGAGGCAGGATCTGGGCCCCTGTGAAGGGGCTGGAGGGAACTCCCGGGTCCCTGCCTCGGGGCCGGGGTGGAAGGTGGGCTGACATAGGGATGAGGCCCCAGGAGGAAGAAGAGGCTGCAGGTGGTGGAGATGGGCGCCCGAGCTCTGTTCGCCCAGGGGCTCCCCAGCTCCCTCCCTGCAGCTTTACTTCCCTGGCTTCCCCACAAGGTCCTGGGCATGGTCAGTGTTGGGGACAGCCGTCTCTGGCAGTGGGAACACCCACATGACCCAGTCCTGGCCAATCAGAGCTTCCATTTTCCAGGCCACCATGGTTGGTGTCGGGATGGTCGTGTGACCCAAAGCAGACCCATCAGAATCCTGCCTGGGTTCTGCCGGGTCTCCTGGGAAGGGTGGTCTGAACAGGGAGGGGGTCATCAGCAGTGGGAGAGACAGACCTGCACCTGGGGGGGCAGCAGAGCAACAGAGGAGAGCCCAAGAGAGGGAGACAGATGGAGAGACAGAGGCGCAGGCACAGAGACAGCAGAGATGCACCGGGCGGAAAGGCGGAGCCCCAGAGAGCGAGCAGACGAGGCGCCACTCTGTGCCCAGCCGTGCATCTGAGGATCCACCCCTGACTGTTCAGTCACTTGCGCGTTAGCTAGCGGTTAAGCCTCAGCTATTCAGCTGGACCATACAAACTGCCGCTTTTTGTTTTTTGACCTAAAAAAGGGCAGCCTTGACGGGGAGAAGGGGCTTGTGTCACTGGAAGCTGAAAGGACCCAGAAGAAAAGTGGATCAGCTGGCTGCTCTGCTGAGCTGCGTCGCCTGGCCCTTTGAAGCCCTTCCTTCCTTTAGATCTTACGGGCCTCGTGAGGGGCACAGCGCACTCCTGTCCTTGGTCAGGAGTTGAAACAACTTTATTTCAAATTCCTGGTGGCAGAACTTCAGGCCCCAGTGCCTCCCTGGGGTCTGCTCCCCAGGCGGCCCTGACCCAGAGGGGGGCTGCCTGGTTCTCCTTAGAAGCTGGGGTCAAGGGTGCCCCTGAGTCCGCTTTTGGGGATCCGTGGCTGGGGTCTCATCACCAGCCGCCCCATGGAGGCCTTACCCGGGAGCAGCCTGCCTCTCTGTGGGCAGGGCTGGCACTCGGTCTGTTCCGCAGAAAGCTTGGGCCCAGCATGAGACAGTGCCAAGCCCTCCCAAGGCCACTTCAGCTGGGCTGGCTTCTTGAGAGGGAGCACTGTCAGGGCTTGTCTCAACCAAGGGGCTGCAGAACTTGGGGAGCCCTGGAGTGGGGAGCAGGGCTCTCAAGGCACCCAGAAACTCGTGCCCACTTACCCCCAGGGCCCCCCCCATCCACTGGGACCTCAAATGTACTTCCTTTTTGGAGCTATCAGTGTGGTTCCAGGGACACAGAGCCTACTTGTCATACAACCGAAGATGTAGGTGCCAAGCGACAGGGTAACGGGGGAGGGAGAGTGAGGGAGAATAAGACAAGGAGACCCTCCCAACCTGGTGTGCACCCCACAGCTTTCTAGTTCTGCTCACAGAGAAGACACACAGGTGGCTAACAAGCACAGCATCATGGATCGTAAGAGAAATGCAAGTTAAAACCACAAGACACCTCTGCACATCTCTCAGAAGGTTTTGAATGAACAAGATCAACCTCACCAAGCAGCGGTGAGGGCGTGGAGGAACTGGAACTCACACAGGCAGGCAGGAACTCAGCAGGGGCATTGGAAGACAGGGTGGCAATTTCTTTGAACATTTATCTATTAATAGCACGTGACCTGGCCCTTCCCTCTCTGAGAAGAGACACAAAAACAGTTTTTCCGAGAGGCACAACAACACACGTCTGCACAAAGACGTGAATGTGAATATTCACAGCACTGCTAAGAGTCAGACGCCCATCAGCAGGTGAGTGGACAGCCACGTAAGTGGTTCATCCTAGAGGGGACCCTCACTCAGAAACCCGGGGGGAGGAATGGACCTCAGTCAGAAACAAGGGGAAGGGGACGGTCGTCACATGCAAATCTTGAAATAATTATGCTGAGCGAAAGGAACCAAAAAAAAGAGCACAGACAGTGTGATTCCATTTATGTAAAATTCCAGAAAAAGCAAACTACTCTGCCGTAGCAGCCAGCTGAGCGATGGTGGCCGGCAGGAGGTGGGGTCGCGCGGGGCCACGGGAAACTTCTGGAGTGGTGGGTGTGTTGATCACCCTGACCTTGGTGATGGCTTCAGCTGCGTACGCGTATGTCAAAACACGAAGCATGCGAAGTTTAGTGATGTCCATTAAAGCTCAATGAAGCTCTCTGGAAACAGAAACCAAAGCATCCTATGGCAGCAGATCGCGAGGGAGGCGGCCCCACGTGGGGGACACGGCGCGCAGCAGGAAGAAAATACCCAAGAGTGTGACCAAGACAGGAGCGCGACCTCGCATCGGCGCCTCTGACCTCAACCAGACCGAGTTTCCAAGTTCTGGGAGCTGGTGTCTGAAGCTGTGCCCCTGCCAGCCCCACGGCTCCGTCCCTAACTGACTCCTGCCCCAAACCCCACGAATTCAGGGAAGACCATCCTACCTTCTGTCATAGCGCCTGCAGAGCGCGTCTCACGCTGAGGATTTGGGGGCACCCCTCCCCCCGTGACAGTGAGGGCTGCCCCTCCCCCTGTGGCAGGGCCTGGGCTGGGATCAGCCATGGCCAGGCAGAGTCCTGCTCTCCGAACCCTCCTGGGACTGACCCCCGATGCCAGGCTCTCTCCAACACACACAGCGGAGCCCAGAAGCCCCCAGGGCAGTGGGAGTTCCCACCCGCTAGAGGCAGGAGTGACTCAGAACCACCCCTTGGGTGCCCACTGGCCTTCTGCAGCACAGTAAGGGGTCGTTAGGCCCTAGACCCCGGGGCTCTGGGCTGGGGGTAACCTGGGGTGAGGAGGCCCCAGCTGTGGCTGCCTGGCTTCCTGTGCGGTGGCCACAGAGGGCAGGCCAGGCTCAGACTCTGGGGCCAGCACTGCTTGGGCTCAGGGGGCAGGGGTCACACGGCTTCCCAGAGCCTCGGGTTCACACACAGGGACTCAGGGCACACAGGCCAATTTCCAGGAGGAAGCCGGGCGATGGGCGTGCGGGGGCTGGGCAGGGGCAGGCAGCACGGACGCTGACCATCCGTGGCTGCTCCCAGTGCCGGGCACGCGGTGGCCACAGCCCAGCGCTCCCTGCCCAGCCGTGGTCAGCCGTGCAGCTCCTGGAAGCCTGACCGACACTGCCTCGCAGGGCATGTGGTCGGCGAGGACCCTCGTGGCCCTGTCGGCAACAGGAGCTCTGCTCTGGAACCTTCCATTTCCCAGAATGCTCTCTCTGCTCCCACACGCTGAAGCTCCTTGGGACCTGCTGCTTTGGAGGCCGCCCCAGAGACAAGCTGAGCCCCCACATGGCCCGTGTCACCAGGGTCCCTCCCCTGAGCCTGGGAAAGATCCTGAACCAAGAGGGACAGAAATTTGGCTCCAGTGAGGAGCTGAGAGGTCGGAGAGGTCCCTGGACTTTGATCTTGATGCCCGAACGGCAGCAGATACCTTGTCGTCCAGCATGGAGCTGGCAGGGTGGCGGTGGGGGTTGGGGGGAGCTGTAGGACTGTGATGCACTCAGGATGCCTTGCGAAGGGCTGGGTGGGCTCAGGGTGGCTCCTCTGGGCACAATGTCTGGTCTGGGGAGGGCCTGGCAGGGGGGCAGAGAGTACACGGCATGGGGGACTGGAGGTCAGAGGTCAGCTGCCCAGGCCTCCTGATTCCTCCCAGTTCACCCTCCAAGGGCTTCGGGGGATTCAAGGATGGGGCATGAGGCACTTGAACAGTGTCCAGAAACATCCGCACAGGCTGGATGGTATCCCCTGAAATACCCACGTCCCGACCCCAGCACCTCAGAATGTGGCTGTATCTAGAGCTGGGCCTTTAAAGGGTGATTAAGTAAAATGAAGTCAGGAGGGCGGGGCCCCAGACCCACAGAACTGGGGTCCTTGTAAGAAGAGGAAGTCAGGACACAGACACACTCAGAGGGACGACCCTGTGAGGACACAGGGAGGAGACGGCCGTCTGCACGCCCAGGAGAGAGGCCTCAGGAGGACCAGCCCTGCCCACAGCTGGGTCTGGGATTCCAGCCTCCAGGAGACAGTAATTTCTGCCGCTTAAGGTGCCTGGGCTGTGAGTCTTTGTGTCAGCAGCCTGAACAAACCTATAGTTACTACTATACGTAGTAAGCACAGTGTCCCGTCCACGCTTACACACTCTGCTCCCGTTTCACAGACCAGCCAAGGGAGGCACGGGGCTGTACGGCCCCCGGCCGGGGGCTTGGACCCTGGCAGGCTGACGCCCAAAGCCCTCGCTTGCCCCGCGAGGTCTCACCTTCCTCTGCCTGCAGAATGTGTCTGTGATTCTCAGAAGGAAAGCAGACCGCCAGAAAAGGGGGCCCTGGCCCCAAAGGAAGGAGGGGTGGACGTTACTTCTGAATTTGTATTCCAGCCACACTCAGGCTGTGCGCACAGCCTGCTCACCTGGCGACGGTGACGTCACACGCAGAACGCGCGGTCTCAGGTGGGACACACCTCCCTCTCCTACAGCGAGCAGGGAGGCGCGCAGAGAAGACACAGACTTCCCGCCCTGACTGTGTCCCCAGACCCCCACGTGCTCACCGGGGGAGACTGAGGAGGCCACAGGAGGGCAGGGCCGTGGTCCGTCCACAGAGACAACAACAGCGTGTCCTCTGGAGAGGGGGGGGTGGTGTCCACAGCCTGAGGGGCCCCGAGGGTCACAGGCTGAGCCTTTATGTCACACACCGGCGCCTGCCAGCCAAGCCAAGTGACGTGTCACACGATTCCACCTGCTGATTTTCCCAGTATCGGAGCAATCGCAACAGCCAGCCAAAGGCTCTTAGTCCAGCTCAGAGATACCTGAGGGATGGATTCTGTTCTCAAATGAAAGTGACTGTTCCTTACAAGAGAACGTTGCTCGTTTGTGATGGTGTAGACCCTCAGGATGCCACGTGCTCAGAGGTCATGTGCTGTGGTGACTGTCAGCCCATTTCTTGCCTTGACCCCGTGCCCACAGCGGTGTCAGAAGGGCTCTCACACCTGCCATTTCTCTTCAGTCTGTGCTGAATATGGGTGCGTGTGAACACAGGTGAGTGTGAGGCCTTTGCTGCATACAAGTGTTAATACTAGGTGAGTGTAAACACTAGGTTAAATATTCTTCTTACTCTGATTCATTAAAAGTAGGGCCTGCTCCTTAAATCTAAGACATGACATGATGAAACTCCTAGAAGTCAACACAAGCAATACGCTCTCTGACATAAACCTAGCGATGTTTCTTAGGTCAGTCTCCGACGGGAACAGAAATACAGCACAAACCAACAAATGGGACCTGATCACATTTATTAGCTGTTGCACAGCAAAGGAAACCATAAGCAAATTGAAAAGACAACCTACGGATTGGGAGAAAATATTTGCAAATGATGTGATGAACAAGGGCTTAATCTCCAAAATATACAAACAGCTCATATAACCCAGTAACACACACACAGACAAAAAAACAACCCAATCAAAACATGGGCGGAAAACCCAAACAGACATTTCTCCAAAGAAGACATACAGATGGCCGACAGGCACATGAAAAGATGCTCAACGCTGCTCATTATTAGAGGGATGCAAATCAAAGCTACCATGAGGTACCCCCACCTCGGACCAGTCAGAATAAATAATAAATGCTGGAGAGAGTGTGGAGAAAAGGGAATCCTCCTACACCACTGATGGGCATGTAAATCAGCGCAGCCACTATGGAGAACAGGAAGGAGCTTCTCAAAAAGTAAAAACAGAACCACTGAATGATCCGGCGATCCCACTCCTGGGAAGATAACCAGCAAAAACTCCACTTCAAAAAGATACACGGAACCGCATATTCACTGCAGCAGTCTTCACACTTGCCAAGACATGAAGACCACCCAGGTGTCCGTCGACAGGTGAACGGATAAAGAAGATGGGGCACATATACATAAGGGGATACTACTCAGCCACGATAAAGAATGAAATGAGGCCATCTGCATCGACATGGATGGACCTAGAGATTATCACACTACATGAGGTAAGTCAGACAGAAAAAGGCAAAGACCATAGGACATCACTTCTGTTTGAAATCGAAAAACCATTTTTTTAAACAAAAGAACTTATTTACAAAACAGAAATATACTCATAGACATAAAAAACAAGTCAACAGCTACCAAAGGGGAAAGAGGTAAGGAAGGAACAGATACAAACTGTTAGCCTGCTGTGCTCAGTCGCTTCCATCGTGCCCGACTCTTCGCGCGCCTACAGACCAAAGCCCGCTAGGTCCCTATGTTCATGGGATTCTCCAGGAAGAATACCGGAGTGGGCAGTCATCATTTCCTTCTCCAGGGGATCTTTCTGACTCGGGATCGAGCCTGCACTTCTTATGTCTCCTGCACTGGCAGGCGGGTTATCACTGTGTCACCTGATTAATATTATATAAAAAATAGACAAACAGCAAGGACCTACTGTGTAGCACGGGGAACCATGTTCAATATCCTGCAATAAACCATGATGAAAAAGAAAAAAAATGTAGGTCCCTTTCAAACTTCCGCACCCACCCCACCACTGCTGTGGGAAGACACAAGGGTGTGGACACTGCCCGGCCCAGCCCTGCTCTGTTTGGCTGTAGTGCAGTCTTCCTACTGTTCAAGACCCTCATTTCCAGCCAGTGAACCCACGAGGCACGACCAAGCATCTAAATGAACAACAAAGGCGTGACTCCTCGATGAAGCGGAGGGAGGCCCTGGCGTGGCCCCGGTGATGGCAGGCGGCGGGACACGGCCCCACCAAGGTCTGGTTGCCGTGTGGCTGGGAGACGGTGGAATGGTGGGAGCCGTTGCCTGGGAGCATCCAAGGTGGGGCTGGGTTTAAATGCGTCTCAGTTCAAGGAGGCCCCGCGAGACCCAGGCCTATGTTTATGACAGAGAATCTGGGGGGATCCACTGACCAGAGGCTGGAGGGAAGGAGCCAGTCTATATGGGGCACCCAGGGTGTGCAGGCTTCATGCCAGGCCCGGTGGCCAGAGCCTCAGACTAGGCCCTGCTCCCTGCCTGGTGACTGACCCCTGTTGGCACAGCTCCACCACTGCCATGTGGCAGCTGAGCGTGGGGCAGCCTGGGCTGGCCCTTCAATGGGGCCGTGTGGCTGTGACCAGAATCGGCCACTGAGGGTCCTGTGGGAAAGGCTGAGCCTGGGGGTCCCTCACGTCCATCCTGCAGGCAAAGGCTTGCACCTGGGCATTGGCGGGCTCTCTGGGCCAAACCTTACAACCAGCCCCCGATTGTGCCAGAGTAGGAGACCCCCTCAGTGACGCCTGAAAAGATGCAGAGGGCTCTGAGGTCCAGTGCGGCAGCCAGTCTCCCAGCCTGGCCCATGGTGCAGGATTCTCCCTTAGCAACCTTCATCCCACACTCCTTGGGGCCTCTGTGCCAGCCTTGTGCCCAGGCTGGGGCTTGATGGGGAAGGAGACAGACATGGCCACACCACAGTAGGTGGGGACAGCCATGTGATAAGGGATGGGTGTGGGGGGAGGGGCACAGCACACAGAGAAGAGAAGTGGATCCTGGTGGGGGGCTGGGCAGAGGCACTGGGAAGGAGGAGAGAGTCCACCAGGCAGGAAGAACGGCTCAGGCAGGGACGGGTGGGAGTCAGAGCCATAAGGATTGGGGGGGCACCTGAGACTCTGGAGAGTGGGCAGAACTGGGGGACAGGGGAGCAATCATCAGCTGAAACCTACTGTGTGCTGTCTGCCCTGATGGCCCCTCCACACATCGCCTCCCAGGAGACCCAGCAAGAAAATCCCAGGAGCGGCTTCTCCCGTGGAGCCAGCACCTTGGTTTCAGTCTGGTGAGACCGTTTTGGATTTATCACCTCCAGAGCTCCAAGGTAATAAATTGTCCTGCTTTAAGCCTCTACAACCGTGGTCACGTGTTACAGCAGCTGCAGGTAAGTCAGGCAGGGGCACAGCTGGCTCCTGCAGAGGCTGGAGCAGAGCGAGCTGGGGAGGATGTGGCTGAGGGCTGATGGACGGATGGGGGGCCTTCCCAGACCAGCTCCTCCCCGTTGGCTGTGGGGTGGTGGGCCTGATGGGGGACCAGCTGTGCTTGAATCCCCCTCAACAGACAGGAGGCAGCGCTCAGCCCTGCTCCCTGAAATGCCCTGGTGTCCAACACCAGGCACCAGTGGGCCGTCTCTGAGTCAGAGACCCCATCCGCCTCCAGAACAGTCAACCATGTCCATGCCCCACCCACAAGAGGAAGTCTAGCCACTGCTGACGGGCAGCACAAGTCAGCAGGCTGGGCTACTGGTGATAGGACCTCCCTCGGGGGATCTGGGGGTTCGCTCACTGCGGCCAGCAGGACTGAGTTGGGGCTCAAGATGAAGAGGGGCGAGCAAGTCACCGGCCAGGACCAAGGACAGCTCCTTGGCTGAGGCTCATGGAGAGCCTGCACAGGAACTCAAGATGAAGAGGAGGGAGTGGGTCACTGGCCAGGACCAAGGACAGCTCCTTGGCTGCGGCTCATGGAGACCCTGCACATGAGCTAGTTCCTCTCTCTCCAGGCCCCCCCCCCCCCACCCATCTGCCTCCATCCTTGGTGCCACTGGCCACCTGGCCTGGCTTCCCGGGACAGCCAGAGAGAACCTGCAAACCCGCCAGGGCTGGGGCTGGGACTGGCAGAGCAAGGCCAGTGGACCCGGCTGCAGCACCAAGTCTGTGTGCCAGAGGGAGGCCTCAGGGCTGGCCTGCCCGCGGCGGCCAGGACAGGCTGGGCAGGCGAAGGCGGACCCAGGGCCTGGTTTTCTGGATTTCGCGTCCCCTCGGTGCACCCCTGGAGCACCCCCTCCACTGCCCTGCCTTGTCTCGGAGCCCACCATGTCCAGGGCACTCTTAAAGCTCCAGGCTTTTCTGCCATCACTGGCAAGTGTCCATCCTCGGTTACATCACCCCAGAGACATGACCCAGGGAGGAAGATGCCAGACTGTGGACAAGAGGAGTGTGAGTGAACGATAAACACAGGCTCGTGGGTGTCCCAGAAAGTTGTCCGTGAGGACCTAGAGGGAGGGACACAGCTGGGAAATCAATTCTTTTTTTTGGGAGGAGGGGCAGAAGAGGAAAAACTTTTGTGGTCACTGAAATAAAGCTGGAAACAGATCAGTTATTCCATTAAACCAGGAAAGGACCATAAAGAAGGCTGAGCGCCGAAGAATTGATGCTTTCGAACTGTGGTGCTGGAAAAGACTCCTGAGAGTCCCTTGGATAGCAAGGCAATCAAACCAGTCAATCTTAAAAGGAAATCAACCCTGAATATTCATTGGAAGGATTGAGGCTGAGGATGAAGCTCCAATCCTTTGGCCACATGATGCGAAGAGCTGAGTCACTGGAAAAGACCCTGATGCTGGGAAAGATTGAAGGCAGGAGGAGAAGGGGATGACAGAGGATGAGATGGTTGGATGGCATCACCAACTCAATGGGCGTGAGTTTGAGCAAGCTCTGAGAGATGGCGAAGGACAGGGAAGCTTGGCGTGCTGCAGTCCATAGGGTCACGTAGAGTTGGACACAACAGAGCGACTGAACTGAACTGAGGAAAGGCCTGCTGTTGTTGCAAAGAGGTCCTCTATCTAAAGAACACACGTGCGTTGCGTGAGGGCTGTGTGGGCTTTATTTTTACCGCTGACTGACAGCATAACTTCACTGGGTTTTTTAAGCTAGGCAAAAAATCCCCACAAATCTGGGGGAAGGCTGGTGTCCGGGAAGGCACGTGGAGCACACAGAGCCCAGCATTTTCGTGGAGGAAGCTGCCTCCATCCTTGTTCTGCCAACTCCATGCTGTGTAACCCTGGGAAGCCATTTGACTCCTCAGTACTTTCACTTAATCTCTTGAATAGAGAAAGTCCTGATGCCCGTCTCTTAGGCTGAGGCAGATGAGGCTGGAATGTCTGCCCAGCGCCGCCTCTTCTTTCAGCCAAAACACAGGCAGACATTGTAGTGGACAGACGATCTGGCTAACCATACACCCAGGTCCCCAGGGCTGGCCCCCTCTGTGCTGAGCCACTCAGGATAAAACCCTGGGCCCTCCTGGGGGCCTTCTTGACCCCCATCCCCACCATCAGCAAACCAGGTCCCATCTGCTCCAAAGTTGACCTCGAGTCCACATGCCCACTGTCAGGATGCTGGCACGTGGATGTGGGCAGGGACCTTGGAACTGGTTTCCCGAGCCTCCCTTGTTCCTCTGCCGTCTATTCTCAGCCAGGAAGCCAAAGAGCTCACCGTCCAGGGCACAAAACACAGGGCATTACAGCCAGCCAACCCTGGACAGTGACCTATGAGGTCCCCCAAACCTGGCCCGGATACACCCCTTCTGTCCACCAGCGGCCACTCTCCCAGCTCACTCAGTCCAGTCCAAGACCTCCCTCCCCTCCTCCAGCTTCTGGGCATGGCTTGTGGGGTCTGGACTCACTCTCCAGACATCCACAGGCTCTCTCTGTGGCCTTGGAGGTGGGCTGCCCTGACCACTGTCCTGAATGTGGTGACCACCCTTCCAGGCCATCCTTACCCATTGCCTGTTCCCCACCCAGACTTCCTGGCTTTGCCCACTGTTTGCAGCTTGACCTGGCGCCTGTCCAGAGGGTCAGCAGAGATGTAGAGGTTGGAGGGTTGAGGACAAGCTCCTGAGCTTCACTGCCACAACCCCTGGGGGCAGCAATGGGGCCTGGGGCTTGATTTAAGCGTTGTAGCGGTCATCCAGGATTTTGGATAGAGGCCTGGTGAGTGCCATCTCACAGCTCCTTCTCGCTGGAACTGCCCAGGCCACCCCCTCCACCTTGGGCAGCGTACTCTGTGCCCTGGCAGCCCCATGACCCGAGAGAGGCACCTGACCCAGGGGTGGCTCATCCACTGGCTGGCCAGACCTTTGCACCGCCAAGGTCTGAGCAAAAGGCATTGCCCAATGGGTCAGGGATGACTGGTGGAACTCGATGGACCGGCTACTTTCAGAATCAGAGAATTCAAGGCCAGTAACAGTAGAACAGACCAGCAGAGAGGAGCTGGGACAGCGCAACAGGGGGACGGGGTAGCCGCCAGGCTGCAAAGGTCCCGAAGCCTTGACTCCCAGGCCACAGGGCCCTACAACACTCCCCAGCCATAAGTATCATTAACAAGAATTGGCTAGAATGTGTCCCTGTTCTTTGTTGATAAGTCCAGGCGTGTTTTCATCCTTACATCCATCCCTCCATCCATCTATCTTTTTACTTATCCCTCCCTCCCTCCACCCATAGATCCATCCATTCTTCTATCTGTTCCCTCTTTCATCCATCCACCAATCCATCCCTCCATCTCTCCATCAATGGATCCATCCATCCTTCTATCCATCCCTGTCCCCTCCTTCCCTCCCTCTATCCATCCACTGATCCATCTATCCTTCTATCCATCCATCCAAAAGCAATCTGAACTCTTGAATGAGCACCTACACCCAGGGAGACAATGAGGAAAACTACAGATCTGACTCTGGCCCATGGAGCTCCTGGAGAAGGCAACGGCACCCACTCCGGTACTCTTGCCTGGAGAATCCCATGGACAGGGGAGCCTGGTGGGCTGCTGTCTATGGGGCTGCACAGAGTCAGACACGACTGAAGCGACTTAGCAGCAGCAGCAGCATGGAGCTCCCAGCCTGTGGGCACATTGACTGAACAGCTAACCAGAGTGTGAAGGTTCTTGGAGGGTGGCACTGGTGTCTGCCCTGGAGGTGAGTAACACGGTGGGAGCTATTCTAATCAAGCAAGGTCAGAAAAGGTTTTTCTGAGCACGTGACCATCAGACCTGCCTGGTGTTAGAGAGATGCCTGCAGGCATGGGGAGGCAGGAGCTCAGGAGGGAGGCACCCGAGTCAGGGGTGCTGCTGGAAGGTCACTGTGCTTGTCTGCTGGTTTTATTCTCCAGAGGAAGAGCCAGAACCAACGCACAGGTGGTTACTCAGCCAGACAGCGTCTCTCTGTGGGATCTTGGTGGTGGCTCCGGGGTGGCCAGCCAGGTGCACGCGGAAGGGACAGGTGTGGACCCTTAGCATCCATTGCTGACCTCCACCACCATCTCCTTGTAGGCCAACCGGCAACACTGACCACAAGGCCAGTAATTTGAACGGGGAGTTTCCTTTCTCGTTTGTTTTTCCGGACCCCTTCTCCCAGAATCTCGCAGGAAGCACAGCTCACAGCCGGTGCTGATGGTGGGCATGGGCCCTGCAGGCTGCTACCCGGAACGGCCGAGAGCCTCACCTGCCAGAGTGGGTGATGCGTCCATCGCATCATCCCAGAATGCTTTGCTGCTGAATGACCCAGGAGAGCACAAGCCTCCCCTCTCCCCTCCCCCACCCCCTTCCCAGGAGCACTGAAAACATGCATCTTTGGACATTTATACAATTACGCAAACACGAGGTGTTCTTTTCAATAAAACAGGGTCACTCTCGAGTCTGGGACTGCCAGCTGCTCTCACAGTTCAGCTGTCTTGGCAGGGACACTGGGTTTCCAGCATCACCTCTCAAGGCCGTGCTGGGTTCCACAGAAAGTTGTGGCAGGGTTCATGGAAGCGGTTTCCTCACACATCCAAGGATGCCATGTCACACAAATCACCCAGAGAACAAAACAGTACACTTCCCGTCCCTCTAAAGGCAGACTGGCCATCGAGACCCCCATTAGGCGGGTCCTGCCAGGCCAGAGACTGGGCGGTGGGAGGGGAGGTGAGGAGACCCCAGGGAAATGCGCATCAGTGGCACGGTCCCCGCAGGAACACCCCAGCAGTGAGAGCCAGGGAGACGGAACAGGTGTGCAGGACTCTGTGCAGCCACCAGGACTGCAGATCACAGTACCTACTGATGCGGAAAAATGGTCTCCCTGTGTTGACTGAACAAGGGTAGGTTACGATGGAGAACATGACGAGTCCATAATTCAGAGAGAAGAGGTATTTGTGGAGAAGCCCTGCAGAAAACAAGGGGCCTCTGGGGCTGAGGAGGGCCCTCTCAAGGGCAAGACTGTTGCCCTTTGAAAAGTTACTCTAGGAAGTAGTGTCTGGGCCCCTGACATCTATTAAGTCTTAAAAAGCAAAAGACAGGAACTTCCCCAGGGGTCCAGTGGTTAAGACTCTCAGCTTCCAATGCAGGGGGCACAGGTTCCATCCCAGATCATGGAAATAGGATCCAACATGCTGTGTTTCGTGACCAAGAAAATTGAAAAGGAAAAGATAAAGGACTGGAGTGAAGAAGGCCCAGAGCCAGCACGTGATGAAAGAAGAAAGGCAGAGAAGGAAGAGAAAAGGACAGGAGAAGGGGCCCGACCCTGGAGCAGGCTGGCACAGGGGACCACAGGGGGCAAACGGAACCCATTCTGAGCCACCTGGGGAGGAGAGGCCATCACCGGCTCCTACACAGAGTGAGAGGCAGGATTTCTGCCAGCCTGGGGTTCCACATGGAGATGTGTAGTCAGGAGTCACTGGCGCCCCGGTGGTGTGGACACAGGCAAAGATGCACTTGGCTCTGTGCCGCCGGCCTCATGGTGCACAGGGGCCGTTTGGAGGGGCTCTGGACACCACTTGGCGCCTTGGCCACTACGACACCCTTCACCTCCTCTGCCTGAGGGTGGCTGGGAGCAGTCCCAGCCCTTCAGCTCGGACCCATCAGAGCTGGGATTCAAACGCGACTCTGCCAGACCTTGTATGAATCAGCTCAGGTGACTCAGCTGTGTAACAAAATACCGCAGCGAGCACGTGTGCTAAATCACTTCAGTCGTGCCCGACTCTTTGTGACCTCATGGACTGTAGCCCACCAGGCTCCTCTGTCCATTCTCCCTCTGTCCATTCTCCAGGCAAGAATACTGGAGTGGGTTGCCATGCCCTCTCCTCCAGGGCATCTTCCTGACTTAGGGATTGAAACCACACCTCTTATATCTTCTGTATTGGCAGGTTAGTTACTATTAGTGCCACCTGGGAAGCCCCAAAATACTTCAGACTGGGGCTTAAACAACAGGACTTGATGGTCTCATGGTCTGGAGGCTGCAGGTCCGAGACCAGGGTGTCGGCACAGCTGGGCTCTGCTAAGGACCCTCTCCATGTCCCCACATGGCAGGAAGAGCTCTGCTACACCCTCTGCTTCCCAGAAGGACGCTGACCCCATTGTGGGGCGGGGGGGCTCCACCTGCATCCAACCTGAATTCTCTCTCCAAGGCTCTGCCTCCAGATACCCTTGCAACTGGGCAGAACCCCATGGGCCTTCCCAGGAGAGGTGCACCCCCTCCCCCACAACCACCCGTGTCTCCCACTGCCTCTTGACTGCAGAAAAGCTTTAGCCAAAGAATAAGCTTAATCCGAACAGCAGGAACATGCAGAAGCAAAGAAGAGCAGTCAAACAAGACAAAATAATCGTCTAGCCCTTAAACAAAGGGGAGGACCTTCAGTTCCTCCTCAAGGGCTATAAACAACATTCTGAGCCATATCCCTTGAGCGATCTTATAGAGACTGAAACCCCACCAAGTGGAAGAAGTTAACCACACGACGACCACACTGCACCCATGATGTAAGCTGCCACAATTCCAAGAAACGACGTCAAGGAGACCGGAACAAGCCAACCCTGGAACTGAAGATTAACTGTGCTTAAAGCAATTAGGATGATGCTGGCCAGACCACACTTGACAATTTCAAGATGACTCCTGGGGCTGCCCGTGGCCCCCTCCCTTCACCTGTGCACCCCTGAAACTCCCCTTTAGAAGCTCTCGCCTCCCTGGTTGGCAGGAGGAAGGTCTGCCTTCTCCCCAGGGTGCCGGCCTCCTGAATAAGGCAACCTTTCTTTGCTACCAATGCTTGTCTCCTGAGTACTGGCTTTAGAGATGCGTCAGGTTAATGGCCACACGTGTGGTTAGGGCTCCCACATGTGAATTTAGGGGGACCCAGTCCTGGGCCCTGCAGACCTCGGAGCTCACCCTCTTCTGACACGTCACCCTCTCTCTTCCAAAGACACTGTCCCGTGCTCACTGGCTTGTCCCTGTCACCCCCGCTGGGAGGGGGCCCAAGCCAGGTCACACTGACACCAGGAAACGCCCGCTGAGCTGGGAGGTAGCCTCCCTCCTTCCTCATTGTGTGCAGACCACCGCTGCGTGCAGGCCGTGGGGAAAGCGGGCCCTTGGGGCCCTGGTTTCTGGCTGCCTCAAGCGGGGACCAGGCCTGGGTCGGATAACGAGGCAGAAGGGCCTGGCTCGCTGCAGGGTGGACACAGCGTGAACCCTCCACCGAGGGGTGAACAGGCCCGTGACCCACCCTCTTGAGCGGAAGTGATCTGCACCCCAGCTGAGCCGAGCCCGCTGGGCGAGCTCCGTGCCCCGTTTCTCGGGGCCCACAGCCTCCTCTTCCCTGCTCCCCACGTTTCTGGACTGTGGGCCGACGTGGAGACACCTGTGTGCCTGCAGCCTTGATCACTACATCCTGCAGCCAGGCCTGCCTGAAACGAGCACCTCCCGGCTCCCACTTCCCAGCAGGGAGACCAGGCTTGTCTGTCTCACTTCGGTAACAAGCCCGGTCCAGCCGCGTCCCCTCCCCGGCCTGCTGCCAAACAGGTGCTCAGAGAAACCTGGGTGAAAGGAAGTCAGACTCACTCAGGAAGCCAGAGGTTTTCTGGGGCGCTGGCCGTGAGTGGGGGCTGGGGCTGTCACCCACATCGCAGGCCCAGGATCACGTGTGATGCCCACAGCCCAGGGGAGGCCCCAGGCCACTTCTGCTGCCTTCTTGAAGTCCCCCCACCAACACTGTCTCAAACATCAGCACACGCACAGCCCAGCAAATATAACTTATGGACTGTGAACTATCGGAAGACAGCTGTCTGGCTGGGTGGACCCCCGCTTAGGATGGACCATCCCCTCTCGGTCGTCATCAGCTGCCCTGGGACTTCTGGCCCAGTGAGCAATCTCACCTACGAATTAGTTTAAAATGAACGCTCCCTGTAACAGTAAGTGAAGTCTGGTTACGGTAATTAAATATTTACTCATTTCAGTGGTTTTATTATCGTTTAAATCCTGGGGCCTCAAAGAGAGATCTTTTCTAGATCTCTTGGCTTTAGCAAAGCTCTCCAGTGCTCAGCTCCTGGCAGAGGCATCCTGCAGGACTCTGGTGCTGGATCACTGCCCCCAGCCTCTGCTTCTTCACCCGGCCTGCTGACCCTGCCTACCCGCCTGCCCCACGGGGCTTCCAAAGCGCTCAGAGGCCACCAGACAGGGGGTGTTCATGACCCGACTGTCGACTGAATGAGTGAGTGAGTGAGCAGATGGATGCTAAGGGCCAGGAAGCCTGGTGCGGGGTCACTCTGTGGTCAAGCGCGACGTCCACCTTCTGGAGGGACAAAGCGGCGACCTTGTTCTTTTAACAGCTCCCGAGCCTGCTGGCTGGGGGCTGCCCTCCCCAGGCTGTTGGGAGGTGCCCAGGAGAAGAAGGTGGAGACAGTGGGGACCACCAGGGTCCCCTCTCCAACCTCCATGGACAGAAAGTTGTTCCAACATAAGCTTCCCTCCGAAGTGCCCTAGAGCCTAAGAGCAAAGTCAAGTGTTCTCCGGGATCCTGCCCGTGAAGGAAGGAACCAGAAAAGCCGAGAGGAAATGCCCCCCACGCCCTGCACCCTGTGAGGGGGTCCTCACATACCGCTCCACCTCCTAGGGTGGGCCAGCCCCCCGGAGCCTCACAGCTCAAGCGACTGCTGAAGCAAGAAGGGAGGCAGGCAGATGGAGGCTGGGGGGGGTTTTGTGCAGCTGTTCCTTCACTAGTTCGTTCGCTCATTCATTCAGCAGGCACACGGCAGACGTGGCTCTGGCCCCTCTGATACACTGATGGGGACGTCCGTGGGGGCCTGTGGTCTCTGTCGGGCGTGGCCTGGACCCACCCGGGGGCAGCGAGGCTGGCCTACAGCTGACCTTCCCAGGCCATTCTGACCAAGTCCACAGGCCTGATGTATGTGGCCACCCCTGACAGCTCGTGCTCAGCGGATCATGACCGGGAGGGCCCCGTGACCTGTCTTACCCAAATCCCCTCGTCCTCAGAGGCCTGGCCCTGCCTCCCTGCCCATCAAGACAGGAAGGATGCTCTTCAGGGGCCCGAGTGCTTTGTATCAACAGAGAACAGGTCCCTTTAAAAAGGGAGCTGGATGCCCATCAAATACCAGTGTCACCGATAGATGAGTGGATAACAAAGCACACGTGTCCATCCACGCAGGGGACGTTTTTCAGCCACAAGAAGGGGTGAAGCAGGAATACTCCAGCACAGGGACGGCCCCCAGCAACACTCTGCTCTCAGTAGCCAGGCTCCGAAGGCCACGTCCCGGGCGAGGCCATGTGCACGAAACATCCAGAACAGGCAAATCCAGGCTGGGGCAGAGGGAGGGGAGTGACAGCTGATGGATCAGGATTTCCTCGGCGGGGTGGGGACATGAGAATGTTCTAGAATCAGCTACAGGAAGTGCTGGCACGATGCTGGATGCTAACACCACTGAACCGGATGCTTTAAAATGGTTAATCTTCACCTCAATAAAAGGCTTAAAGAGTGAACTTGAACCCAGGATGGCTGAGAAGGGCTTCAAACCTGATGGGTTTGTCCCCCTCAAGTCGCCCATTGCTTGTGGACACCACTCACTCCACTCGGGAACAGCCGGAGCCTCTGGGAACCAGAAGAGGCAGGAGGGACCCTTCCCAGGGGCCTCTGGAGAAGCTTAGCCTCCTAACACCCTAATTTTGGGGTTCTGGCCTTCAGACTGTGAGAGGATGGATTTGGGTGTTTAAGCCCAGCGTGTGGTCATTCGTCCTGGTTGCCCGAGGACCTCCCACTCTGGGGAGCTCCTTACCCCCTGAGCGGTGACAGGCCCCTGGCCCCTGGCACACGGCTGGCCCTGCCACAAACCTACGGAAGGCCTGAGGGCACATGGCCGAGCCGGATGCCTTGCTGCTCACAGAACGCCCACTTGGATTTCCTTCTGGCTGACCTGGTACCTGGGGACCACGGGGATGGGGCAGGTTTTGCAGGCGGTTCCAGAAGAAACCACAAGCTGTGGGGAGTGGGGAGGGGGTTCTGAGATAGGCCAGGGTTGAGAAGGAGCGAGGGGCAGGGGCTTCGGAAGCTCTGCTCACGGGGGTTCCAGCTTCTGAGGCAGGAGAAGCACCGTGACTCAGATGTGGCCTGGGGGGGCGGATCCTGGCGTGGGACCCCCAGGCCTCGCTGTGCCCAGAGGACCATAGGACTTGATGGAAATGAAAAATGCCAAAAGTGGGATCCAAATAGGGAGCAGGGGGTCCAGCGGGCAGGTGCTGCTCGGGCAGTGGGGCTGCTGCTTCTCCATTCTGCCCCCTTCATTCCCTCAGCAAGCGGTTATTAGGCACCTTCTACTGCGGCATGGCAGTAAACAGGAGGCGCTCGCCCACCAGGGCCCCACAGACAGCTGGCCTAGCCCAGGGTCGTGCGCTCTCTGATGGGTGTGCCTCAGAGCTTCCCAGGTGATGCAAGTGGTAAAGAACCCGCCCGCCAGTGCGGGAGACGGAAGAGAGGCAGGTGCGATCCCTGGGTGGGGAAGATGCCCTGGAGGAGGGCACGGCAACCCGCTCCAGTGTTCTTGCCTGGAGAATCCCATGGACAGAGGAGCCTGGAGGGCTGTGGTCCATAGGGTCGCAGGGTCGGACACAACTGAGTGACTTGGCACGCACGTAGAGCACCGGGGCTGCGGAGCAGGGCCCTCACTCTGACTCGGGGGTCACAGGAGGCTCCTCGGAGGAGGAAGTGGGGTCCGCGCTGCAGACTGAAGGCTGGGATGGGACCTAGGAGGCCTGGGGCACAGCGTGGACACAGGCCTAGAGGTGGAGGGCGGTGGGGGTGGGGCGGGAGGATGGAGCTGTAGCCCCGAGGCCCGGGGGCAGCAGACAGTGTCGTCTGCCCAGGGTAGACAGGCTGGGCAGCTGGCACTGGTGCCCCCTGTGCCCCCCCACAACCGAGGAGGGTGTGCCCAGGGGAGGGCCTGGCCCTTTCTCTGAGGTCCTGCTGGAGGGGGGAGACAAGAAGACCGACCGGGGTGAGGGGGCTCCGACCTGGTGGGGCCCCTCGGGTCTACCACCCGGCTGTCCCAGGGGCCTCCACGATCTGGGGTCAAGTCCTCGCTCACTGCGGCCTCTGCTTGTCTTCACACGGCCTCGTCTGTCTCCTGTGAGGACACCACCACTGGCTTTGGGGACCACCCAGCTGAGCCAGGACGACCTGGTCTGGACATGCTAACCTTGATTACACCTGCAGAGACTTTTTTCCCAAACAGGGTCACATTTACATGAATCTTAGGGGCCACCGTCTAGCCCCTCCTGCACTCTGTGAATATTTTAGTTTATTTCATTTCAGTCTTCCGATGACTGTGCATGGACTCGAGCTCCCCCGACAACACCCCCCCAGCCAGTGAGTGAGGTCTGCCTGTAGCTGTGTTTATATCCATCTGAAAAGCCCTCAGCAGGCCCCCACGCCGACCCCGGCGCCTCTGAAGAATACTGAGTACAAAACGCACCTGTTGCCAGGTGTGGCCGTTCCCTCCAGCCAGGGTGTCAGCGATTGGGGGGGGCGGGGCCGTTGGGGGCACAGAAGGGGCATGAGGCTGCCGGCTCCTGGGTCCTGCCCTGGCTTCACTCCCTGCTCTGCTTTCTTGGGGGTTATCCTTTTCAGAGCCTCCATGACCCTGAGGACTCGGACTGGGACACGGAGAACTGTGGCTCTGGGAGACACAGGAGGCCAGAGGAGCCCAGGGGCAGTTTTCTCGGGACCTCACTGTGGGTGGTCTGAGGTCTGTTGGAAAAGCCAGGTGAAACGTGACCTTGCCGCCGGCCACGGTTGGGACTACAGAGCTCCCTCACCCTGGGAAGCATCACCCTCCACCTGCAGGTCCCACCTGAGATGACCTCCCGCAGGGCGCCTTCCGGGCATGCCGCCAAGGAGCAGCCCCCGGGCTGGGTGCTGCTCCTTCCCTCTGCCTGGATGGGGCCTGGCAATGAATGAGGCCCTGTTCACCCCCTGTAGGGTCAGGGGTGGGGGGTGGGGACAGCAGAGCCCAGGGCCGCTGCGGGGGAAGAGGCAGGAAGGCTGTGGCTGTGTCCGATTTGTATTTGTTGGCTGAATGAAGCTCGGCTGGAGTGTAGGGTGTTTGAAGGTGGAGAAGGCAGGGGAAGAGGCTGGAAATGTGTGCTTTGGGGCCTTAAATATCTGGGGAAGGAGTTTAGAATGGATCCCTAGTTAGCACAAATGACACAAGAAGGAATCAAAACCAGAATGGTCCGGTACCCACAAAAGACATCACACCCGCAATTACACCTCTTCTCACCAGGGAAACAGGAGCTCTGCTGGCCGTCGGAGCAGGGTGGACCCTCACAGAAAGAAGACACTTCCAACCCAAATAACATCCTCCAGAGGTAAAAAGAGAGAAAGCCACCCCCAGCTGGTTCTCTTGAGATTGACTTGATTCTCAGATCAGAAAACAAAAAGCCTCAGAAAGAAAAATTACAGGAAGCCTCGTTCATGAACTTGGGTGCAAAAATCCTAAATGAAACATTAGTGAAGGGAATTTAGCAACGATTCAAAAAGATCACTTCATCATGGAGAGCTGGTTTATCCGAGGAAACTAAGATGACTCTCCTAGAAGATCGATTTATGTAATGAAGTAGCAAGGGAGAAAAGCCACACGATTGTATCAAGTGATGCACAGACGCCCTTGATAAAATTCAATATCCATTTGCAATTAAACCGAACCCCCTCAGCACACTGGGAAGAGACTGAAATATCAATACTTGAGCCTGATAAACTGCATGTCCAAAAACACCTAGAGTCAACAGAGATTTTGAAAGCACTTCTTTTCGGATCAGGATCAAGACAAGTAGGTCCTGTATCACCACTGTAAGTTTCATGGCAGGCGGGCCCTAGTCAGCAGAGAGAGAAAAAGAATAAAAGACACAACCAACAGACAAAAAATGGGAATTAATAAGAGAATTTAGCAAGGTAGCAGAATGAAAAAAAATCAATACACCAGAGTCAGCTGCATTTCTACACTCCAGCAGTAATCAGCAAATGTAATTTAAAAAAATATACCACAAAACTACCAAAAAAGAAGAGAGAGAGAGAGAGAAAGAAATGACTTAGGAGTAAGTTTAAAACTGCTGCCGTTGCTCTTTATGGAGACAGTTATTGAATCTGTTTGAATGACAGGCAAGGTGACCTTAACAGATGGAGAAATAGAGACCCTCCTGGAGAGGAAGACGAAGGTGTGGATTCTCCCCAAATCGGTCTACTTTGGGTCAATACAATTCTAATAAGAATCCCAACAGGATATTTTTGTTTGTTATTTGGTGTAACTTGATTTTCCAATTAAAAAAAAAAAGTATACAGAAGAGTCAAGATTCAAGAATAGCTAACATAATCCTAGGGGCTTCCCTGGTGTTCCAGGGGTTAAGACTTTGCCGTCCAATGCAGCAGGTGTGGGTTTGATCATTGGTTGGGGAGCTAGGATCCCACATATCTCACTGCCAAAAAACCAAAACATACAAGTAATATTCTAATAAATTCAATGAAGACTTTAAAGACGGTCCATGTCAAAAAAAAATCTTAAAAAAAAAAAAAAGCTAAAGAGGAACAAGGTGGGTTGGGTGGGGAAGGAAGGTGTGTTTAGATGTAACCATGACAAAGGCATCAATTCCCAGCCCAGAAACAGACCCGCATCCATGCGGACCCTTGGTTTATGACTGAGTCAACACGGTATTGCTTGGAGAAAAGGTTCTTACTGCAAAGATGATGCTGTAAGAACAGATTTTCCACCCAGGGGAAAAGATGAAATTGGATCCCTACCTCACACCATACACACACACACAAAGAAATTCCTGGGTTAAAGACTTAGATGTGAAAGGCAAACTTATACAATTCCTAGAAAGCAAGACAGGGAAAAATATTTTGATGACCTCTTGGTGGAAAATAATTTCTTAATTAAGTCACAACAAAGCATAAGCCTTCAAGGAAAAGTTGGATAAGTTCATCTATATTACATTAAGAAGAGCTCATCATCAAAAAGATGAAAGAATTAAGCTAAAGAGTGGCGAACAGAATATACGAAGAACACAAGTCAGAAAGAAAAAGAAACAACCACAGGGAACACCAGGCAAGAGAGGAAAACAAGCATTTCCTAGAAATGGAGCCCCACACGGGCCATAAAATATGAGAGATGCTCCCGAGAGTTCACTGGCAATCAGGCGACGTGAACTGAAATGCCAGGGAAAAAAAACACTGAATGCTCCTGGGTTGGCAAAGTCTGCAAGTCTGGGCAAGGCGCGCTTGCTCCTTGGAAGGAAAGCTACGACAAAGCTTTTGTCATTGTTAGGTCACTGAATCATGTCCGACTCTCTGCAACCCCACAGACTGCAGCAGGCTAGGCTCCTCTGTCCCCCATTATCTCCTGGACAAGCCTGGACAGTGTATTAAAAAGTCAAGGCATGCTATGGTTTTTCTAGTCATGTACAGATGTGAGGGTTGGACCATAAAGACAGCTGAGCACTGAAGAATTGATGCTTTTGAATTGTGGTATTGGAGAAGACTCTTGAGAGTCCCTTGGACTTCGAGGAGATCCAGCTAATCCTAAAGGAAATCAATCCTGAATAGTCTTTGGAAGGACTGATGTTGAAGCTGAAGCTCCACTACTTTGGCTACCTGATGGGAAGAGCCGACTCACTGGAAAAGACCCTGATGCTGGAAAAGACTGAAGGCAAAAGGAGAAGACGGTAGCAGAAGATGAGATGGTTAGATAGTAACACCGACTCCACGGACGTGAATTTGAGCAAACTCCAGGAGGTAGTGGAGGACAGAGGGGCCTGGCGTTCTACAGTCCATGAGACTGCAGTCGGGCGTGACTTGGCGACTGAACAGTAACAACAAGGTCTGGGCAGCAGCTGTGCCACTTTGAGACCTGCCACCCAAGTCACAAGTCGGGGGAGGATTTGACTGGAATGGCCACTACAGAAAAGTTCTGTGCCACCTCCTGGGAAAACTGCCCTGGTTACAGCCGCAAAGGCTGGGAGGCCACCCAACGTCCACTCCGACAGCAGAGTGGACGATGAAAGAGGTCCACACCACCTCCCACACTCCCTGTCAGAACGGCCCTGGAAACAAAGAGAGTTTCTCCTTCTTCCGTGTAGTTCAATTGGCGGGAAATCCTGGTCCCAAGAGAAACAGAGGCATCTATCAGCTGCATTTACCCCTCTGGGTGTGAACATCCAGATGTTCCGAGGCCAAAAAGTCAGTGTGCTGATTATGTGGTGCTAATCCCAGGGATTATACAAAATACAGAGAACCTTACATTTTGTAAAATTTAGCCTAGAGTGTAAAATAAATACACTGGGAAGCATACTTGGGTTTCCCAAGTGGCCACAGTGGTAAAGAACCCACCCGCCAATGCAGGAGACTTCAGAGATGCGGGTTCGATCTCTGGGTCTGAAAGATCCCCTGGAGGGAGGCATGGCTACTCACTCCAGTTTTCTTGCCTGGAGACTCTCATGGACAGAGGAGCCTGGAGGGCTACGGTCTCTGGGCTCATAAAGAGTCGGGCGCGACTACAGCAACTTAGCACACAGCACACAAAGCATACTTATTTTATCACCTTTGCTCTGAAACAAACCTGGCCCCAAGGACTGTGGATGAGGGACTAAAAGCTTTCTACTAAGTGGAATCCTTTACATTCCCTGGGAAAGCAGACAAGCCACACCCGTCTCTGAGGATAAACCTCAAATGCATTAGCATGGTCAAAGGGGCAGGTCACCCAAGAAGCCAGATGCCCAAATTCCACTTACATAAACTTGGGAAGCAGGCAAAATTGAGCTCTGCCGAGTGATACAAACCCAGGTAGCCATCCTGAAATGAACACAATATTCTAAATCAACTATACTTCAATCTTTTGTCTCCTTAAACGATATGCTAAGTATGGAAACCAAGAGGACGAGATGGCTGGATGGCACCACTGACTCAATGGACGTGAGTCTGAGCAAACTCTGGGAGATAGTGAAGGACAGGGAAGCCTGGCGTGCTGCAGTCCATGGGGTCGCGAAGAGTCGGACACGACTGAGCGCCTGAGCAAGTATAGAAACACTTGCGTTCGTCTCCGCTGCGAAGCCGGGGCCCAACAGAGCCTCTTCTTAGGAGGAACAAACACTCTTGAGCAGATGAACCACTGAGAGTAACGATAACGACCCCAGGGAACAGAGACGTTGAGTAACCTACTTAAGGTCACACAGCTAGTGAGGCCTAGAACTGGGATCTGCGGAAGCGGCCTTCTCCGTGCTGCACAGCTTTTTCTCGGGCCAGGCCTCCTCTAACCCCTTCGTCCAATCCCCTAAACTTTGAGGCTTCCATGAAAACTAGAAAGACCCTGGAAGAAGACAGGAGAACTAGGGGTTGGCTCCTAGACTGCCTCTGCAATTGTCCTCCCTTTTCAGCCCAACTGGCAGGTGAGGCGATGTCCATGGAGCCTTCACCTGACCCAAGGGACATGCAGTGACCCACCCGGACGCTGGGGGCCACAGTGGTGTCAGCCGATGGAGGACAGCGTCCAGCAGAGGGTCAGGGAAGCAGAAGAGCCCAGGACCACCACTTAGGCGAACACTTAACCCACAGGCAGGAGCTCCCAGTGCTCCTGTAGACTCAGTCCTCTCCCCTATCCCCATCTCCTCCTTTAATAAACACCCCCAACAGCTCTCCCATCCACGGGAGGGGGACTTCAGAGCAAGCAGACAAAAGTGAACTGAGCCAGCACCTAACTGTGACCTTGGGGAGGTGGGTGTGGTACTCTCAGCATTCCTGGGGGGCGCGGCCTGGCCTGACCCGAGGGCGGCAGTCACCTCCAGAGGAGGCTGCAGTGGGGCCGGAAGGATGCCCAGGGCCTCGGGAGGCTCGCTGAGGGGCCACTCTCCAGGGAGAGGGAGCCTCCACTGGCTGATGCCAGCCCCCGAGCCCCCGCCCAGCTCCTCCTGCACTGCTGTCATCTGGACTGGGGACCCCGACGGGCACACAGCTACCTGGGGCCCTCAGGCCCCTCAGAATGGTCTGGATGGTGAGTCCAGTGGGCCCTTGGCAGCCTGGGAGAGGGCTTATGAGCACTCTGGGCTGCAGCGGGCACCAGTTCAGTTCAGTTCAGTCACTCAGTCGTGTCTGACTCTTTGCGACTCCATGGACTGCAGCATGCCAGGCTTTCCTGTCCATCACCAACTCCTGGAGTTCACTCAAACTCATGTCCATTGAGTCGGTGATGCCATCCAACCATCTCATCCTCTGTCGTCCCCTTCTCCTCCACCCTCAATCTTTCCCAGCATCAGGGTCTTTTCAAATGAGTCAGCTCTTCACATCAGGTGGCCAAAGTATTGGAGTTTCAACTTTAGCATCAGTCCTTCCAATGAACACCCAGGACTGGTCTCCTTTAGAATGGACTGGTTGGATCTCCTTGAAGTCCAAGGGACTCTCAAGAGTCTTCTCCAACACCACAGTTCAAAAGCATCAATTCTTTAGTGCTCAGCTTTCTTTATGGTCCAACTCTCACATCCATACATGACCACTGGAAAAACCATAGCCTTGACTAGATGGATCTTTGTTGGCAAAGTAATGTCTCTGCTTTTACAGCATCGAACCTTGCTTCTATCGACAATCACATCCACAACTGGGTGTTGCTTTTGCTTTGGCTCCGTCTCCTCATTCTTGCTGGAGTTATTTCTCCACAGATCTCCAGTAGCATATTGGGCACGTGCTGATCTGGGGAGTTCATCTTTCAGTGTCCTATCTTTTTGCCTTTTCATCCTGTTCATGGGGTTCTCAAGGGAAGAGCACTGAAGTGGTTTGCATTCCCTTCTCCAGTGAACAATGTTTTGTCAGAACTTTCCACCATGACCCGTCTGTCTTGGGTGGCTGTACACGGCATGGCTCATAGTTTCACTGAGTTAGACAAGGCTGTGGTCCATGTGATCAGATTGGTTAGTTTTCTGTGACTGTGGTTTTCAGTCTGTCTGCCCTCTGACAGAGAAGGATAAGAGGCTTATGCAAGCTTCCTGATGGGAGAGACTGACTGAGGGGAAACTGGTGATCCTATGGTCAGCAATTTAAAGATGCCCTTTCAAAATTTACTTCCTGGAAGATTTTCAGAAGAAAAGAATCATAGCTAACAATCTATCCTCAAGGTCTTTACAGTACTTGGCTCATTGCTGGTCTGCAGTGGAGTTTGAAAAAAAGTCACAGAACGGGCAGCTGCCTGTGGCAGGTACAAGGTTGGTCGGGGGCAGCTCAGTGCCCACCCGCCCCACGCTGGCTCTGGAGAACAGAAGCCTGCAGGGAGCTCACGGCCAGGGCCTGCTGGCTGGCTGTGGAGGAAGGTACAGTCGGGATCCTTCAGTGACGCTTAGTAGCTGTTAGTTGACCAGGGGAACGTCTGACGAGCTTTATTTGCTCATTCCTGAGGGCACGTCGGGAAGTCACTCTCCTCAGGGAAGGAGACAGGCAGTGCGTCCCCTGCACCAGCTCTGCTGGGGCTTGGGCACCGGTGAGGTGGAAGGCTGACCCGGTGGTCCGCGACACGCTGCAGGGGAGTAAGAGGCAGGGTGTGCAGGCTGTCCTGGTATCCAGTCTGCTTTTGGTGACTTCAGCCAAGATCTGCGCGCAGTTAGTCTGGGCTGACCTTCAGCTTCGGTGCTTAAGAGAGCCCGGGGCCACTGCCGAGCTCCTCTGCCTGTCACTTCCTGGATGAGTGTCTTCTCATACTCTCACATCCTTCACACGTCACTACGCGCTGGACACTCACTGGCCTTTTACATTTTCTAGTAGTTCTTTCATAATTTTCTCTAGTGGGGCGGGGGCTATTCTACGTTGTAAATTAAAATCAGCTAAATTTAGATTTCCTTTTGGGCAAGGATCTTGCCTATCACAGTTAACTTGACGGTGCCCCTGGGCATTCGGTGCACACGTCAGAGACCTCGTTTAGATCACTGTGCTCCCTGAGTCTCGGGAACGCGTTGTTAATCTAGGGAATGCTGGTCTGCTGTGGTTGCTGCAGTCTGTAGCATGGGGAGCTGGGAACTGATAGTTTTTTAAGCCACAAGGGTCCCACTTTCTTTTCTCTTCTGACGTCAAATATTAAAATTAGACATTTACCATTTAAGTATACTGCTCACTGCTAAGAGGCAGCTCACCTGCTGCCTCGCGTGCACTGGCTGCCAGTGCCTGCAGCCTGTGTCAGCATTGAGATCTTGGACAGATCACCCTTTAGCCAGTCAGCTACCATTACTCTGCGGACACGGGCCCTTGGCCCGGGGAAGGGCTGTGGTCACGGCGTAAGGACGATGATGCGGCTGCTGGAAGGAAGGAGACCTTCCCCTGCCGTGTGGGCGCCATGCGCACCATCATAGGTGTGCACAAACAGACACACGGCCTGACACAGCAACATGCGAACAGAGCGGCCCCGAGCCTGGCACCCACGGGACTGCACACACGTGGGCACATGCACACGTGTGTGGGAGGCCGGAGGGCTACAGGGTGGGCTTGGCAGTTTGGCAGCCAGTGTGTGGGCATCACCGTGGCAGCAGGAGGCCCTTCGTGCAGCTGGTGTCTAGAGGAGGCTTGGGTGGGGTGGGGCGGGGTGGGGCAGCCGGGGGCAGGGAGTTGTTGATCTTGGGCAGGACCCAGCTGGAGGCTTCAAGGAGGGGACAGTGGACAGTCCATGCAATGGAGAACAGCGTTTGCTCTCTAGACGGCCTCTTTCCATCAAGCCCCATTTCTCTGTCCATAAAAATGCACCCCCCGCCCCAGCCACTCCCAATCTTAGCTGAGCGTGATTCCTTGGAAGGATGCTTTTGTGCTGGGCGGCCCGGTCACACAGAGTGTGACTGCACCCGCAGTGAGAAGAGCAGTCCTGGGGGCAACCAAGCTTGGCACACCCCAAGGGTGAGCTGAGTGCCCGCCCCCGGCTCGTGCATGCCCAGCCCGGGCCCTTCTCGGGATGGCCCCATTTCCACTCATTTTTGGGTCACACTCTCTTCGACCCTTGAGTTTTCCTAATGCAGCTGGTCTCTCCCCTTCCAGCGATTAGCACGCAGGTGGTGCGAGCTCCTGCCAGGTTCTCAATGGCCCGCGGCCTCCAGTCACCTTATTTTTAGCAATTTTCACTCCAATTACTGCTCAGTGACAGTGCAGATGTATTGAGGACTTATCCATCCTGTACTTTCTTCCAAAGAGGCAGGCAGAGGTGAGGAGTACTAATCTGGACCCCACAGTTTCCTGGCCCTGGAGCACACAGCCCGAGTTACAGATCTAAGTTTCCAGCCCATTTCTCACTGTTTCTCCTCCTGGAGCCAGAGCAAAGGGGAGCTGGGAAATTTGATGGCAACTAGCCCCAAGACGGCAGGCAGGCTGGCTCTGGTCCATGGTCACCACCATAGCCGAGCTGCGAGCCTGGCACCGAAGCCACATTCCTCTTTGGAACAAGACTGAAGGGAAGTGTAACCGCTGCTTTGGCGACTTCACCTCTCCCCACGTCCTCTACAGGAAACACAGAGCCCCCAGGAGGACATGCAGAATTGAAAGGATCCCTCAGAAAACATTTATTGTTCCCACCTTCCCTGAGATAAAAAAACACTGTGAAATAACCTCATGCAGAGACTGTGGGGGAAAAACACCAGAGAGCCTGGGGGCCCCAGATGGGCCACAGGAAGTTGGGACTGCTGCTAGAGCCCCACTGTCAAGGAGCATTCCTGGCCAGAGGCACCTGAAGAATGATCTGAACTACCCCACGACTGTCAAGACTCTTCTGAAAACCAGCTCATCCATTGCTTGTAAAGCGTCTCCTTGCTCTCCACCAGGACCAAGGGTCTCAGAAACAGCCTCAGCAAGTCTGACTACCTTCTGCCCCAGTGCCTTTGCACTTGCTCTTCTGACTCCTCTGAATGTCTTCCGCCCACCTTTTCCATCTCAGGGACTCCTACGCACTCTCTTGAGATCCTAACTTACATTTACCACCTTAATGTTCAAGCAAACTGTCTGAGATCTCGTTGGAACTCAGGGTGGGATTCAGCAGGTGCTGGGTGGAGCCGAGTCTTATGTTTCAATCAGGCTCCAGAGTGATGCTGAGGCTGCTTCCCCAGAGCCGTGTCTGGAGTCCGAGGTTCTAGAGCCTTGGCGACTCCATTCCTCCCAGGACCTGCCTGCAAACATCAAAGACCAAGTGGCACCACGATTACCCACAACACGTGGCCCCTTCTCCCATCCTTGAGGGCCAGGCCGAGTCCCGGCTGCCTCTGTGATCCCCGGACCCAAGCCAGGTGCGGTGAGGTGGCACAGACCTCACGTGAGCCCAGTCCTCAGGCGTTCCCCCAGCCCCAGCCCCACGATTCGTCAGGCAGCAGCAGGAAGACACTGGCAGGGAGGAGGGCCAGGCAGCAAGTAGGAGCAGCGTTGTTCTCAATCCTCACTCCTGGACTTGGCCCTGGAGATGGCGAGGCTCAGCCTCTGGTTAGTGACCCCCCGAGTCCCTGCCGCGATGCCCGAGTTTTGGCTCGGAGATGAGGCATGCGGGTGGGGTTGCGGCCAGCAAGGGCACCAGCTCGCACACCAGCCTCTCCGCAGAGCTGGGGTCAGATGGGTCTCGCATCCACACCAGGACGTGAGATGCCCCTCAGAGGGAGACGACTCGCCAGGAGGCGTTCAGCCGCATCCCGAGACCACGAGGCAATGTGCCTGCCTCAAGCCGGAAAAGAAGTGGTCCAGGCTCAGGGTATTGGTAACTTGCCCAGGCCCCACAGCACGGGCCTGGGACATTTTACTGAGTGAAGCGGCTTCTGGGCTAGACTCTGGGCCAGGCCTCCCTGGAAGGTCAGAGGCGGTGGACTAGCAGACGCCGAGGCCCTGGGGACCTGGTCACCATCAACCCCCTCCTGCTGCTCTCGTTTGGTGCCACCTCCCCCAAACGCACACACGCCCTTGCTGGGCCACGGGGCCAGAGACTTCTCAGAGAAAGCCTGCAGCCACCAGGGGACTGGGAAGAGGGCTGGAGGAGAGGCTGGTGGCCCTCAAGTGGTCCCCGGGCCCACGCCCACGAAGCCACATGCTTCATTTGGAAGCAGCTGTGCTACGTTGGCCTGTCCCTTAGGAAGCCAGTGTGTGGTTCAGAGAACATGGAAAAGAGGCCCGGGTCAGGAGGAGGTCACCCAGTGTTCTTCTTGTTGGACAGGGTTTAACCCCTTCCTCCCCTCCCTCTCCTAGAAAGAAGAATCTATTTCTGGTCTGTCCTTGTGGGGCAGGGTAAGCAGCTGCCTACTGTCCACTTGACTCTGAACAGAGAGGCTGAGCGACTCTCCCAGGGTCACACAGCAAAGTCAGCACCAGGTATCTTGACCACTTCCCACCACATTTTACAAAGAAGAGCTGAAGGTGAACTTCCCTGGAGGCTTTGGCTGGAAATCTTCCCCTGATGTGCAAGGGGCTTTTTCTTGCCTCTCTTTGGAAGAAGGGCTAGTTTTTCAGCCACTGGTTGGGCTGCATGAGGATTTACTTAGCTGGCCAGGTAGGGGGCCACCTGGGGATGGTGAGGGGGCCCACGGATCTGAGAAGAGGCCTGGGTTCAAGCACAGCTCTGTAGATTTGACACCCGGGGGCTGTGGGCAGGTCACTGCAAAGCCAGGAACGAGTCTCACCATCCGGGTCTAACAGGATCAAGCTGTGAACCACTGCAGGCGCTGACCTACCGCACACCCCAAAAGGAGGTCAGCATGAAGGGCAGGGGGAGGGACCCTGTGCCTTGGGAAAAAAGGCAAAACAGGCCCTCAAATAGTTGTATTTTAGAAAAAATTTTACAAACTTGAATCCTTACACCTTCGCATATGTGGAAAAGCACTAAAATCATGAACTGACATGTTCTGTTCCTCGTGGCTAGTCTCAACCTTCTAAGGAGATCTGAGCTTAACTGCATGAACTCCCTTCGCTAAAGTCAAGTCTATGCTGGCTGTTCCCCTCAGCTCTTCGGACAGTTCCTCGGGGCGTTCCCAGCTGCTGTTTCTGGGCGTTCCCAGCTGCTGTTTCCCAGCCATGGTGCTGAGCAGGTCCCTGGAATAAACTGAAGCCCTCAGGGCTCATGCTGTGCGCTTTCCATTTCCATTGACATTCCCATCCTTTCTCTGAGCCTCAGTTTCTACATCAGGAAAACGGGTTGAGGGAGGGCCAGGACCCAGCCCGTGCTTGACGGAGGGAGCCAGTGACGGCTGCTCCATCTCCTCCTGCTGGCCACAACCCCCGTCGGTCAGCTGCGGGCTCTGTTCCGCCCTGGCCTCTCTCCGAGGACTCAGCTCCCCACGTGGCCACCTGGGCGTGGGCCCCCACCACGCACAGAGCCCCATTCAGCATGAAAAGTCTGCTCTGCTTAGTCTCGTCTGTTTACAGCAGACGATAGAACTTGATCTCAAATTATAGGCCACTCAGCTCAGCGCGGTTTATTACGCACAAACTCACTTGGATGGCTATAAATAACCCTCACCACACAGACCCCAGGACTCCTCCGGAAGGAAGCTGCTGGTTTTGAATAAGAGGTAATGGAAACTCAAATTGATGCTAATGAATTTTACTGCGTGGAGAGGATGCTGCGCCAGGGTGGCTGTGGTCAGTGGGGCTCAATCAGGAAAACCCAATGCACTGAGCAGCCTTATGGCTGTTTACGGACCAGACTGAGAGGGGCCAGGACCCTGCTCATTCCTCATCCCTCAGCCCCAGGATGGGGAGAGGCTCAGAGGGCGTTTAAACACACACACACACACACACACACACACACACACAGAAATGAAGGCATCTGGGCTGCCTGTGAAGGCAGATATTTTCCGAGGTAAAGAACCTGCCTGCCAATGCAGGAGACGCAGGTTCGATCCCTGGGTCGGGAAGACCCCCTGGAGAAGGAAATGGCAACCCACTCCAGTATTCTTGCCTGGAGAATTCCATGGACAGAGCAGCCTGGCAGGCTACAGTCCACGCGGTCACAAAGAATTGGACATGACTGAGCGCACAATCTTCAGAATGAAAGAAAGAAGAGAAGTCTGGGGGCCGGGCTGCAGAGGTCGGGGGCGGGGAGAGTTCCCAGCAGGCTGCTCTGTCTGTAAAGTCAGGCCCCCAGAGAGATGCAACTGAGGGCGTGAGACCCGCCAGGTACGGAGACAGTCTGGCGGGTCTTCAGTAAGATAACTGCAGAGTCACCTTAGGACCCAGGGCCCCACTCCTGGGAGATGCGCCCCCAAAGATTCGAAAGTGGGTGTCCAAACTCGTGTGCCTGTGTTTTCAGAACCGCACGATCCACAACGGCCAGAAGGCAGAAACAAGCCACGTGTCCATCACCAGACCAACGGAAGCCAGAGGGGCCCGTCCACACAGTGGAACAGTATTTGGCTGAATAAAGGAATGAGATACAAATGAACTTACCTACAAGTCAGAAACAGACCCCCGACATCGAGAACAGACGCGTGGCTGCCGAGGCGGGGCTTGGGGAGGATGGAGCGGGAGTCTGGGCTGGCAGATGCAGACTCTCACCTTCAGGATGGACAAGCAACAGGGTACGGGCTTCTCAGGGGGCTCAGCGGTAACGAGCACCTTCTTTACCCTCCCAGGGGGCTCAGCGGTAAAGAACCCGCTGCGATGCGGGAGACGGGTGTTTGATCTCTGGGTCGGGAAGATCCCCTGGAGAAGGAAATGGCAACCCACTCCAGTGTTCTTGCCTGGAAAATCCCATGGGCTTTCCATGGGAATGTGGTGGGTTACAGCCCATGGGGTCGAAAAAGAGTCAACTTTGCAACTAAACAGCGAGAAACCACTGGGTCTACTGAACATACAGCACAGAGAGCTACACCCAGCAGCCTGGACGAGCCAGAGTGGAAACGAACGCAGAAAAGAACGTGCATGTGGTGTAACAGAGTCACCGTGCTGCAGAGCAGAAATTAACACGATGCTGTAAACCACCTTTACTTCAACGAAAGAAAAAAAAGGAATGAAGCGCGGACACAGGCTACCACGTGGATGAACCTGAAGACCTCCTGCTCAGCGACAGAAGGCAGACGCAGAAGGTCACACGGTGGAGTTCCCTTTATATGAAATGTCCAGAAGCGGTAACTCCAGAGACACAGAGACGGGAGGCGTGGTTGTCAGGGGCTGGGGGAGGGGCAAGTCAGGGCTGCTTGACGGGAATGGGGTTTTCTCCTGGGGTGATGAGAAGGTTCTGGAGCTGAATGGTGGTGATGGTGGTACCAGGCTGTGAATGCACTTCACGTTGTTGTTCAGTCGCTCAGTCGTGTCCGACTCTGCGACCCCACGGACTGCAGCACGCCAGGCTCCCCTGTCCTTCATTATCCAATCTCCCAGAGTTTGCTCAGATTCATGTCCATTGAATCGGTGATGCTATCTAACAATCTCATCCTCGGCCGCCCCCTTCTCCTCTTGCCTTCAATCTTTCCCTTTTGCAAAAATCCTTTTTTGCACTATGAAAAGGCAAAAAAGAATGCAGTTAATACCATTTGCAACTGTTCATTTTAAAATGCTAAGGTGAAAATTTTATATGTATTTTACCACAATTAAAAAAAAAAAACAGTTACAGGACCCACGGGGCCTTAGAAGGATGCTTCACTGTCCCCAAAATTCCATCAGCTTGGCTTGTCCTGAGATTTGGAAAGTGGACATGTTTGCCTCCAACATACAGGGCCTTGCACCCGGCTCCCAGGCCCCTCCTGCAACCTGACTGGTAAAGAATTACTCTGTGCCTGAGTCTGGTTTGATGCCACCCTGCCAGAGGGGCTGTGGGGTGGCAGAAGTCACGCCTGGTGACCTCAGGCCAGTCTCCACTGCGCTCAGAGCCTCAGGCTTCTCAAAGGTGAACACAGAAGCTTGATCCGGGCTACAAAGGAGTTCCTCTGCTCCCCGATTTCGAGGACGATGGCTTTCCAAGCCGGCTGCATTTGCGAAGTAATAATTAATTTTCCATTTGATATTAATTAAAGACAAACGTAACTGCCAGCCAGAGCTGCTGATTAGCGCCAGTGGACAGAACAGGTCCAGACTCTCCAGTTAGCAGAGGCAGTTTTTGCCCAGACATGAATGTGACACAGAGCTGGCATCCTGGGGCACCCAGGCAGCCTTTCCAGCTCCTTTTAGGCTTTCTGAATATTCAAAGCAGCTTGTAAATCCCAGGGCTATTCGAGGGGCCCCGTGGGGATCCACATGACGCTAGCCAAGAACCACTGAAATCTCTCTCATCTTAAAACTCCTTGATTTTGAAAAACAAATGGTCCTTTAAAGATGAATGCTGCTTCCAAATGGAACCTCTGGGCACCCTGAGAAGGATGCTGAACCTGTCGCCATGGTGACTAACAGGCAACTTAGAGTTTCCAGATTTCTATAATCCAAGACCAGCTTACCCACAAATGCCGAGGCTCTGCAATATATAAGAAGCAGCATCCTTTTAAGAAGAGCTCTGAAGTTCTTGCTCAGTCGTGTCCAACTCTTTGTGACCCCATGGAGGAATTCTCCAGGCCATAATACTGGAGTGGGTAGCCTTTCCTTTCTCTAGGGGATCTTCCCAACCCAGAGATCAAACCCAGGTCTCCTGCATTGCTCGTGGATTCTTTACCAGCTGAGCCACAAGGGAAGCCCAAAGAGAAGGGAACACCCTCTTCCAACAACACAAGAGAGGACTCTACACGTGGACATCACCAGATGGTCAATACTGAAATCAGACTGATTATATTCTTTGCAGCCAAAGACGGAGAAGCTCTATACAGTCAGCAAAAACAAGACCGGGAGCTGACTGAGGCTCAGATCATGAACTCCTTATTGCCAAATTCATACTTTAATTGAAGAAAGTAGGGAAAACCACTAGACCATTCAGGTATGACCTAAATCAAATCCCTTAAGATTATACAGTGGAAGTGACAAATAGATTCAAGGGATTAGATCTGAGAGACAGGGTGCCTAAAGAAGTATGGATGGAGGTTCGTGACATTGTACAGGAGGCGGTGATCAAGACCATGCCCAAGAAAAAGAAATGGAAAATGGCTATCTGAGGAGACCTTACAAATAGCTGAGAAGAGAAGAGAAGCAAAAAGCAAAGGAGAAAAGGAAGGATATATCTATCTGAAAGCAGAGTTCCAAAGAATAGCGAGGAGATATAAGAAAGCCTTCCTCAGGGATCAGTGCAAAGAAACAGAGGAAAACAATAGAATGAGAAAGACTAGAGATCTCTTCCAGAAAATTAGAGATACCAAGGGAACATTTCATGCACAGATGGGCACAATAAAGGACAGAAATGGTATGGACCTAAGAAGATATGGAAGGTATGGAAGAAGCAGAAGATGTTAAGAAGAGGTGGCAAGAATACACAGAAGAACTGTACAAAAAAGATCTTCATGACCCAGATAACCACGATGGTGTGATCACCTACCTAGAGCCAGACATCCTGGAATGTGAAGTCAAGTGGGCCTTAGGAAGCATCACTACAAACAAAGCTAGTGGAGGTGATGGAATTCCAGTTGAGCTATTTCAAATCCTAAAAGATGATGCTGTGAAAGTGCTGCACTCAATATGCCAGCAAATTTGGAAAACTCAGCAGTGGCCACAGGACTGGAAAAGGTCAGTTTTCATTCCAATCCCAAAGAAAGGCAATGCCAAAGAATGTTCAAACTACCACACAATTGCACTCATCTCACATGCTAGCAAAGTAATGCTCAAAATTCTCCAAGCCAGGCTTCAACAGTACGTGAACCGTGAACTTCCAGACGTTCAAGCTGGATTTAGAAAAGGCAAAGGAACCAGAGCAAATTGCCAACATCTGTGGGATCATTGAAAAAACACTAGAGTTCCAGAAAAACATTTACTTCTGCTTTATTGACTATGCCAAAGCCTTTGACTGTGTGGATCACAACAAACTGTGGAAAATTCTGAAAGAGATGGGAATACCAGACCACCTGACCTGCCTCCTGAGAAACCTGTATGCAGGTCAGGAAGCAACAGTTAGAACCAGACATGGAACAACACACTGGTTTCCAATTGGGAAAGGAGTACGTCACAGATGTGCATTGTCACCCTGCTTATTTAACTTATATACAGAGTACATCATGCGAAGCACATCATCCATCCCAGCAGGGCTGGAGGAAGCACAAGCTGGAATCAAGATTGCAGAGAGAAATATCAATAACCTCAGATATGCAGATGACACCACCCTTATGGCAGAAAGTGAAGAACTAAAGAGCCTCTTGATGAAAGTGAAAGTGGAGAGTGAAAAAGTTGGCTTAAAGCCCAACATTCAGAAAACGAAGATCATGGCATCTGGTCCCATCACTTCATGGCAAATAGATGGGGAAACAGAGGAAACAGTGAAAGACTATATTTTTTTGGGCTCCCAAATCACTGCAGATGGTGATTGCAGCCATGAAATTAAAAGATGCTTGCTCCTTGGAAGAAAAGTTATGCCCAACCTAGAGAGCATATTAAAAAGCAGAGATGTGACTTTGCCAACAAAGGTCCATCTAGTCAAAGCCATAGTTTTTCCAGTAGTCATGTATGGATGTGAGAGTTGGACTATAAAGAAAGCTGAGCACTGAAGAATTGATGCTTTTTTTTTTTTGAATTGATGCTTTTGAACTGTGGTATTGGAGGACACTCTTGAGAGTCTCTTGGACTGCAAGGAGATCCATCAAGTCAATCCTAAAGGAAATCAGTTCTGACTATTCACTGGAAGGACTGATGCTGAAGCTGAAACTCCAATACTTTGGCCACCTGATGGGAAGAATTTACTCACTGGAATAGATCCTGAAGTTGGGAAAGATTGAAGGTGGGAGAAGGGGACGACAGAGCATGAGATAGTTGGATGGCATCACTGACTCAATGGACATGAGTTTGAGTAAGCTCCGGGAGTTGGTGATGGACAGGGAGGCCTGGTGTGCTGCAGTCCATGGGGTCGCAAAGAGTCGGACACGACTGAGTGACTGAACTGAACTGAGGTTCTCAAGTCAAAGACGCCACTTCCCAAGGCTGGTGCTGAAACACTACAGGAGGGACTTGCCTGGGGGTTCAGTAGCTAAGACTCCATGCTCCCAACGCAGGGGGCCCAGGTTTGATCCCTGGTCAGGGCACTAGATCCCACAAGCTGCCATGAAGACCCAGCCCAGACAAAAAAATACATATTAAAAAATAAAACGGTGCAGGAAAGGGCTTTTTCACAGATGCCCCTGATGGAAAGTTCACTAACGTTGCCAAGGGCAAATTCACAGGTGCTGGTCAGAGTCCTGCTCTCAGAGTCCTGTGAGACAGGCTCAGCGGGGCACCATCAGTGAGGTCCAGGCCAGTCTGCCCTGCATTGGATCCAGACATCTCACCATCAGCCCTGAATCCAGCAGGTGACGTGGGAGAGGGACAGAGGACTTCAGGTCTGAGGGCATGTCTGCATTTGTTTATCTTCCTGTGCTTTATTTCAGTTCCACATCAAACTGTGGTTGTGGAAAAGCTAAAAACCCACAGAGGGAGGGGACCTGTTGGCCAGGGGCAACCCAGGAGGGCATCCTTTCAGGATGAAGGTATCTGGGCACCCAGGATGGGCCTTTCAGGATGAAGGAAGGAGTTTAGAAAACTGTCTTCATTTCTACTGAAAATGGTGGAAAAAAGCAATTTTCTGTTCTTTTCCCAGGCCCCTAAGTATCATGAAACTAGGCTGCTGCTGAAAGGGAACCAAAAGCCTCATCCCAAATTCGCCTGCATGCTGCTAAGGCCCGCACCCTCCACACCCTGGGGACGTGAGAACTCAGACCATTGTTCGGTCTTGCTCAACATCCAAGGAGGAGGTGGCTGGGTGTGACGTGGACATGGGGAGGGGCGGGTGGGGGACGGGAAGGCCACTTGCGACTCCTGCCTGGGGACCCCGGGTTCCGTGCCAGTTTCGGGGGAGCTTCTTGTGTCACCTGTCAGGATACATAACCTAACGAGGGCCATGAAGGTGTCCCCTCCCACCTGCACACAGGCTTTGAGTGCGAGAGAGGTGGGCCAGCAAGGACGACCCAGAGGGCTGCAGAAGCCCACTCACAACGTCCCTGCCTCTGACCTTGGTGGTACAATTCTTGGTGAGCACCTGGAATCCGGCCGACCGGGCCCGGGTCTCCAGGTGGGGCTCCAGGCCACAGCAGGGAGGATCTGGAAGACGCACCGTCCCACCAAGAACAGACCCAGGCCTGAAGCCAAGAGGGCCGCCCCCAAAAAAGAGCCCTGGACGCCCACCTCTTGCACACGTGGTGTCCTGACTCAGGCCCTGCTCAGGTGCTCCCAGGCATGCTTCATGAGCGGGCTCTGCAGGTTCCCAAGCCCCTCACTGCAAGGAGCCCAGGCAGCAGCCCTGGCTTGGGTGCAGGGTCTCCTTGAGGACGAGGCCCCGAGTGGGTGCTGTGGCAACTCAAGAAAGGACCAAACAGCACAGCTGTAGCTTGCGAACTTCCAGGAAGCAGTCGCTGCTCGGGCACATGCCCATGGCAAGTGCCATGAAAGGGGTGCAGACGCAAAGCCCCAGTGAGCACAGAACCCCGCCTCCTGGGACCCCGCTTGCCTCCCCACTGCCAGGGCCAGAGCCAGGGCCATCCGTCCCCCAGTGTCCAGGGACATGCCAGCAGGGTCTGTGCTCTGATGTCTTCAGGTCCATCTGTGGCTGCTCAGATGTCTTTACTTACACACACAGATACACACACGCATAGGTACTCTCAAAGACTTTTCTCCTTCTTTCCACGATTATGTTTAGATAAACACATAATTTTGTGCGGACTTCTCAGGCAGCACTAGTGATAAAGAGCCTGCCTGTCAGTGCAGAAGCGTAAGAAACACAGGTTCAGCCCCTGGGGTGGGAAGACTCACTGGAGGAGGGCGTGGCTACTCTCTCCAGTATTCTTGCTTTAAGAATCCCACGGACAGAGGAGCCTGGCAGGCTACGGTCCATGGGGTCGCAGAATCAGACGTATCTAAAGTGACTTCACACACACACTTTGACGAAGCATCACTCCATATCAGAGCACTCTGAGAACTCTGAGGCCACCAGGTGCCTCCCCAGCCAACCTCGCCTCCACCCCAAGGTAACGGGGATTCTGCATTTGTGTTTTTCGTGTGTTATCACATGTTCATATCCCTGAACAATCCGTTGATTCATCCTGCCTCCTCTTCAGGGAACCTTACATGAATTATGATCATATTTCACGCCTTCCTCGACAGCTCAGTCTTCCCTCCACACTGTTTCTGAGATTTATCTGCAGGACGTGCATGGCTGATATTCATTCATTCCTCACTGCTGATGGTACCACTTGTACGACCAGATCACAGTTTCTTGATCATTTCTCTTGTTAATGCGTTCACGTGTCGTTCCCAATTTCTTGCCACTGTGAGCAGAGCAGCTCGGAACCTTCTCATGTGCGTGCCCTGGGGCTCGTGTGTGAGTGTGGCACAGGGTGGCGGTATATGTGCCCCAGAGTGAACCGCTGGGTCTTAGAGTTGGTACATCATCAATTTTCGTGGATAATGACAATTATTTTCCAAGGAGTTTACAATTTGGGATCTTTTTCATGTGTTTTTCCCCCCAAAACAAAGTGCTGAAACCAGAAAAGGCTCTGAAAGGCCTGGCTTTGTGCAACAGTCCTGTGGATGGAGAAAATTGCTGGTGTAGTTCACTCACTAAGTCGTGTCTGACTCCTTGCAATCCTGTGGACTGCAGCCCACCAGGTTCCTCTGTCCATAGGATTTCCCAGGCAAGAACACTAGAGTGGGCTGTCATTTCCTTCTCCGGGGGATCTTCCTGACTCAGGGATCGAACTCACGTCTCCTGCATTGGCAGGCAGATTCTTTACTGCTGAGCCACCAGGGAAGCCATGGGTGGAGGTGTGTCTCCTCCAAAAAGATACTCTGAAGTCCTAGCTCCCAGCACCTGGCAATGTAGCCTTCCTTAGAGACAGGGTCTTAACAGATGTAATTAGGATGGAAGTTAAGATGAGGTTGTACTGGGTTAAGGCGGGCCCTGAGTCCAAAATGACTCTTCTTGGGACGTCCCTGGCGGTCCAGTGGTTAAGAATCTGTGCTTCCACCGCAGGGGATGTGAGTTTGATCCTTGGCTGGGGAGCTAAGACTCTGAATGCCGCGTGGCACAGCCAGAAACAGTCACTGTTCTTATAACAAGAGGGAAATGTGCACGCCGACACAGACAGAGGGGCACGGCCGTGCGACGGCAGAGGCGGAGACAGGAGGGAAGCAGCCGCAAGCCGAGGATGGCCGGCCGCCCCCCGAAGCTGGGAGAGCCGAGACAGCATCTTCACCTGAGCCTCAGCGGGTGTGCGGCCCTGCTGACCCCTCGATCTGGGAAATCTAGCATCCAGAATGATGAGGCCACCTGTTTCTGTAGTTCTAAGCCCCCAGCTTGCAGTCCTTTGTCACAGCCCAAGACACCGACACACGCAGCATTCCGGGCCTCTCCGGGCCCCCTGCAGTCCAGCTGTTTCGTGACCAAACAGGTCCAGTGCAGTGACAGCAAGGATGGCAGGAGCCTCCACGGATCCAGACGGATCTGCATGTCCCCCGAGCAGGCAGTGAGCATCGGAATCCTTCCCAACACAGCTCTGCAGCCGCCAGACTCCCCCGCTTTATCTTAGCTACAGGAAGGCCTGTGTTTCCCATCCCTGCATCAGAGGCTCCCGAGAGGGGACAGGGGACAGGGGCAACTATTCTGCTCCTGGCCGGGGGACTGTGGTCCCAGAAGTTTGGTGAGGCAGAAGGGAGGAAAGAAAGACAGCCTGCTTCGATCCCTATCGCGCACGGGGATGTCCCCCACATGCCGCCTGCGGCCCTTCACAGACAAGGCCTTCGGGGGACCAGACGCCCTTGGCCTGTCTCTGAGCCCGGAGCCCGGGAGGCAGGGGAGGAATGGCTCACCACGGGGTGGGTTCAGAGGGGAAGTGGGGCTGGAACGTCCCTGCCTGCCCCCCAGGGGTGAGGACTGGCTGGCTGGGTGGTGGTCGTTGGGCCGGTCCGTCCGGCTCTGGGCTCCGCAGCAGCACCAGCTGCCGACTGCCCACCAAGCTCAGCTTTGCAGACCCGCGGCGCTAGCTTTGTGGGTGCTCAGGGAGGTCTCTGTCCCTGCCTGATCAGGGACCCAGGGGCTGGAGCTGGAGACGGGGGGCGGGCTCCCCTCAGGGGTCAGTGGTGACGCGAGGGTGAGAGAAGCGTTTCCTGGTGCCTGTTGGAGGCCAAGGCGCATCTCAGGATGATGGATGGTGTGGGCTTCGGAGCCTGGACAGGGAAGGCCACAGGTTTCTCCCTGGGCGGGACCCCAGGAAAGCGCTGCTGTCACAGCTCAGCTGGTTCAACGGGGGCAGTCAGATAAGGGTCAGCCTCACAGATGCCTTACCCAGTGTGCCTGCCCCAGTAAATCGACACAGAGGCCCCAGAGAGCACAAGGCCACGCCCTCCCCACCGTGGCAGACGGGCCCTTGGTGACCGCCACGTAGGGCCAAGCTCTGGCAGAGACCTGGGGACGGGCCCGGGGGACCCCACGAGGAGGTCATCCCCAGCCCTGGAGGGTGAGCTCAGCAGAGAATGAGATTTGAGAATCCGTGTGAGCGGCTGGGCCGTGACTCGGAGGCGGACGCGGGGGGAGAAGGGACAGACAGGAGGCAGGACCAGGCCCCAAGGGTGGGAGGGCGTGCGTCGCTTCCTACAGGCCCGGGATTGGGTGCTCAGCGCCCAGCTCTGGGTCCCAGGCAAGTCCTTCCAGGTAAAGATATCACACCTGAGATGGGGGGCGGGCTGGGAGGGGAGAGGCCGAGGCTGCCGGGCTGGGGCTGGAATGCGTTTCCAGGCCCAAGGGGTCCAGAGCCTGGCTGCGTTCCAGGAAGGCCTTCTGCCAAGACCACCACCCGAATGGCCCCCAGGTGAGCAGCCCGCCTCTCCTGCAGGGAAACTCACAGAGCTGCTGTCATGCAAGAGGCATGCAGGAGTCTCCTGAAAAGGCCACAGTGTAGGTATTTTAGGGTCAAGGTTGCATGTCTTTCTGTGTGTGTGTTTACAGCTCTTTTAAGAATGTAAGGCCCGCCTGCTTGCAGGGCGCTCCGAGACGCTTGGTGGACCAAGGCTGGCCACGGTTTGCCAATATGTACGTGCAGAGTCCCTCAGTCGAGTCCGACTCTTTGCGTCCTCATGGACTGTTGCCTGCCAGGCTCCTCTGTCCATGGGAGTCTCCAGGCAAGAATACTGGAGTGAGTGGACATTCTCTTCTCCAGGGGATCTTCCCGACCCAGGGATCAAACCAACATCTCTAGCACCTTCTGCACTGGCAGGTGGGTTCTTTACCATTAGCACCATCTGGGAAGCAATACAGTTGGCCAAACATGCCATGAAAGAAAATCGCTACAGAGCCAGGCGCAAGCAGTCCCAGAGCACAAGCCCGGCTGCTCCGAGAGCCGCGAGGCAGGCCGTTTATGAACACCGTACTTCAGCACAATTAACCCCGAGTCAGAGAGCAGGACCAAACTTCCGAGCTACGTTAGCCCACATCTCAACGCCAACACCACGCAGAACGCGGCGAAAACAAACCCGGGCCTGGGGAACTGGGCAGGAAGGCCTGGAAGCGTGGACGCTGGTTGCAAATATCAGAGAGTGGTGAGCTCCGTGGGGACCAGGGACACCCCAACAGCAGCCAGGAGATGGACAAGGCAGGGGTCCCTGCCCACCTGCCCAGCTGCCCCCATCCTGCCTCTTCCTGCGTTTCCATCAAGCATCCTCCACGTCCCCCACGCGACCAGGTCTCAGAGGGAGCAGCCCCCACCCACCCCGCTCCGCCCCAGGCGCTGCTCTAAGCTCTTGCAGAATGTTAATCACTTAGGCCTCTCAGCCCAGATGCGAGGGCATTAGACTCCTTATTGCGGCTCCAACAGATGATCATAAATTCAGTGGCTTAACACAAACTCATCTTAGAGCTTTGTAGCTTCGACTGTCAGTGACATCAAAGTGTGGGAGGGCCTGGCTCCCTCTGGAGGCTCCTCCAGGGCAGGTGGGGAGCCTTCCTGCCTCTTGCACCTTCTGGGGGCTCCAGCTGTCCCTTGGCTGTGGCTACAACACCCCACCTCTGCTGGCTCCCCATCTGTATTCAGATCCCCGTCCACTTCCCTCTAAAAGGACACTTGTGATGACGTTGGGCCCTCGATGGATGATCCTGGATCATTTTCCCATCTCAGGGTCCCGACTCCATCACATCTGTGGTCCCTGCTGCTGCAGATGGCAACACGCTCACAGGTCAGGAGAAGGAAGGCATCGACAACCTGGGGACCGGGATTCAGCCACCCGCAGGGAGACACAGCTGTTCTATTCGGGGGACCCCCTAGGGTCCTAGGGCTGGTACCATTTGCTGGGGCTGACCCTTGGGCTGGGCTCGGTGTGGCCTCGGTCCCTGGGCGCCAACACTCCCTAGTGTAAGGATCTGCCTGGTCCAGAACACACCTGCCTTCACTTCATTCTTCCCTGGCGTCTGTGCTTGGGTAGAAACAGGTGCCCACCCCCGGGGGTCACAAGTGCATCTGCTCCATGCCCACCTCACCTTCAGTTCCCCAGAGGTGACATGGGTTGGGCATGGGGTTTCCAGGTAAGAAGGCAAGTTAAGATCTTCCCACAATGCCTGGCACTTTGGGAGCCTAAACTGTTAACCTCTCTAATAAATCATAGCCTCCTTGATAACATTAGCCAGCCGAACTGAGGCATGGTTCAGTCTTTCCCACGGCTGTGTGCATGCTGAGTCGTGTCCGACTCTTTGGGACTCTATGGACTGCAGCCTGCCAGGCTCCCCTGTCCATGGGACTGTCCAGGCAAGAATACTGGAGTGGGTTGCCATTTCCTCCTCCAGGGCATCTTTCTGACTCGGGGATAGAACCCACATGTCCTGCGTCTCCTGCATTGCAGGTGGATTCTTTACAACTGAGCCACTTGGGAAGCCCTCTTTCCCATGGCAGAAGCATCATTTCTCTGCTATAGCGTTTTTTTTTTTTTGTAACAATAACAACAACAAATTGTTCTGCCTTTAAGAAGCCTCTGCTGGGCTGGGAGAAAAGCAGATTTCAGGGGCTGTCAATGAAAGACTGAATTAAGCAGAACAGGTAACCCCATCAGGGTCGCCAGGAACTCGGAGACCTGCCTCTTCTGGGCGGTGCTGCCACCACCTGCGGGCACCTGTCCCACCCCCGAGAGACTCCATCGTGGGGTCCTCTTTCCCCATGGCTCTGAAATCAGGAGCTGGGCTATTTCATCCGAGCTCAGCTTGCTCTCAGGCCAAATGCAAAGGGTGTTGTTGTGGTCTGAATGTGTGTGTCCTCCCCAGATTCATTTGTTGAGGTCCCAGCCCCCAACGTGACTGCATTTGGAGACGGACTCCTTGAGGAGGTAATTAAGGTTAAGTGAGGTCACTTGGTGGGGCCCTGATCTGATAGGGTCAGCGTCCAGTAAGAAGATCTGAGAGGGTCAGCGTCCAGTAAGAAGAGACATCAGTGCAGCATCCTCCCTGTTCCTCCCCGCCACTCGAGGACACGGTGAGAGGCTGGCCGTCTGCAAACCAGGACGAGGCCCCTCTCTAGGAAATGAACCTACCCGCGCCTGGATCTCGGACTTCCAGCCCCCAGGACTGGGAGAGAGAAACGTCTGTTGTTTGAGCTGCCGGCCCAAGGCAGCCTGAGCTGATGAAGACACTCGCAGGGGCAGGTGTGAGACCCACCGGGCCTCAGTTTCCCCACCTGCAACGGGGTGTGGGGACAGCACCTGCTCTACAGGCTGCAGGGGAATTAAACGCTCCGATTGCCCCTGAGTGTTCACATGGCAGGGCAGGAAGACCCACGGGGGCTCCCATCCGACACTGGGGCGCAGAGAGAGTGTGCCTGTGATCTCCCAGGAGGCCCGAGGTTACCCTGAGACTTCTGTCCTCACCATGTCCCTCCATCTGATCCCCAACTTGCAGCCGAGCCTACAAGCAGGAGCGGAAAGAGTTTACCCAAGGTCACAGCTACCCAAGGTCACAGTGGGAATACCCAAGAAGCGGGACTCAAACCCAGGCCTGTTGAATCCAGAGACCCGGCTCCAGTCCAGGGCCGGTCTGGACTGTAACACATGCAGGCCACACAGGCTGGTGACCGACGTGGACAGAGTAAGGTTTGCCAGATCACGTGGGCGAGGAGGATTTAGAGGCAGTCTGGAGATGGATGGGGATCGCCGCCGCTATGATTCTCTCCTGGCAATGCCCATAAACCATCCAGGACACACACGACTCACAACTTCACGGCAGAGGCTGATAAACTGGGCCAGACAAGTATTGCCAGCGGAAGGCATGCTCGTACCCAGGCCTCGGGAGCCCATGGGCCCCTGCTGGGGAGAGGGAAGGGCTTTGAGGGGTGGGGGGCCCCATGCCCAAGGTCATCTGCGGCCCCTCCCTCAACCTGGGCGAAGATCAGCATCTGACTTCTGGCTTCTTGGAGCTAAAACAAACTTCCTGGATCTGTCAGCCCTGCGGTGGGAGCTCCCAGAGCTGAGCCCGCTTCCCCCAGGAGGGGCCCTGGCCAGATCTGCTGGTGCCCTGAGGCGAGTCAGGGTAAAGCATACTGCCGGGCCTGGCAGGGGGCCCGCTGACAAGAACAGCTGCTGGTGGCTCCCTGGCACTTCTTGGACCCAGCGGGCCGGCTAGCGGGCATCTCCCCCCGCCGCCCCCCCGCAGGGCACAGTAGGAGGCCAGAGGCCTGAAACCGAAGCTTCTGGAGGTGCCGAAGCTTCTGGAGGTGCCGAGGAGCTCCTGATCGCAGCCCCTCCCAGTTATGCGGGGGCTTCTCCCCACTTCCTGTGTCTCCTCTCCTCCCAGTTCAGTTCAGTTCAGTCACCCAGTCGTGTCAGACTCTTTGCGACCCCATGGACTGCAGGACGCCAGGCCTCCATGTCCGTCGCCAACTCCAGAGTTTACTCAAGTCCATTGAGTCGGTGATGCCATCCAACCATCTCACCCTGTCGTCCCCTTCTCCTCCCACCTTCAATCTTTCCCAGCATCAGGGTCTTTTCCAATGAGTCAGTTCTTCGCTTCAGGTGGTCTCTCCTCCCAGAAGGACGCTAGTCATGGATTCAGGGCCCTCAGATGCAGGACGATTTCACCTCAAGACCCTTATAATCACACCTTATAACCTCCATACGAGGTTGCCAGCAGAGTGAGGTTCGGGGGGACACTCCGGAATGCACTGCACCCTCCAAACCGTTCTTCTCGTGGGAGCCAGCCAGGCTGAGATGAACACACGCACCCCTGTGTGACTGCCTATCCCAGATCCTGCTGCCCTGGAAATAAAACCTGAATTCCTCACCTTGCCCTTAGGGGTCTGTGCTTGCTTCTCCCACCCTCCCCACCTCTGTCCCCACACTTGGGCCCCCTGCCGCCAAGGCTCTTGCCAGCTTCCACCTCTGGGCCTCCCTGCGGCCGCTCCCTGGGGGACGGGGAGTCGCCAGCCTCAGCTCAGCAGCTGGGGATTCTTCTAAGTGGACCAGGACCTTAAGAGTGACTCATCCCTGATGCTGCGAAAGATGGAAGGCAGGAGAAGGGGACGGCAGAGGATGAGATGGTTGGATGGCATCACCGACTCGATGGACATGAGTTTGAGCAAGCTCCGGGAGATGGTGAAGGACAGGGAGGCCTGGCGTGCTGCAGTCCATGGGGTCACAAAGAGTCAGACATGACCAGTCACTGAACAACAGCAAGGCCTCACTGAACGTCAGTCCAAAAAAGTAATCAGCTACTTGTGGATACTCGATTTTTTCCCGCTTTTCAGAAATTATTAAGTTTTTAACTGGAGTAGAATTGCTTTACAATGTCATATTGGTTTCTGCTGTATAACGTGGTGGATCAGCTGCACGTACACATACATCCCCTGCCTCTTGGACCTCCCTCGATCCCCCTCCCTCTCCCCATACTTTAGTTTACATTGCTTAAGATGAAACAAAAATAAAAATTCAGTTCCTCACATGCCCACATTTTAAGAGGTCAACAGCTATGGGTGGCCAGTGACACCGTATCAGGCAGATGGGTATTTCTGGAAAGTTCTGCTGGACCGCCTTGCTCCAGACCCATAAGCCAGAGAGGATCAGAGGCCGTCACTGTATCGAGGGGCCCTGGGCCTGTCTTCCGACCTTGCTTTCCCTCCCGGGCAGGTGGGAGCCAGGCCAGACGTGGAGGAGACACTGCTGGGCTGTGCGGGGCGTTGAGGTTGAGGGGACAGTCCTCAGCCTCAGTCCTAAGGAGGTGGACATGAGACCTGTCACCAAGAAAGGGGAAGACGTCCCGGGAATGGGAACCCCCGGGGCCTCTGCTCCCGCACAGAAAGGGAAGGAGTGTGGTCGCCTCAGCAGGATGCCCTGGCATGCCCTGGGAGGGGTGGGGGACAGGGGAGGCTGGCCTCAGCCTGCCCAGATCCTCCTGGGCCCATCCTATCCCCAGACGGGCAGGCCCCCTCCCTCAAGGCTCCCAGGCTTCAGAGGGGCTGAGCGTGGGGGTGTTGGTGGGGGGACAGATGGGCCCTGAGGACAGCGGCACTGGGTCCCCCTTCCTGGGAGAGGTCCCCCTGGGGGGCCTGGTGGACGCCGCCCCCTCCCAGTGGGCAGCAATGGTGCCCCCGCCCCACCCCCCCACAGGACCCACGTCGGCTTCTCCCTCCAGCACCCAGTCCTGCCTTCAAGTAGACGCCCCGCGGCCCTCAGCCTGATGAAGAACAAAAGTGGACACGGACCCACCCCTGCGTGATGCAGGGTCTTCAGCCCAGGGGACCCCTATGCCTGTCCCCAGGGGTCATCACGCACCGCCTGGAGACATTCTTGTTCTCACGATCGGGAGGGCCTGACGCCCCACGACGTGGGACTGGTCCCACACGCTGAGAGTCTCGGTGGAGAGAGGCTGCCCGATGCCCCCGCCCTCCCAGCCCCCAGGCCGCGTTTCTCTGGTCTCTTCTGCAAAGAGAATCCCACGAGCGGCCCCCCTTGCTCCCCGTCCTCCTGCCCCAGGGGCCCCGCGGATGCTGCCTCCGTTTCTCCCACGAACCCCTCGGGTCCAGCCACCGTCCTCCTGCCCAGACAGTGATGTCTTAAGTCACCCAGGGGCCTCGCACCCGCCCCTCACCTGGAGGCCCAGGAAGCACCTCCAACCACACAGCTGGAAAGTGGGGCCCTGGTTCTCCGCCCTACACTCCCCGCACACCTGTCCTGGCCTCACCTTCACAGCATGCAAGCCCCGGCAACTGCCCGGCCACTCAAGGCCGACCCAGGAGTCACCCTGATTCCCCTTTTCGTCACCTGCCCCCAGATTCAGACCGTCCGCAAGCCCCGTCCACTCTCCCTCCAGACCATCCTTCTGACTGGTCCTCCCCGCCCACCACACGCCTGCACTTGACCCGGCGGGCTCTCCTGTAGTCTGCCCCCAACCCATGGCCAGCGGGCCTCCCCCAGCTTAGATGAGGTCCCGGGCCGCCCCGCTCCTGCCGCTGCGTCCCGTGTCAGCCCCGCTGCCCCCGCCACGACTTGCAGGCTTCCCGCAGGGCTCCTGGCTCCCAGAACACGCCCTGGGACCCCCTGCCTGCCTCCAGGCCTCTGCACTGGCTGTTACCTCCGTCAACAGTATCTCTCCCGGGTCTGGAAGGGCTGCCCTGGCTCAGGCTCCAATGATGCCTTTCCGGACAAACCCCCTCCTGCCCCCACCAGCCGAGAGCCATCTCTGCCTGCGTGCTGCCTGGAGGACATGTCCACCCGGACCCCCAACCCAGACACACTCCCCACCAGTGCATCGGAGTCCATCCTGGGCTCCATCACACACTGCTCCTGGGTGACCTTGGCGTGCTCAGTCACTCAGTCGTGTCTGACTCTTTGTGACCCCTTGGACTGTAGCCCACCAGGCTCCTCTGCCCATTGGACTCTCCAGGCAAGAATACTGGAGTGGGCGTCCAGGCCCTTCTCCAGGGGATCTTCCCCACCCAGGGATTGAACCCGCATCTCTTGAGGTTCAGGCTAACATGCTTACTCTCCAGTCTCTTTCAGAGGTCAAAACTGATACCGGGGTGGCCCCAAGCGCCCATCACAGACCACACTGTCAGGTTGTGTGTCTGAGGCCCCAGCTGACAAAGACGTGTATCAGGCAGGACAGGACTCTCCTGGGTCCCAGAGATGCCCTCCCAGGAGCAGGAGGCAAGGACCGGACTTCTCTTTGGGTTAGAAAATTGAAGCCCAGACATCAGGGAACCTGCCCAGAGTCCCAGCAGAAGGGGAAGTGAGCTCTGACGGCTCAGCCCCAGTGCCCTTTCAGCAGGACCCTCAAACCTCCACACCCCACTCCATCCAGAGGTCTTCACACCCGTGCTGGTGCAACCCAGCCCGCTGCTTGCCAACAAAACCAGGAAACGGAATAAAAGACCTTTGTGTGAAAACGGAAAAGTGGGACATGCTCGTGTACGAAATGCGCACGTAGAAGGGTGAGCAACAGAGGGGAGTGGTCACCACGTGTTCACCCCCATGGACACCAGCGGTCCACGGGGCTCTGGAGTCTCAGTGGACCCCTGCTCACGTGCAGAGCCCAGGCCTCCAGGGCCGCCCCCTCCTCCCTACAACTCTGCCAGCACCTCCTGCCTGGCAGCCTCGGTCCCAGTCCCCCATCCCGGCTGAGCGTGGTACCCCGCACCCGTGGTTGGTTGCTAGGAGACTGTTGCCGAGAGTCACAACTTAGCTGGCGATGGAGCACACCCCCAGCAACACAGTTCGCCAGGCCCATTTAGTCATGTTTTCTGGTCCACTCCATACCTCAGCCTTTGTGCAGACATTTGAAGGGTCTTCTCTCCCACGGTGTCACGTAGCATGCACTCCGTCTTTAGGGGGTAGTTGTGAAGCAAACATAGTAGTCACTTGCCTGCGGTGAATACGGCACGAAACCCGCGACTGAGATGCAGGGAGATGTCTTGGGGGAGAATCCATTCCTCATCACAGGCGGGCTGGGACTCCCGGCTGATTTGGGACCTTGTCTCATCTGATTAAATCCCAAGCAGAAAGCTTCACGCCACCAAGTCCAGCGCTCAGCATATTCACAGAAAAGCAAGAGAGGCTGGTGGCTCCCACCCTGGAGCAAGGGGGTGGGTGTCTCCACTGCTGTGTGGAGAAACATCCCTCCCCGAGCCCCATCCTGACACCTCAAGGCCCCGAGCAGGCACGGGATGAGGTCTGAGCCTGCCAGCAAGGGGGGAGATGCTGGTCACCAGTTCCTCTGATTGCATATATTTCATTTTTGGGGACCCCAACCCAGGGGACCCCAGGGAGCTGGCACAGACAGCAAGTCAGACAGATCCCCGTAAGTTAGGATGGTGGCATGGCCGTGGTGAGGAGCTTGGCCCAGAAGCATCTCCAATCCCCAGCCCTCCATCTGGCCAGGAATTCTAGCACAAAAGGTTCTTGCTTTGGGGCTCTGTTCACCAGAATCCCCATTTGCCTCTGCCTGGGCATATGCAAGGTGGCACGTCTCCACCCTCCTGAGGCAAGGTGTGGCCAACAAGGGGGGAGCCGATGTGACAAGCTATCCACCTAGGGAGTCACCACGCCATTCACCAGGCTCCCCCTCCAGTCGCTTCGGCCACTAGCACCTGGTGATGGCCAGTGCGCGGGGGTTCCACCCACCTGGGCTCCTAGGTGGGGATGTTGTGGGACAGAGCAGGGCCATCAGGCCATGAGGGCGAGCAGGAAATAAACCACTGTGATCTTGGGGCTGTTTGTTACTGCAGCCTGACCTAGCTGTGCTGACTGCTACAGGCTAGGTGGGGATCATACCTCAAGGGCACCCTTTAAAATGCCCACATCCCTGGCAAAGGAGAGATTTCTTAAACCTGAAGATCTTCTCAGGTAGCCCATGTCTGTGGGGGGAAGGCCACAGGATAAGCTGGAGAAAGGGGACTTGGAGAGGAGCTGAGTCCTGATGGGGGCCAGTGGGGCTGTGCCAGAGCAGGAGGCCGACACCAGGGGCAGACACGGCAGGGATGCTTGTTCCGTGATGGAAGGGAAGCAGGAAGGCAGGGGGGCAGCAAACGCACACGCCCCCTCCTTCTCCTTCCTACCCAGGCTGCTCCCTGCCATGCTTCTCTGGGCCTCAGTTTCTCTACCTGCAAAATGGGCAGAGTCACCCTTGCCCTGCACATGGACGGGGGAAGGCCAGTGGGAGGACTCTGTACACCAAGGACCTGACGCACAGCACCAGGGTGGTGCCTCAATACACAAATACACACGTTTCACAGGGATCTCATTCAGTCTTAGAGGAGCTTCGAGAAGTGAGTGCATGCATGCGTGTGTGCTGAGTCACTTCAGTCACGTCTGATTCTGTGTGACCCTATGGACTGTAGCCCACCAGGCTGCTCTGTCCATGGGATTCTCCAGGCAAGAACACTGGAATGGGTTGCCACGCCCTCCTCCAGGGGATCTTTCTGATTCAGGGATCAAACCTTTGTCTCTTGTGCCTCCTGCATTGGAAGACAGGTTCTTTATCATTAGCGCCACCTGGGAAGCCCCTGAGAGGTGAGTATCTGGCTCCTTTTGCAGAAGTAATGGAGACCTGGTGGCTAGCCTGGGGTCACCAAGCTCACTGCAGGCAGAGCTCACATGTGGCATCTCTGATCTCCTGAGCTGCAGGTCCCTGAGTTCTGCCTTCCCTCCAGCCATGGGTGGGGTCTCCAGGTGGGGTGAGGCTGCAGAGTGCCCTGCCCGCCCCAGACGAGTCCTGGGAGAAGCGCTTGACTGGCAGGGTGAACAGGGGCCTGCCCGAGGCTCCAGCTGGGCACATAATCCCAGCTCTGGGGCTCCGGGCCCCAGCGCAACAAGGCAGAGCGTGTTCTGTGCAATCAAAGACAGGATGTACTAGGGAGAGGCCGAGCAATTGTTGTTGTGAAGCGGAAGAGAAATTAATTTTAATCTTGGAGTCGATTCCAGCTTGGGAGGGAAGTGCCAACGCTTGGAGAGGGCGGGTGGCAGGCGTGCGCCGCTGCTCACGTGGCCACTGCAGCCTGAATCTGGGAGGACGTGCACCCCAGTGGGGGCCCGAGGCAGCATTACCCTCCCCCATTAGCACCCAAGCCCACCCCCACATCCCGGTACAGCGAGAGGCCCTGGCCCCTCGTCCCGCCCAGGCCTTGGACGTGCTTTCCACTGAGCTGGCCCCTCTCCCCAGGCCCCTCCGTCCTCCCACTGAAATGTCCCCCACCCCCATCACCTTGCTGGGCCACCACCCACCCACCAGATGCAGAGCGGCAGGGGCGGGGCGGTGGGACAAACAGAACCACCTCTTGCACCTGCCCTGGGTGCTCTGCCGCTCCACCCTGAGCCTGGAGACCCACAGGCCTCCCCACTGACCCCCGACCGGGGAGCCCACCCCATCTCTGGGCCTCAGTTTCCCCAGCTACGTGGCAGACCACTCCGATGACACCCATCCCAGTCTCCTCTTCTTCACTCCAGGAGGCCCCAACTTCATCTTGCGGGTGGAGGCAGTGGATGGACTCTCAAGGTCTCTCCTAAGCCTACCTGCACTTGCAGAAGTGGCCCGAGAGAAGAGGGGCTCCCTCTGGCTCCCCGTCAGGCTGGACCCAGCCTTCACTCTTTGCCCCGGCCCTCCCCTTCCTGCTGCCTGGACGCCCATGACCTGCAGGGGTGGAATGGGCATCGTGGGACTCGTGGCGGCCCCTCGACTAAGACAGCCATGCCAAGAGCCGTTAGGTGCTGGAGAAAACTCCTGAGAGCCCCTTGGGCTGCAAGGAGATCCAACCAGTCCATCCTAAAGGAGATCAACACTGAACATTCACTGGAAGGACTGACGCTGAAGCTGAAGCTCCAACACTTTGGACCCTGATGTGAAGAGTCGACTTATTGGAAAAAACCCTGATGCTGGGAAAGACTGAAGGTAGGAGGGGAAAAGGGTGACAGGGGATGAGACGGCTGGATGGCATCACCGACTCAATGAACGTGAATCTGAGCAAATTCCGGGAGACGGTGAGGGACAGCTGGATGGCATCACCGACTCAATGGACGTGAGTTTGAGCAAACTCCGGGAGACGGTGAGGGACAGGGGAGCCTGGTGTGCTGCGGTCCACGGGGTCGCAGAGAATCGGCCACAGCTCAGCGACTGAACAAGAGCAACACGCCAGCAGCCGGGAGCAGCCTGGCTCCTGGTGGCAGCACGGAACCTCGGTGTTGTCCCCGGGTTTCTGGCTCCATGAGAACCACGCATTCCCTCTGTGGATTGAGACCCTGAGGTGTGTTCCTGGCCACTGCATGCAATTCCTAAGTGAAGCAAGCTCTGCACAGAGACGGTAATAAAACAGCTGTGTTATTACTACTAAGGCAGCAATGGCTCTGAGCCTTCAGCTCGCGGGATCTCATCCCACAATAGTAACGTGAGGCCAGTCTTGCTCCTGCCTCCATTTCACAGATGGGACTGAGAGATGGGCAGTCAGTCACCCCAATTTGGGGAAGGGGCTTCATTTCAAGGGCAAACAGCCACAGCTCTAAGTGAAAGCAGCTGGACAGGAAAAGTCACAGGTTGTGTGACATCACTTACAGGGAAATGCCCACGACAGGCAAATCCATCGAGACAGAGAGCAGACTGGTGGCTGCCAGGGGCGGGGGGGCGTGACTGCGAACGGGTACGAGGCGTCTTTATCGGATGGGAATGTTCTGAAACTAGACAGTGGTGATGCCGGCACAACACCATAAGATGCCTTAAGCACAGGGCCTCCTGGCCTCCCTTGCCCCCAGGCTCTGTCATCCCCGCCACCCACCCGGAGGCACGAGGAACCAGCCCTAGCCTGGTGCGCCCTGAGGATAGCAGGGGACTGTGGCGGCGTCCCCAGCAAAGGGGCGATGGGGACTGTGTCAGGGAAACAGTGGCTCTGAGACCTCACAGGGAGGCCTGGGGCAGGGGCGATGCAGGCGGCTGACCGGCGAGACCTGAGCATCCCGCATCCTTCCTGCTGGGACCCCAGATCCCACGGGGCCCCGCCCCCGGTCCACGACCGGACCAAAGGCAGCGCAGAGGGCCACACCGGGTGAGCCTGAGCCCGAGGTGTGACCACAGCGGGCGCTGGTTCACGTCCTGCTCCCCACCACGCCGGGCAGTCAGCCCGAGCTTCGAGGGGTGGGGCAGGGGCCTGTGCTCGGAGCGAGAGAAACCACCCCAGCGGGCCAGCTCTGACCACACGGGTGCCCGTGGGTCAGCCCCAGAGGGCCGGTCAGCCCAGGACAGACGCTGCTGCTGCTACTGCTAAGGCACTTCAGTCTTAGCAAGTCACTAGCAAGAATAGCGTTTCGGATTAGCTATGAGGAGGAACACTGCAGACCAATCAACCAACCACCCGGAGCAGTAGGCAGGTCCCTCCTGCCGGTCCCTTACAAAGAGAGGAGCTGATTTTTCGAGGGAAGCCAACGAGGGCTTCCCCGGGCCCTTAGGTTCTGTGCACGTGGCACATTCAGGTGCCACCGAGAGGAGGCACTGTCATCGGAATGTCCCTGGCACGCAGGTGGGCACACACCCCTCCCCACCCTCTCCAAACAAAACTGCGGTCCTGCCCCCTTTACTCAGCATCGGCGTCCCCGTCGGGAGGGCCCGAGGCCTGGGCTTCTCATCAGCACAGCGAGGTCGCTGGGTGGACACTGACCTCCCGCGCCCGGGGAGCCAGGCACACAGCCGCGCTCCGAGCAAGGCGGGCGGTTGGAAGGGGTACGGGGAGAGGGCAGTGTGGGGCCCCCAGCAGTGGGGACACAGGCCGGGCGTTCGGGGGCACTTCCTGGATGGGCAGGTGGGGCTGTCAATACGCACATCCTGAGCAGGACACGGAGCCGGCCCCTGATCTAATCAGCCTCTCTCAGGCGCCCTTCTCACCACCAGGCCTCCCGAGACCCAGCCGAAATCTGCCGGGTAATTGGATCACCCTCCAGCTCCTTCTGACCGCCCGTCTGCACCCACTGTGGAAAACACAAGTCTCCGAAGAGGAAGCCTGCTTCCAGAGGTAATTATCTCTATTACATTTCTCAACATCACATGGGGAAGTTGACTAATTAGATTTCCCCTTATTTTTGAAAAAAAAAAAAAAATTTATGAGTTTTAGGGGCTCAAGTGGTTTTCATTTACAAACCAGAGACAGGCTCACAGACTTCGAAAACAAACTTAGGGTAACCACAGGGGAAAGGCGTGGGGGAAGGCTAAATCAGGAGTTTGGGATTAACAGATACACACTGTACATCTATGTCTATCTGTTATATAAAACAGACGATCAACATAATACATATGAAATAAATAATCAACAAGGATCTACTGTCTAGCACAGGGAACCCTACTCGCTACTCTATAATAAACTATATGGGAAAAGAATCTGAAAAAGATTGGATAAACATACACGTAGAACCGAATTGCTCTGCTGTCCACCTGAAATTAACACAGCACTGTTCACCCAATACACTCTGAAATAAAATAAAAGTTAAATAATAAACAAACCAAAGAAAGCACAACGGAAATGTCCATTCTCCCAAGCGAGGTTACATTAAAGCGCGAACTATTCTGGTGAGATCGGTTCTTCACGCCGACAGGAGTGGACCCGACCAGCCCTCACTGCGGGCACCCACGCCGTGCGCTCCTCCTGGCTCTGTCCTGACATCCGAACGGCCCTCCGTGTGGCTCCGTCCCAGGTCGGCTGTGGCAAAGCACCTCTGAGTCACCACATTCCTGGTTCACCCAGTGGCTCCTGTCTTTAACTGATAACAGTCTAGACTTTGATTATTTTACGGAATCTTCTTTTACAACAAATACAGCCCCCACCCCCACTTACATCTGCCGCTGGCCTGGAGACACCCCTCTTCCAACTGGTATTGGTCCGTCACACGGTGGGCACTCGACACAGACAGTAACTAGCATGATCATGCCACAGAAACCGAAAAAGGGTAAATGTACAGCGAGCCTTATTTTTCAAAAAAAAAAAATTATTATTGACCTTTAAAATGTTTTGAAACAAGGTGGTGATTTGGAAGGCAAGTGGGTGAGGATGCAGACCCGGCTGGAAAGGACGCTGCTCAGCCACGCGGGCAGGGACGGCCGGTCTCAGAGAGAAGCCATCAGGTGGGGAGTTCCTCAAAAGGGGGCGGCGCGGCCACCGCCTGACCCCAGCTCCCGCCACTCAGGATGGGGGACCCAGATCTCTGTGGCTTCTGATGGGAGGTGCACGGACCATGTGGTGCCCCCAGGGGGCTGCTGGGCCCCGTACATGGGCTGCCGGTGCTCACATCCACCTGCAAGAGGCAGGGGGTGCGGAAGAGCAGGTCAGGGGCAGCTCGGGAGGCAGAGATGCTGGTCCAGGCCGGCGGCAACCGGCCCAGCCCCCTAACCCAGCAGTGGCAGGAGGAGGAGAAATGGATGAGACTGAAAGAAGCTCAGAGATACCATGAACCACACCTGACCCTGAGCCAAGTCACTGCTTTGATGGGACATTTCCGATACGACTGGGGAAAAAGGTGTCAGTGGGTGGGCTTCCGATGAGGCTGTGGGGGCCGTGCCGAACACTCAGGTGGGACGCTGGGGTTGGGCCTCATGAGAAGGAGGCTGTGCTTGGGAGAAACTCGGTCTAAAGTGTTACAGGGGAGTGATGCGACGCCTGGGACTTGCCCAGAAAACTGAGAAGAGAAAGGGATGGATGGGGGGGTAACAATTTCTTGGCTATAACAGCAAAGTACAGGCGGCAAAAGAAACGACAGACTGGACTACATCAAAACAAACAAACTTCTGTGCATCAAAGGGCACCATCAACGCAGCGAAAAGGCAACCAGCGAATGGGAAAATGCCTGAACATTGTCTATCTGATAAGAGATCAACATCTAGGATGTACAAAGAGCTCCCACAACTCAGCCACAACCAAAACAGAATTCAATTTAAAAAGCAGGCAAGGACCTGAATGGATATTTCTCCAAAGAGGATTTATACAAAGGTCCAATAATAAGCACATGAAAAGACCCCCGACATCACCAGTCATTATGCAAAACAAAACCATAATGAGGTAAGACCTCACACCCCCAAGGACGGCTACGAAGAAACAAAGCCAGAATAACAAGCGTTGGAGAGACAGAACCCTGTGCGCTGCTGGTGGGGAAGTAAAACGGCGCGGCTGCTGCGGACAATAATTCGGTGGTTCCTTAAAAAACGAAACACCGTATTACTACCTGATGCAGGGGTTTCACCTCTGGGTATGCACCCCCAAAACTGAAAACAGAGACTCAGATGTTTGCACACCCATGTTCAGAGCAGCATGATCCACCACAGTCAAAAGGTGGAAACACCCAAGTGTCCATGGACCGAGGAATGGATAAACAGGATGCGGTCCATCCCCGCGACGGGAACACTCTCCAGCCTGAGAAGGGGAAGCAATCCTGGCACTGGCTACAACGTGGATGAGCCCCGAGGACATGCTGCTCAGTGAGAGAAGCCAGCCGGGAAAGGATAAATCCTGCAGGATCCTGCTTTTAGGAGGTCCCTGGGGGAGTCCGATTCCTAGAGACGGGAAGCAGGATGGTGGTTGCCAAGGCTGGGGGGTGGGAGGAGAGGGAGGCGGGATGAATGTGGGGACGGAGCTTCCCCGTTTTGCAAGACGAAGAGTTCTGGAGCTGGAGGGAGCGCACGGCTGCATATCATGAATGGACTGAAGGCTGCTGACCTGCACGCTGAGAGCCGGACGGGGTGGTACACTTCACCATGTGTATTTCACCACAATTTAAAAAAATCATTAAGTGAATGTAAGTGCAAAAAACAGAAACAGGGAGGGGATGGAGGCGTCAGGTTCAGGCTATGGCTTCTGGAAGGCCAGGTGTGTATGGGTTAGTAGCTCAGTCGTGTCCAACTCAACGGGATTCTGTGCACTGCAGCCAGGCTCCTCTGTCCGTGGGATTCTCCAGGCAAGAATACTGCGGTGGGTGGCCATTTCCTTCTCCAGGGGATCTTCCCAACCTGGGGATCAAACCCGGATTTCCCTGGTGGCTCAGAATCTGTCTGCAATGCAGGAGACCCAGGTTCGATCCCTGGTTGGGGAGGATGCCCTGGAGAAGGAAATGACTACCCACTCCAGTGTTCTGGCCTGGGAAATCCCATGGCCAGAGGAGCCTGGCGGGCTGCAGTCCATGGGGTTGCAAAGAGTCGGGCACGACTGAGCAACTAACGCACTGAATAATCTGGGATCATCCCCCCATGCCAAGATGCTTTATTCCATCACTTCTTCTAAGACCCCTTTCCCTTGTAAGGTGATACATACAGGGGTCCCGAGGACGAGGATCTCTGGGCGGCCTGTTTAGCCCTACCACAGGGTTTGTGTGTGAGTATGCATGTGTGTATGTGTGCCCATGTGAGTTTGCGTGTGCGCGTGTAACCCGTTTCCCTCTCGCCTTCACCACCCCCGTCCTGGTGCTTGGGGACCATGTGCTCCTGTCCCCCGGCACACCGGGCTCTCCTGATCTTTGCCCAGCCCAGCATCAGGCAAGAACTGACTCTCAATACAGGTTCCCACATGGATGCTCTGCACTTGAACCAGGGAGCTGGAATCCAGCCCTTGCAGATGCAGGACAGCACAGTTAGGTTGATCAGACCCAGTGCCTGCGGGAAGTGGGCCCTGTATGTTCTTCACAGACGGGGAGGTGGGGCTGTGCTCTCAGGGATGCTGCTGGGACTAGGGGGGCCGGGCAGAGAAAGGCGGAGCTGGCCCCCTGCACCCCAGATCCCGGCCCACTGCACCCCAGATCCTGGCCCCCTGCATCTCCAGATCCTGGCCCCTGAGTCCCAGATCCTGGCCCCCTGCATCTCCAGAATCCCAGCAGCCCTGTAACCCTAGACCCAGCAGCTCTGCACCCCCAGCAGCCCAGGGAAATCCAAGGAGCAGCCTCCCTGGGACCCGGGCGCCTGGGCCTGCCCCCAGAAGGCCAGCGTGTAAGCGCTGTGACTGGCAGTCTCCCGTGGGGCCTGCGAGCCACAAGACCCTTGACCTGTGGATCCAGCCCTGCGGAGCTCACCTGAGAGCCCCCCAGGGGTGGGTCCCCTCGCAGGTAAGCGCTACCCACTCAGCAGAGGAACTGGAAGGCGCCCTGGGGCCAGCGGCAGCCCATGGTGGGCTGGGACGCACATGGCAATTGGGGCTAATTTTCTCCTGCAAAGAAGCTGATCCCATAATTTGGTAAATACACTGATCATTGCTGCACGGCTCTGAGCGGGAGCATCTGTGCTCCGAGGTCCGGGGAAAGTGGGTTGGCAGAGAGACCACCGGTTGCTGGCGTGAAGAGCCCACTGCCAGGAAGGGAGCTTCCCAAAGCCAAGGCTGAGGTAGGAATGGCCCCGGTGACTGAGGACGGGCTCTGGGGCGACCGGCCGGGCCTGCAGTCACTGACCCCACACCATGTGCCTGTCTGGCCTCACGTACCGATGGGGACACTAAGGCTGGGGCTGAGGACTGGCCCAGGTCTCCCCAGTGACCATTCCTGGAGCTGGGGTCTAAGGTGAGTCAGCCTGTCCGCCTTCCCCTTCCACTGAAGCAGAGTCTAGGCGGCTCAGGAGACAGCGACCACCACTTGGGGAGACGTCCCCTTAAATCAGAGGTGGCCATGGGAGCCCGTTTTTTTGTTTTTTGTTTTCATTGGCTGAGTTTCTTGTGTAATAATAAGAATAGAAAATCTGAACGATTACCAACAAAAGCAGTGGAGAGATTTCCTAGACAAACCTCGACGTTCAGCAGCTATAGACTGAATGTCTGTGTCCCCTGCTCCCAAATATTCCTATGTTGAAATCCTAACTCCCCAGGGTGATAGTGGGTAGAGGAGGGACCTTGGGGAGACGGTTAGATCACGAGTGTGGGGCCCTAATAAATGGGGCTAGTGCCCTTATAAAGAAGACCCCAGAACTCCCCAGGGTGATAGTGGGTAGAGGAGGGACCTTGGGGAGACGGTTAGATCACGAGTGTGGGGCCCTAATAAATGGGGCTAGTGCCCTTATAAAGAAGACCCCAGAGAGCTCCTTGCCCCTCTACCCCGTGAGGACTATGGCCCAAGGATGCCTGACTTGCCCGCCTGCTCACATAGAGCTGCTCCTCTGGCTGGAGGTCAGGAGGGAGATGGTCCCCCGCTACGCAGGGGGTTGCCTCCCTGTCCTCCTTCCTCAGAATGCTCTTGAGTCTGGGCTCTGAACCCTGTGTGAGCTGCTTGGTCCCTGAAATCTCATCATCTTCATCTGTGAAATGGGACTGTTGCCCTTATTTGGTCACTCAGTCGTGTCTGACTCTTTGGGACCCCATGGACCGTAGCCCACCAGGCTCCTCTGTCTGTGGGATTCTCCAGGCAGGAACGGAGTGGGCTACCATTTCCTCCTCCATGGATCTTCCCGACCCAGGGATCGAACCCATGTCTCCTGTGTCTTCTGCATTGGCAGGTGGATTTTTCACTGCTGAGCCACAAGGGAAGCCTGTAAAGTGGGGCTGCGGATGCTAATCGGATAGTGTGAGTGACCAGCATCGTAACAGTGACCACCTGGGGTGAGACTGACAGGCTCTGGAAGAGCCTCCTGGCTTCACTTCTAAAATTCCAGCTAAAACCACATACTTCCCTTGTGAAAAGTAACAATAGATACTGTACAGATATTTTTTTAATGCTAAGTTTTCCCATGACGCATTTCTTTGAAAAGTGCTCAGGTCTGTCCATAGGCTCTAGGAGAAGTCACTCCTCAGCCAACAGCGAAGACGGACCCTTCGCTCTCCCGACTGCCCAGTGAGACCAGGGCTCCCTTCCCCTCAGGATTCTGATTCCAGCTAATGGTGTGCGAGTGGAAGTAACCGGCCAGCCAGACACAGTGGAGCCTGGAGACCAGGGTGTCCCCATGTCGGGAATGGAAGAGCCAGGAGAAGGGGAGACCCTGGGTCTCTGACCACAGCGTGGATGAGGGCTGGCTGCCCTTTGGAAGCATCCTTTAGGGACTTGAAAGGAGCAAGAATAAATCTCCGTCGTTCAAATCGCAACCGTGGGCTTCCCTGTTGGTGCAGTAGACAGGAGTCCTCCTCCCAATTCAAGGGACACGAGTTTGATCCTCGGTCCAGGAAGGTTCCACCTGCCTAACTAAGGCCGTGCCCCGGAACCCAAGCTCTGGGCCCGCACTCTAGCCCGTGAGCTGCAGCTACTGGGCCTGAGGGCCTAGAGTCTGTGCTCTGCAATCAGCGTAGCCGCCACTTGCTGTAACTAGAGAAAGCCCACTCAAAGCAATGAAGACCCAGCACAGCCAAAAAAAAAAAAAACAAACACAGCCTTATTCATCCTGGGGTCTGTTTGTTACAGCGCCTGGTCTGCCTCCAGCTGCGGGTGGGGTCCTGTGAAGGAAGCCCCCCAGGGAAGGGCCCAGCACTGGGACTGGCATCGGGGCTGGCTGTGCTGGTGACCAAGTTCACACTCTTTCTCGGGAGTTCTCAGGCTGGGGCAGAGGATCAGATGGGATGGGATGTCAGGGTGGGGAAGGTCAGAGGACAGAGATCAGGGTTGCTGTGTATCCCAAGTGTCTCTCTGGGAGGCTAATTCGTGGGTGTTTTGCTGTGGGCAGATTCACGGGCTTTGCCATCAGGGTCTCTACAAGGAAACCAGAAGAAGCCGTCTCCACACTTCCTGCATCGGGCCCTGATCCCCTGATCGCAAACCATCCTGACGAGCACTGGGCACTCAGGCTGCCTTCCAGGCCCATGTCTGCGGCTGAAAACGCCACAGGCCTTAAAACTGTGATTTCCTGCTTGATTCAAACTTAAATCCCTAATGGCAGCGCTGGGGGAAATGACCGAGTGTGGACAGCAGACGACAAAGGGAGCACTTAGCACCAACCCCGAGCGAGCAGCGGCCCCCGGGACATCCTGGGGGAGCCACTGTTGTGAACGGAGTCAAGTTCTGCTGATTCCTGCGGGCTGTGGCCGAGGCCTCCTGACCACACCTCTCGGGAAGCCGAGGAGCATCCCCGGCACCCACCAGCCAGGCGGGAGGGCCACCACTGACCGCACCCCCCACCTTCTGGGAAACAGCAGGTGAGCCGAGCCTGCAGCCATCTCCTGGGGATTTCCAGCCAGCAGAGGAGTCGCACCCCTGAAGGCGGCTCAGGATTCCAGGGCCTTCTAGAGATCGGAGAGACGCAGCAGCAACCCTTGGTCTCTGCAGCTGGAATCTGGCTGGACTGTTCAGTTTTAGTCAGGCAACAAATAAGAGTTTTAGAGAAACTTACTCTCCCCAAGGGCTGCCTCTCTGACTCAGCCCCAGACCCGTCCGTCCCTTCCTCCCGGGTAACCTGGTTATTACGGAACTTCTTTTTTTTAACTTAAACTCAAATCTTCGCAGTAGCTTTATCTGTAACAGCCAAAACCCGGAAACAACCCAAACATCCATTAACAGAAAGTGAAGTAGAGTCGCTCAGTCGTGTCCGACTCTGCGACTTCATGGACTGTAGCCCTCCAGGCTCCTCTGTCTATGGGGTTTTCCAGGCAAGAGTTCTGGAGTGGTTTGCCATTTCCTTCTCCAGGGGATCTTCCCATCCCAGAGATCGAACCCAGGTCTCCCGCATTGTAGACAGACGCTTTACCTTCTGAGACGCCAGGGAAGATCCACTAACAGATGAATGGATTAAAAAAAAAAAATTGTGGTCTATCTGATGAGGCCACAGGTCAAAATAACAGAGATACCCAATACCACCAACAGATTCCTCATGTCCCTTTATAACCCTTTCCTCCCAGTCCTTTCTAACCCACCTTCCCACAATTTTAGCAAGCAATTTCTAGAATCACGGAACTTTTTAAACACGTTGATGTTCCCAGGGAAAATTCAGAGTGTGGGGAATAAATAGCATATTTTTGCATACTTTAGAGAAAGCGTGAACATTCCCACACCACAGTGATGGTCCTAAAACCTGTGTCTTTCACACAGGTTTTGGGGGATGCCCTGTGCCTGCATGTATGTACAGTAAGTTCCCAACATACGAACAAGGCCTGTTTCGAGAGCGCATTTGTAAGTTCAATTTGTTCTTAAGTCCAATCCAGCCTAGGCACCCAACTAAAATAATCGGCTGTCTAGAACTGTACTGTAGTAGGTTCTTAATACTTTTTATACAAATGATACATAACAAACATAACAAAACGTTTTCAGTCTCACAGTACAGCACCTTGCAGAGCACAGCGGTACAACAGCTGGCACACAGGGGCTGGCATCGAGTGAAGAGGCAAGAAGACCTACTGTCTGGGGGGAGGGAGAGGAGGTGGGAGATGGCAGAGCTGAAGGGCCGTCAGCAACAGGAGGCGGAGGGCCAGCGGCCCTCTCACTTACACCTGGCATGGAGGGAACGCACGTTCCCGGTCTTTGAAAGTTCACAGCCCGAAGGTCCGTATGTATATAGGGGACATACTAGGCTGCTCTCTTTCTTTTGAACTTCTGCACAGCTCTCTTGCATCCGACAAGGATTTACTGAGCACCTGCTACAAGCCAGGTGAGTAAGAAAGACAAAGGCTTTGTCCTCTTAGAGTTTAGGGTCCCACGGGGGATCAGGAAGACTGCCTTTGTTGTTCAGTCGCTAAGTCATGTCCGACTCTTTGCGACCCTGTGGAGCGCAGCACGCCAGGCTCCCCGTCCTCCGCTATCAGCCAGAGTTCGCTTAAATTCACGTCCATTGAGTCAGTGATGCCACCCAGCCACCTCATCCTCTGTTGTCCCCTTCTCGTCCTGCCCTCAATCTCTCCCAGCATCAGGGTCCATTTCAATGAGTCAGCTCTTCGCATCAGGTGGCTAAAGCATGGAGCTTCAGCTTCAGCGTCAGTCCTTCCAGTGAATATTCAGGGTTGGTTTCCTTTAGGATTGACGGTTTGAGACTGACCTACAATTAGATACGCATACAAACTATGCCCTGTGCTGCTGAGTGCCCTGAATACACAGGAAGCTGATCAAAGGGCTGGGGGTGGGGGAGGAGAGGAATGCTGCCAGCCGGGAGGCCTGGGGGCTCCGAGATGGGGGGGAGGCCTGGGGGCTCCGAGATGGGGTCTGGGGAGAGGGAGGGGCCCCCAGGACCTGCGGTCTTCCCTCTTCCCACCGTTTCGGAGAAGCTGCGGGGGGGCGGGGGGGGACGTGCTTGTTCACTTGAGAGGCAGGTGCCCCCGGGGGACAGAGCACCTTCCATGCCCCGTGTGACCCCTGATCACTCGCAGCGGATGGGGCGGTATCGGTGATCTGGTTCAGAGCAAAAGGAACAGCCATGACACGCCTGTGGCCTAAACAGTAAAGACTTATCGTTCAAAAAGTGTTTTTTAAAAGTCACAATACTGCTTTCCTTTTCTCAGAAGAATAAACAATTAAAAAATAACAATTGTAAAGTACACAGAACACAGACTTCACCATCTTAACCGCTTCTAGGCGCAGAGTTCAGTGGCATTTGCATGGCTGTGCAGCCATCACGCGGGTCCATCTCCAGAGCGTCAGGTCCCAGACAGGCTCTGTCCCCCTCCCCATCCTGGCCGGCGACTTCCTCTACAGGTTTGACAGCTCTAGGGACCTCCTATGAATGGACTCACACAGCCTCCCTTTTCTTTTACCCCAACTTTGCAATTCTTGGTCCCCATCCGTTTCTGGAAGCCTCCTAGCCTGGACACCTCAGGGTGGGGGCGGGGAAGAATGGCCTGAACAAAGAAGGGCCGGAGTCCCAGGGCAGAGCCTGCAGCCCCAGGCAGGTCAGCGCATGCTCAGAGCCCGGTGGCCATGCTCCCTCCTGCTGGAAGTAAAGAGGAGGGGGGATCTTTGAAGGCACACCTTCCACACACGAGTGAGACTGTTAGTGAAGCGAAACTGTTAGTCACTCAGTCGTGTCTGACTCTTTGCAACCCCATGGACGGTAGCCCACCAAGCTCCTCTGTCCATGGGGATTCTCCAGGCAAGAAAACTGGAGTGGACTGCCATTCCCTTCTCCAGGGGATCTTTCCAGAGACAGGCTTAATCTGAGTGTAGTCAGAGAGATCACAGCGTCAGAATGCGTGCCCAGACCTGTTGGCCGGGCCTCCTGGTTGCTGAGCCCTGCTTTGCTGTGATCATTCAATTAATTCCTTTCATCAGGCCTTTATCTCCCAGATAACAGCCCATGCCTTGTGCCAAGACCTGCACCTGTATCTCAATAAACAAGTGAAGAAGGAGGTCACTGGCCACTGAAGGCGACCCCAGCCGAGCAGAGGCGGTGGACAAGCAAGAGGTTCATTGGAAAGTCTTGGTGAGAGAGGGACGGGGGCCCTCCAGGTTGAACAGGGCTGGCCAGGGGTACTGCTGGGCACACAGCCTGTTCTCAAAAAACAAAACAGCCAAATCAAACCAAATCGGGCCATTCCATCCAGAAGGCTCATTAAAAAAGACTCCTGGAAAATTAACTGACAACAAACAAAATTTCTTCCTGGAACAGACCAGGCCAGGCCGAGAATGGGGACCAATCGCCACCGGCCCACTCGCGCTGCAGGGCTGGACGGCTGCCCAACGACAAGGTTATGATGCCTGTGCCCACCCCCAGCCCCGGGGCTGAGTCACCTTGCGCTCAGTGACCGACATGCCCCCTCTCTGGGCCCACCAGGAAGAGGCGGCCTGAACCTGAGAGGCTGGGGCCTTGCGCCAGGCGACCCGGCTCCCACCAGCGCTCAGGGTCACGTCCTCAGAAGGCCATGCAGCATGCACGGGCTGGAAGTGGGTTCGAGTCCTGCCCGGCCCCTCCCTTTCAAGGTCGTCACACGGAACAAGCCCCCAGAGCCTACGGTGCAAAGGGCACCTCTGTCACCCCGCTCTCACAGGACAGAGCAAGTGCTCAGCGAAGGGGAGAGCGTCCAGCCCCATGCGAACCCCAGCGACTCGTGGGCTGGAGGCCAGTAGCCGCGACGGTCGTGTTTCTGGTCTCCCTGGAGGCTGCCCCTCTCTGAATGAGGCCATCGGCGTAACTGATTGAGTCTCGGGCTCGACAGACTGTCCATCAGACAGGGCCTCATCCTGCGCAGCAGCTCAAAAGTGCCAGGGGCTCCTCCCCCAGGTGCGCGCTCATAGGTGGAATGTGTGTTATTCCAGCATTCTTAGTGGAAGCCCTGACTTCGGATGTGATGGTATCTGGAGGTGGGGCATCTAGGAGGTGATTTGGGTGAGATGAGGGTGGGGCCCCCGTAACAGGATTAGTTTTCACCAGGCTTCCCTGGTGGCTCAAGACGGTGAATGATCTGCCTGCAGTGTGGGAGACCTGGGTTCGATCCCTGGGTCTGAAAGATCCCCTGGAGAAGGGCATGGCAACCGACTCCAGTATTCTTGCCTGGAGAAGCCCATGGACAGAGGAGCCTGGTGGGCTACAGTCCATGCGGTCACAAAGAGTCGGACATGACGGACTAACATTTTCACTTTCAAAGAAGAGGTGCCAGAGAGGAGATCTCTTTCCTTCTCCAACGTGCGAGGGCAAAGGAAGGAGGCAGCCATCCAGGAGCCAGAAACAGAGGGCTTACCAGGAGCAAGAACAGCCGGCACCTATTTGCTGTTGGCCGTGCAGCTCAGCATGTAGGATCTTAGTTCCCTGACCAGGGATGGGGCCTCGGGGCCTTCCCCCGCACCCAACATACATATCGGGAGCATGGAGTCTTAACCACTGGACCCCCAGCAAGTCCCCTTGGCTGACACCTTGATCTTGGCCTCCCCAACCTCCAGAAATAAATGAGAAACACAAAAAACAGATGTCAATTGTGTAAGCTGCCCTGTCGATTGTAGTTTTTACAACAGCCAAGCTGACCGAAAGGTTTCTGTGGCGACTCAGCAGTAAAGAATCCACCTGCAGTGCAGGAGCCACAGGAGATGTGGGGAAAATCTGGCAACCTGCTCCAGTATTCCTGCCTGGAGAATTCCATGGACAGAGGGGCCTGGCGGGCTACAGTCCATAGTGTCGCAAAGAGTCGACACGACTGAAGCTACCATGCGTGCAAGCTGACCGGAACACTCGCTTATTACATTTGGCACCTGCCAAGCACAGGTGCCCAACCCCCACCCTCACAGCGCGTGGCTAGTATGGCCCCAGCTCCTCTCTCCCAATACGCACAGTCCCCAAGGGCTGCCCTCTTGTCTCTGCCTCATACAGCAGGAGGTCTGTCCGCCCCTGATTCCTCCTGATCATGTTTTCACTTCTTCCCTCCCCCACCCCTGAAGATATTGGCGGAGGAAACACAGTGTGTGATGGATGCCCTCTGCTTGGGCACAAGGCTTGGGGAGAGTCTAACTCCAGGCTCTTTGGGAAGAAGGACCAGACCTGATTCGTCTCTGTTTTCTCCGGCCTCCAGGCTTGTTGCTGTCGTTCAGGTGCTAAGTTGTCTGTCTAACTCTTTACGACCCTGTGGACCGCAGCAAGCCAGGCTTCTCTGTCCTCCACTATCTCCTAGAGTTTGCTCTGATTCATGTCCATTGAGTCAGTGATGCTATCTAACCATCTCACCTTCTGTCTTCCCTTCTCCTCTTGCCCTCAATCTTTCCCACCATCAAGGTCTTTTCCAATGAGTCCACTCTTTGCATCAGGCAGCCAGAGTACTGAAGCTTCAGCAACTAGGCTTGGCCCTACATAATGGCTGCTCGAAATAAGTCTGTAGATATGTAACCCAGAGACACTTGATCCCACGTGGTCTGGTCCACGCCTAAAATGATTTTCAAATTCTGCTGAATCTGCCTACCCAGTGATTCATCTTCTTCCTTCCCACACCCGAAACTCCACCTTCCTTTGGGAGCCTGCCCTGCCATGCCTGCCTCTTGTGGCCAAGGGGGCTGACCTCGCCCAAGGCGTCTGGGGAGGGCATGTGATCCAACCTGGGCGATCAGCATTTTCCATCAGCTTAGCCAATCCTTGGCTCAGGGGTGGACATGTGACCCAAGGCAGGCCAGTGAGATGCTCTTTCGGCTGGGGTTCTTCAATGGACAGGATGAGAACCTTCTGCTGCTAGAGACTGAGCCTACTACCCTTGTGGAGAGGACCCACATGAGAATGATGCCTTCCCCAGGAGGAAGACTGAGCGAGGAAGTGAGATCCTGGGGATATCACTGAGCACCTAGATCCAGCCGGGCCTGAAGCCCAACTTCTTTGGGATTTTCAATTACTCAAACCAGTAAATTCCCCTTGCATGCTGAACCAGTTTGGATTGAGTCCTGTCAGTTGCAGGGAAAGTTCTGGAATAACACAGTTGGAGAGGATGGAGGAGATGCAGCACTTCTGCTTTGCTTCCATCCTTAACCAACTTCCTTTAATGCCTTAAGTTAGTTCCTCTCACTTCCTCCAGGAAGTCCCCCAGGATCTTCTAATCACTGATGACCTTTGCCTTCCATGGACTCTGCTTAGCCGGTACCTCCCCTCAAGATCTGAACTATTTCATCACCTCCAGTTGGGCCCCCAGGCTGGGCAGTAGGACCCCCTGGAAATGTGACAAGGGGCACTGCAGCCCTTGACCCCAGGCTCCGAGTTCCAGCCTAGACCCATCGTGAGAGCTGTGAGTCTGGGCACACCACGTGGTCTTTTTGAGCCTCAGCGTTCTCGTCTACAAACTGGGACCAGCAAGAGAACTGACCTCCTGGTGCTGGGAGGAGTGTGAAATGAACCCTCTGCACATCGCGCTGACCAGCAGCAGCAGCAGCAGCAGACACATATGCTGACCAACCGGCCAGGAGCCCCACGTTTGGGTCAATGTCCATCACTCAAAGCTGCACCGGCGCTCCCTGCTCTTGTCACCGCCGCCCCTCTGCCCGCCTCAGACACGTGACCCATGCCTCGATCATCCAAGGTGTCCCCCTTCTGGGCTTGTCCATTCCTCCCACCTCTGGTCCTCTTGGCAGGTGGCCCACCCAGGACCCCCAAGACGGTCGGCCACCCAGAACCCGGTGTCTGCGACCCTCACATCCTGTCCACATCATCCTCCTCGCCACCCGGGCTGGCGGCCATCAGGCCCATCTGGCCCCTGGTGCTTCTTACTTTTACCAGCTCCAGTCTCAGCGTTTGTAAATCCAGCAGCAACAGGCTTACATGCGTCCTTTACAGAAACCCGCCCGGGGCAGGCGCAGCCCTGTGAGGCACGACCAGCCTGGGTGCCCTGTCAGCCCTGGGAGATGTCCCCATCCCACCGGCCCCCAGGCCCCCACCTCCCGAGGCCCTGCCCCTCGGCTCATCGCGTTCAGGACGCTGGCCAAGATGCTCTGTGTGGCTGCACCATCTCACGCCCTCCTGGGAAGTAGGTTCTGTTGCTCTCTCCCACCCCAGGAGGACTTCCCCGACCCTCCAGCCCACCACGGTTCCTCCCTGGTGAGCCCCTGTACTCCATTCCTTATTCCAGGCTGTATGGTGGAGGCACTCAGAGCGTGGGCTCGGAAGCAGCCTGGCCCTGGCACTCACTCACTGTGTGTCCGTGGGCAAGTGAGTCTCCCTCTGTGCCCCAGCCTCTGTGCAGAAAAAGCTGCTGATCGGAATATCCAAACTCAACTGAGCGCTAAGGGTGGTTCATGCGTGTGAGATTCTGAAAACCAAGCCTGTTGTGCGCGGGAAGCACTCGAGAAAGTCGAGCCTTTCCCGCTGTCACTGCCGACGCTGCTGCTTGTGTTACTTGCGGTCAGCAGTGCAACCTAAGCACAAGCTCACTTTCCAGAAATTCAGGTTGGTTATAGCTCTTAGCTCACATCTTTAGGAGCTGAATGCCCCTGGTCCTACAGGTGGCTGTGCTCAGCGCACTGGTTCCAAAATGGGCTTCTCAATTGTCTCAAGAGGTAAAGAATCCACCTGCTGATGCAGGACACTCGGTCCCTGGGTCAGGAAGATCCCCTGGAGGAGGAAACGGCAACCCACTCCAGTATTCTTGCCTGGAAAGTTCCACGGACAGAGCAGCCTGGTGTGCTGCTACAGTCTATGGGATTGCAAAAAGTTGGACACGACTGAGTGACTGAGGATGCATAAGCTCTCCAGCAGTGACACTGCCAGTGGGTTTGAGCTCTGTCTCCGTGGGCTGGGGCTATCTCTCCTCCTGCTCCTGGCTTCTTCCTCCAGGCCCAGCATCAAGATGGTCATTTACTAAGTGCTCACTGAATACCTATTGATTCAACCCAAGGTTCGGTCAGCAGTTCAGATAAACAGTTACTCCCTGACCCAGCAAGCCCACGCTCAGGTTCATACACCTAAAATCTGAAAATAGGGACTCAGACAAATACCTGTACACTTTTGTTCACAGCAGTGTTATTTACAAATAGTCCAAAGGAAAAAACAACCCAAATATCCATCAACTGATGAATGGATCAACAAGGCATGGTTCATCCATCACTGGGATATTATTTGGCCATGGAAGGAAAAGACAGGCTGCAACCTTAGAAACGCTATGCTATGTGAAAAGGCCATGGGCCGTAGGATTCCACATATGTGAAAAGTCCAGGAGAGGCCAATCCATAGAGACAGAAGGCCTGAGGCTGAGGGGAGTCAGGGGAGGGAGAGTGTGTGCTAAGTAAGTATGCAGTTGTCTTTTCGGGGTGACACAATGGGCTCTGGAACTAGACAGAGATTAGGGTTGTGCAGTATTGTGAATGCACCAAAATGCCCCTGGATTGTATGTCTAAAATTATTGTTCAGTTGCTAAGTTGTGCCCTACTCTTTGCGACCCCATGAACTGCAGCACGCCAGGCTTTCCTGTCCTTCACCATCTCCCAGACTCATGTCTCAAACTCATGTCCATCGAGTTGGTGATGCCATCCAACTATCTCATCCCCTCCCACCCACTTCTCCTCTTGCCCTCGATCTTTCCAGCATCAGGGTCTTTTCCAATGAGTCAGCTCTTTGAATCAGGTGGCTAAAGTACTGGAGCTTCAACTTCAGAATCAGTTCTTCCAGTGAATATTCAGGACTGATTTCCTTTAGGATTGACTGCTTTGATCTCCTTGCTGTCCAAAGGACTCTCAAGAGTCTTCTCTAGCCACAATTCAAAAGCATCAATTCTTTGGCGCTCAGCCTTCTTTATGGTCCAGCTCTCACATCCACACTACTGGAAAAACCATAGCCCTGATTACACGGACCTTTGTCGGCAAAGTGTTGTGTGTATTTCGCTACAATAAAAAATGATATACACAAGGAAGAAAGTACATGCGGCACACACATAACAAAATATATCTCTAACAGATATATGAAGAAATAAAAATCCGAGAAGATAAACCTTGTTGCAGTAACCGTTTCTCCGGGCAGAATCACCTGACTCTCCCTAGGTGACAGCATGAGCCTCTGAGAGGCAGGACTGTGAGTGGGTGACTTTTCTGGGCCTCAGTTTCCTGCTTTGAGAAATGGGGACAGTGTGAAAACCCATCTCTCAAGTTTCTGATGAGGCCTAAACAGGTCAGTACACAACAGAATTCAGCACTCAGCAATGGCAGCTGACACAGGAATGGGCCGGGAGGGTGTCCAGTTCAGTGTTCTTGTTGGGGAGAAATCTAGAAACTTGGGTTGCTGTACCAGGGACCATGCCACCACACGCCAGCCCGGCTCTTAGCAGCCTGCAGCCAGGAGTGACCAGGACAGGCGTCAGTTTCCGGCCAGCTTGAGGGCCAAGCACTGCCCTCCTGCCCTCTTTCTCCCAGCCCCAGCTTCAGCTCTCCAGGACCCATGCTGGGCACTGGGGGTCCCGGAGCTCACACCTGACCTCACCATGGTGAGTCCCATGGTGGAGAAGTCCCCAGGCAGTGAGACACTGCCTAGTGGGTGGGTGGGTGGGGGGGGTGCCTGGCCTGGCCAAGAAGGCTCTATAACGCTCCCTCAGGCTAACAACAACAGCAAAAATATTAGCAATGATTCCCCCTGTGCAGACTAGGAGTCTTCTTTGCAGATGAGGACATTGAGGCACAGAGGGGTTGTGTGACTTGCCCAAGGCCACACAGCACACACGCAGAGGAGCTGGATTTGGACCCTGGTGGGCTGCCTCTTGGAATTGTGCTTTTAATCCCTGCTCTAACCTGTTTCTCAAGGGCAGCAGCCCCCAGTCTGGTCTCTCCGCCTTCACCTCCTTTCTTCACAAGGCCCCAGCCCAGGGACTCACAGGCCATGGCCGTCCCTGCTAAAACGCCCAAGGCAACTTGCTTCCACGACAGAGTGAAGTCTCATTACTCAGCTGGGCCTTCAAGGCCTTCCCTGCTCTCTAGGACCCATCTTCCTCATCCTTCCTGGGCCTACTGATATTTCTCACACATTCCTGCACATTCCTGCCTCCAAGCATTTATCCAGTTCATGGCGATTGTTTATCTCATGGAGCTTTCAGGCCAGGCAGGGTCGATGACCAGCCAGGGAGAGCGGATGTCCTGGAAATGTTTGGGAGGCTTCCCTGAGGAGGGGCCACTGGGCAGAGAGCTGAGGGTGCGCTGGAGTTACCCTGGTGGAGGAGGAAGAGGTGGAAGAGGGGAGACATCCAGAGAGAGAGCGCGGAGTGGTGGTGAGAGAAAGAGAGAGGCAGGGGTGTGGGCTGTTGCCGTGGGCGGCAGGGGGTATGGAGCACATCTGGAAGACCAGACAGAGAGGGCCAGGATCAAGGCTGATCCACCACTTTCTCCACTCATCCGAATAATCCGTTCCTCCCTCTACACCCTAGCCAGGTTTACAGGCCTCTCTGCCCGCTCCCTCCACACACACACTTTGCCCCTCGAGGCAGAGATGGCCTCCTTTCATTTCCAAGACCCCCAGCCTTGCCCACAGAGGGCTGAGCACAGAGGATGCACACTGGAAACTTCGCTGTATGAAACAGAAGGTCCCGGGGAAGACAGAAGCGGAAAACGGGCCGGTGGGGGACTGGTCTCATGCCACTAAAGCAAGGACCCTGTTCTCAGGATTTTGCAGCATCAGACAGTAACTGTGGCCTTCTACATCCCCTTCCCCGCCCCTTCTCATTTCAGTTCTACTGACTGTTGGCACACACACCCTCTCATTCCCAAGACTGACAAACTCCATCAATTAAAAGACCCTGCAAGGTATTTAGCACAGGCCTTCCTTCAGTTCATTTGCCAACCTAACCACTTGTATCATGAGACTCCCCACAAAAGGGCTCTGCAGACTGAGACAAATCAATGCTAACGAGAGCCTGCAGAGCTCACGGGGAGGTGGGTGAGTGGGAGGAAGGGAGGGAGGGAGGGCAGGTGGAAAAGACCCAGGAGGGCTCCTTGCAGGCAAATCAAGAGGTCCATCAGAGAAGCCTGAACCAGAAGCTTCACATGTGGCGATCTCAGCTCACTATGCTTTCTACAAACCTCACCCCAGTCTACAGTGGGGATGGGTGTACTGCATCCTTCATGGGTTGAGAAAGATCATTATAAGACTACATTTCAGCAACCCAGAACATCATCCAGACCCAAGCCTGGAGTCAGCTGAAATTCAGAATCTCCCTGTGGGGCTCTGCAGGCTAACTGATCTCCGTTTCATTATCTGCAAAATGGGCATAAAACACCTACTTCCCCAGAGTGTCCATCATTGAGCATGTGGTTTGGGGGCTCTTTTATACATCAGATACTATGCCAGGCACTGGGCACACAGCAGACTGCCCAGCCCAGAGGGAGCAGGTATTCTTAGGAGGAAGGCTGACAGCAGTCAACCACCCAACACGCGAGAAGATCCTGAAGTGAAGGAAGCACACAGAGTAAGCACTAGAGTCGAGGGCAACCAGAGGGAGCCTGAAGCCCTCCCTGACAAGCTGGCAGTGGTAAAGGGAAGGCTGGCTTTGAGCACAGAACAGCACAGATGCTTAATCACATTGATCCCTTCACCCCTCCTCACAGAAGAGATGTCTCCACCCAGCAGACAAGCACACTAACTGAATCATAAGCTGCTGTGTCCAGGAAGGCCAAGAACACAGGACACAGAGATGAGAGGAGAAGAGAATGAGGGAGGGGAAGTGCTGAGCCCTTTCACCAGGCTCCTCCTGATGGGAGGTTCCATCCTCTCAGTTCTCTGGTTCAGCACCCTGGAGAGATCCACCAGCCCACCCCTCCCAGCGGATAGATTTCAGCACCCTGGACAGACCCAGAACATGCGAGCTCCAGCACCCTGGACAGGTCTGGCCACGCCACTGTTCTGTTGCTCTCTTCCACTGACCAGCCATACAGTCACACCTACTCAAACTGACATTGCAGACCTTCTCTGGACAAGAAAGCCCCAGTCACCTTCAGCTCTGCAATATCTGATCACTCCTCAAATCCGCCCTGAATATTTCTGACCTCCCGACATTTCCCTGGAGCCCCCTCCCCTCTTCTGTTCTGCCCTTAGGAACTCCATTTATTCATCCAAGTGTTGAGACATCACTTCTTTTATGAAGACCTCTTCCTGATATAAGTCAGGGCCTTCACCATATCCTCTTTTCCCCCTCCTTCCAGACTGAGTTTCTCGAAGAATGTGTCTGATTCATGTCTTTTCTCCCGACAGCACATGCCAGCCCAGCACCCGATGGGCACCCAATGTGTGCTGCAGAAATGAATGAATGAAGTTGCAAAAATGATTTGTACAACTGCCACCAGTTGTTGAGAGCTCACTCTGCCAGAAGCTGCATGCTTCACACACGTTTTTATTTAGTTTGAAACTGAGGCCAAGAGATGAAGGGACGTGCCCAAGTTCAAGTTCACACAGTGAAGGAGCAACAGAGCCTTGATTCAAACCCAGATCACACTGCACAGCCTGTGCCCTTGACCGTGGCTCCTTTCTATCTCTATCCAACCCAGTGCACTGCCATCTGCCAGTCCCACGGAGCCTTGAGCACAGCAGCCGTGGTCCCCTGAAGTGATTCTGAATCTTTTTTTAGCCTGAAATTGAAATCACTGATGCTTCAAATTAGAACCCCAAAATGAACGAGCCAAGACTTCAGATCTGCAATAGCTAAAGTGCCCGCATCCACCTTCCCAGCAGGATTCTGGGCTGCTCTTCAGCCTGGACCACCTGTTCTCAGCCAGTACGGAGGACAAAGTGAACTATTTTCTAGGTACAGGAGGGGCTTAAGTCTAGTGCAGGAAAGGGGTCCAGCCTCCAAGGCACTTCCCTTAGAGCAGTGGCCTCTTTAAAACTTCAGAGAGCAAAGACTTCAGTGCAATGAGCCTTAACAGCAAAGACCCCAGTGCTATGGCCTTAGACAGCAAAGATCCCAGTGGTAGGAGCCTTGGAGGGCAAAGACTGGGATGACAGCAGCTTGCCCTGGGCACTGGTATCTTCTGAAGGCAAACAACAGAATAAGCTGAACTCCTCTGTGCTCACTTTTATTTGCTACTAAAGGGATGTCTCTCAACCATCACCGAGAAGATGGCTGGAGGCTCAGACCTCAGCAAAGGCCAGGCAAGGGGATGGAGAGGCAGATCAAGATGGCCACCGCCTCCTTCCCTGCAGTGGCTCAGGAGCTGGCAGCCCAGATGCTGGGGAGCTGGAGTGGGAAACTAGCCAGGGGTCCCAGGGCTCTTCCAAAACTAGCAGAGCAAGAAGCTGCAGGGCTTCAGAACAGAAACACTCCGTGTTCTGAGGGACCCAGGACAACCACGGGGCCCTGCTTGTCTTTAACATGAAATGGACATAATTTGACCATTAAAGTACTGATGTGATTCAAGGTCAAGAATTCACCAGTAGCATCAGCTGGGATCTGCTCTTCAACTTACTGAATTAAATACCTATTTTAAATGACAAGATATTAAGAATTTTGCAGGGTAGGGGAGTGGCAGAGTTCCTGGACTGGCCACACAGGCCACCCGCAGGACATGTGACGAAGCCTCTCACGATATCCTAGAAGGCAGGAGAGAGGAATGTGAGCCACGTGGCATGGCTGACAAGGATGCTGGCACTGTGGAAATCACAAAGGGCTCTGGCCTCAGCCCTGGGATTTGTCACTAGCAGGTAAAATGGGAATCAGGAGCAGAAATTCCAAGATTACCTAAAAGGCAGGCTTGTGCCAAAACAGGATTGAGCAAGGCAGTGAGTGCCTGGGGAGCAGAAATTCAAGCCAAATCTGAAGGTACGCCTGCCAAGGATGTTTGGGGCCTGGGGCGGGGCGGGGCAGGTGCCTGCATTAGCTGGCATCCCTTCCACAGAGAGGCACCAGGAAGCTACAGCTAGTGCACTCTTGGCCGGAAGTGCCCAACTGTGTGTGCTTGGCCCATGGTGGGTGTGCTCTGTAATGGCTACACGCTCGAAAGGACAGCGGTAACAACCACCTGTCATCATTATAACATTGTTTTTTATGGAAGTATAGCTGATTTACAATGTTGTGTTAATTCCTGCTGTGCAGCAAAGTGGTGCAGTCATTTTGGTGGTGGTGTTTAGTCGCTGAGTTGTGTCCGACTCTTCTGTGACCCCACGGACTGGAGCCACCATGCTCCCTGTCCAAGCAAGAATACTGGAGTGGGCTGCCATTTTCTTCTCCGGGGATCTTCCTGACCCAGGGATTAAACCGGAGTCTCCTGCGTTGGCAGGTGGGTTCATTTCCCATGAGCCACCAGGGAAGCCCAGTTCAGTTATACATATTTACATACATATACGTGTGCATGTGTATATATATATACATACACACGCACACACATATATACACAGACACACACGTTCTTTTTTACATACTCTGCATGATGGTTTACCACAGCATATGAACGTAGTTCCCTAACTACACAGTGCCGTGCTAAGTCACTTCGGTCATCTCCCTTTGCGACCCCATGGACTGTAGCCCACCAGGATCCTCTGTCCACAGGATTCTCCAGGGAAGGATAGTGGAGTGGGTTGCCATGCCCCCCTCCAGGGGGTCTTTCCAACCCAGGGATCGAACTCTCGTCTCTCACGTCTCCTGCACGGGCGGGCGGGTTCTCTGCCACCAGCACCACTCGGGAAGCCCTGATGCACAGGAGGACCTTGTCATCTGTCCACCCTATATGTAACAGCTTGTGTCTGCTAACCCCAAACTCCCACTTCGTGCCGCCCCCACCCCGGCAGCCGTGTCTGCTTTCTGTGTATGACGTTATTATTGGCTCAGCCCATCGTCACTGGCTTCCCCTCCTGAGTCAGGCATCATTAGTGATGATGAAGGACAAGAAGAGGGTCAGCAGCAAACACTGACAGCATTCCACGCCCAGCGCCGCTGGCCCTTCACAGCCTCCCAGCCGACACACAGCCAACAGCAGCCCGCGTAGAACTCAGGCGGCACACACAGTGGCCCCCGAACGTGTGTTTGAACTGTGTGAGTCCACATGTATTCTTTTCAATGAATATACAGTCGGCGCTCCGTGCCTGCAGGTTCCACACCGTGGATACGGAACCCTCAGATACAGAGGACTGGCCGTGGCACTGAGAGATTTTGCTGTCTGTGGTGGGTGCTGGAATCAACACCCTCCGCTCCCCGCAGACACACCCAGGGGTGACTGGAGTTGGTTTCCGGTGGCCGAGCTCACACAACCACCCATTTTGCCGACAGGGATGCCGAGAGCCAGGGAGCGTGTGCCGACTGCGGACACGCAGGACCACCCATCAGGAACCACCTGGACTTTATTTACTCTCCTCCCTGTAATACTTAATTTTCAAGCTGAGGAGACTGACCGATTATCACCAGGTTGTAACAATTGTTTACACCTCCAGCTGGGTTGAAAGTAACGATTTGGACAAACAGGCTCTAGGGTCTGCATGACAGTTTCCAAGTCGGGGTTCTCAAGCAGCAGTCTGACATTTTATAAGGTACTCAAAAGGCCTCTAAGGAAAACACCAGGGCCTCCCTCAGCGTCCTCACTTCAACGCAAACCAAGATTATAATACAGTTCCAGGCCATCTTTAGTACAAGTATTTAATACGAGGAAAAGTAATTAGCAGACTCAAGCATCACTTTTCAAGGATGAAGGATATTGCTGCCTGCTTTAATTGCAAGGGAAAACCTATTTAGGGAAATGAACACAAAACCGAGATTGGCCGCTTCAGGATGAAGACAACAATCACAAAATCCACGGGAGTCTCCAGTACTGAGTGAGCTGGGGAGGGGTAGCCCCAGGAAAATGATTAATGCCCAGGAAAAGTGCTGTCCTGAAAGCAAACAGCAGCTGCTGGGGCACGGAGGCTGACAGCGCTCATCTACGTGAGATGGCCTCTTCTAAGGAATAATTTGCTGTTTATGAAATGAATCCCTGTCAACAATTAATACCGTCATTCTAGAAAATCTGAGAGATAGACAGAAGTCTGCCAAACAGAAAATAACCACACACGATCCCATCACCTACGGGTTAACATTTTCTTTCCTTATTTTTTTCTGTGGTTATTTTGGGGGGAGGTGGTACAATTCAGATGATGCTGTGCAGATAACTTTAATTCTTCCCTCTTCAACTAATGTAAGAAAACTGTTTCCTGCTGGTAGGAAGAACTTCTTGCAAGCATAAGTTCTGATGCTTTCTTTTACACCCACAACAGATGCATGGTACCCCCTTAACCACTCCCCGCGACTGCCACCCCTTTCTTTTTGAGGCACTGTGATCTCACCCTGGTTTTCTCTTTTAAGATCATTCCCTTAGGACGGGTTCCTAGATGTAAAATTCCTGGTTCAGCTTTATCGTTCTCATTACATACGGTCACATCGAGTTGTACAAAGTTTACGGCAATTTATTCTTTCGTGTAGCAAACTAGAAGTGTCGTCCCCAGCGATGGGTACAGTAATAAAAAAAAGTGCTTGCTGATTTGAAAGGAATGCTGGCATCTCATCGCTTGTACCTCTTCTTACCCCAGGCCTATGCACACACCCAGTGCGTCAGAGCGCCTCCCAGCATCTCTCAGTAGTCGTGTTCTTGCCTCACACAGCCTGGGCTGGAATTCCAGCTCACCTGCTGTGTGACCCTGGGCAAGTGACTGAACCTCTCTGAGCCCCGGTCTCCTCTGTAACATGGAGATGACACGGATGCTATTTTGCGGGATTATTCTGAAGGCTGGAGGGGCAGTGAAATGCCTGGCAGACATACCCTTGATTATAAATAAGGATATGAGCCTCTGTTGTATTTACTGTAACACCGTCTGCTCTTTTGATGTTTACTGTTTTGCTGTATTGTGAGCAAGTTTTGAGATATAAGATATTTTAGTTTATACTAAAGTAAAGCAGGAGACAAAGCTCAGGCTTCCAAATGGGGAGGTCTGTGGAAGAAAGCCAGTCCTGGCCTTGAGACAACGAGATAAGCACAGTGCCTGCTTCTAATTTTTTGTTAGAATGCTAAATTAAAAGGTTCAAAGAGCCACCACGATGAGGCCAGATGGTCTTCATCTTGCCTGCCCACTGGAACCCCTGGCATCATCACTGAAGCACCCTAAAAACACCGACGCTCCTGCCTCGGGATTCTGATCGTGTGGGCGTGGATTGAGCCCAGGCCTCAGGGTCTCTGGGAGGTCTGCAGGTGACCCCGGTGCCCAGCCGAGCTTCACTGGGCGAGGCTGGGGGTTGCTCCAGTTTGTTGAGTCCCTGCAGGAATCCAAATGACATCCCCACCTCCAGTCTCTTGAATTACTCCACGTGAAACTGTCACCCATGACAGGTACGTCCTCCTGATGACTCCTCATAAGCGGCCCCTCCTGCCCCACCTTGTGGGGCTTGAGGAGCCTCCACCCAGATAATCTCAAAGAAACAGCAGATGGAGTATATTCAACACACTGCACTTGAGGCAGACTCTGCCTCTGGATCTTCGATTTCAACTTTCCGGCAAGCCTGGCCGGTATTTAATTGGGTTTCCTGTTTTAACCAAAAGAGATATGGGCCTGAATCATTCCTGGCTGGATGGTGGCCCAACCTCACATTTGACCTGTAAGCAAGGAACCATGCCCTGACTCCACCACCTGCTTCTCTCTCTCAGCTGTCACTGCCCCCGCCCACCCCGCTGAGCATCACCTCCCCCAGGTCCCAGAGGGACAGTCGGTGCCCACTCTGCCCACTCCTGCCGCCCCTAAGGACTCTCTAGGGAAGCTTCAGTGTCACCGGCCATCCAGGGGGCTCTGGCCCATCAAACTGATCTGAAAATGGTAAACACACGTGGTCTGCGGAGCCACGTGTTTGAACGTCCCCATGCACAGAGCACCACTCCCTGCCCTCCAGCCTGAGGGAACTTTCCACACTGCTCACACTAAGACCCATCACCAGCTGGAAGACAGCCTTTTTCCACGGAGCTCCACTCAGAGTTTGGCTTGTCGGCGGGAGGGGATGGGCGTGGTCATCAAAGAAACAGCACCAACAGTTAAAGACATGCTCCTTCTTCCCAAAAGTCAGGGCAGGGAGAGAAAATTTAGAGAGTGGGCACCCCAGAAACGCACGCACAAAGGAAACCCTTCTTGACAGGGGTCAGTGCCGGCCAGATGACCGTGTGTGCATCCTGACAAAGCCCAAGAGGGGAAAATGACACTCGGGAGACGCTGAAGACTTTAGAGAGGGAGCATTCGCTTCAGAAGCTGCCCCTCGGTCCCAGAGTTCAAACTGCTGCATGGGTCTTTACAGAGAAAATAAATACCGGACAGGCTTTGCGCTCCTTTCCAACAGCAGAGAGAAAGGAAGGCTTGTGTGTGGGAGGAAGGGATGTGGACAGATGTGGCCAGTTCGCCCACACTTGCAACCTCAAGCCAGGACCCTGCACTTGACCAAGAGCCTAGAAACCCCAGCCTCCAGCACGGCTTCCATTCAAGCCAAAGATCCACCAAGGCATGTGAGTCTGTCTAAAACAATCTCCCCAAGGCTGAAGCTTCTCACTGAAAATCACAGAAAAATTTTCTGTTGGAAAAAACACGCACGTCTGGGGCTATATGTGACTTTAGTATTCCAGGGGTGGGATCGGGCCGCTGGGAAAGCAACTCAAGGGAGAGCCTCGATCTTTCAAACCCAAGCACCTGAAGGAGAGTTTCTGAGCCCCCATGAATGAAACCTTGGCATGAAACAGGAGGAGCGGGTTCCCAGCGCTGTCCTCCTGCCGCCCCTGCCCCGTGCCCTCTTTAGAGGAGGACCCCTGGGGAGCAGCCTGGTAGGGCCTGGGGCTGTCTGGGGCCCATTCCTCCTTCAGGTCATAAGAAGACCAACAGAACCTTAAGGCAGCTCTGGGCCAGCCATGCCTGGAATCCTGGAATTCAGAGGTCACCCGGAATATGAAAGCTGTTCCAAAATGGCAAACATGTTTGCATATCAGAGGTTAAAAGCAATGTCAGAGAAGGTGCTTTGAAAACAGAAGGGCACAAATTCTTCATGCTCCTGATTTCCACGGAGCCCTCCAGCCGACCTGGGTGGGTGGCCTGCCTTCTCCCCCAGCCCAGGCGAGCGCTGCGGACCCATCTGCCAACCCAGCGTGGCTCTGCTGCCTGGGAGCGGGGTGGGCCCAGCGCATGCTCCACTGCTGCCCCACGCTTCTTTATTGACTAGTTTATCAAGGAAACAATCCAACGAGCCTCACTACCAGGAATGCTCCTGCATCTGCAGCCCTCATTTATAATTTAAAACCAAGAACCAGCAACAGCTTTGTCACCCTACTGGATTCTCTGTCTCTCTCATACACACACACACACACACACACACACACACACACACACGGGAAGGGAACTTACATCACAACTGCATCCTACAGAAGATGATTCAACCCAGTCTCTCTGCATTTTCATGAGGTTACAAATCGAGTTAACCCGTGAAATCACCGCGGGCTCCAGTCTCCACCATGCTGGATGTGCATTCCACAGTTTAAAAGAAATAAGAACCTGAAGAAGCACAAGTCTTCATCTGAGCCAGGCTCTGATTGGTCAGTAATCACTTAAATACATTTTTTTTTCCCAGCACATAAAGGGACACCAACACACAATGCCTGGAATAAGGTAAAGCACCTTCTCCATTTTACCTGGGTTTCTCTTCTAATAGTATCTTTCCTTCCGGATTTCCATCCTTAGAAACATCCTCCTTAGAAGCATCCAGGAGATCATGAACAGAACTGCAGCTCAGAAAGCACTCTTGGAAGCTGAGGCATATCAGAGACGAATGGCTTCCAGCGGCCGTCTCGCCGCTGGCCTGGATCTCCTTTCCAGGATGAACAGGTGTCTGGCCGGCCCCACGGCGGAGGCCCCGAGCACCAGGCTGAGACCGCACACCCATTCTTCCTGCCTGCGGTGCCTTTCCAGAACAGACGAGACAGGGCTGAGGGTGAGCCCCGAGGAACGCGCTTCCCAGAAATGCGGACTCCCAGTGGGGGCCACCTGAGCCTACCGAGCATCTTAGAACATTTTCAAGGCACAACGTATTCTATTATTGATTTTTCCAAAGACTAACGCATTCCTTTGAAAGTAACACCTAAACCCGCGAAAGGCAGGGAGCTTAGGTGTGCCAGCAGTTTGGCACCTCGTGCACACCAACATGGCAACTCCAGGTAAGGCTTGAAGCAGCTGGGAACTCATGTCTAGTGGGATTTTTTTAAATGAAGACCGTGCTCCTTCCATTCACCTATTAGCAAAAGCTGGTTTTCACAGCATCTAAATTTACAAGCTTCCTTTTGGCACCACGAGCTCCAGCCACCCGACTTGCCCAGGCTCCTCGGTCCTTGAAGACCATCACCCATCTGATAGGCCAGTTACTTCGACTTGAAAATCAAGACTCTCAACCACCAACATTACAGACCTCATGGGAGCGAGACCCACGGCGCCATGCTTTCCACCGGCCCTGGGGGCACAAGTGTGGGCCGTGGCTTCTCTTGGGTCTATTCATTCAGTCACAGCTAAGCCACCCAACAGGTCTGCACAGGTCCCTGACATCAGGGCAACCAGCTTCCTCTTACTTCTATCTTCTACTTCAAGATCAACAGCCAAGTTGCAGACACTGCCAGCCTCCAAAGAGACAAAGCCAAGGCCGCAATCTCAACACGCTGTCCGCAGGAAATTACATCCACTGGAGGTGGGAACAGCCGAGGAAGCCCCCATCCAAGGCAGCCTCCACACATGCCCCCGGCCTGGACCACTGGCCACACCGCCAAGACCACAGATCCAGCCCCCAGAGAGCCGGCGCTCTCCCCAGGCAGAAGGAGACAAACACCGGGGTCCCTACCTCAATCAAGAAGTCCCCGGTCCTCAGTCCGGCTTGCCATGCCACCCCGCCTTCATCCACAGACTCCAGGTACTGCAGGGCCGGGAACGCCGGCGTGGGCGTGAATTCTTCGATGGGCGTATCCGCTGGGAAGACAAGGTGTACCGCGTTACAAGGCTGGGAGATGTTTGCAGGTTGGTAGCCCAGGCCTCCCACAGGATCCTGGGAGGAAGCAGGCCCTATGTCTCCGTAGGAAGTGGGTGGCCCAGGCCAGCTCTCCCCTGGGAAGGGGCTGACACTCATGGTCATGGGCCGACACCAACTCAAGCAATGGGCCTGGCTGCTTTCCGGTGCCTCCTGGCCTCTGTGCTGAAAACACACGGGATACCGTGCTCTCTGGTCCATGTCAGTATGTACACGCCTGTCATTTTCTTTAAAAGCATCAGTGACTAAACATTTTCAGTTCTAAAAATGGAAAAGTTCCCCCATAACCACATGGAGCTACAGAAACACCACACTGAACCGCTTGCCAAATTTACATCCACGTAGACTCGCAACCAAGGGAATTCAACTTGGAGCGTGGACGGGACAGAACGCTGACCCAGTGGGTGGCTGCAGATTTGGAATCCGCTCATGAGCCCTCTCTGCCGGAAGCCTGGCTCCCTGTGGCCACTCTGCGGCCAGCGTCCGCGGGAGGGCTGGGGCCCCGCTGCTCAGCAGAGCCAGCGTTGGCTTCCGGGGGGGGGTTGCCCAGAGCCATGGAGCCAAACTCTGGGGCAAGAGGTGGACGCTCCTGGGTGGTCCCCAGGGGCTGGGGGTGGGGGGTAGGGGGAGGAAGCTGGCCTCGGCCGGGGGAGGGGAGACACCACACAGCCATGGACACAGGGGGGCAGAGAGATCTTCCCTCCCGCCCCCCGCCCTCCCCCACCCCGTGGACTGGCCGCTGCCTGGGCAGCAGGAGTCTGCAGGTGGGGCTGGCTCCAGGGCAGGAGGCCTCCCCCCGCAGCACAGTGCAGGGCCCCCCCACCGCAGCCCCAAGGCTCCGAGATCAAACTTGTACATGGTTTCCCCACACGCGCGGGGCACAGATGTCTCCTCTCACGGGGAGGCGATGCCATTTTGCTTCATTTTGGTGGGGGGGGGCCCTCCCGAGTTCCGGGCTGCGGGGGGCCGCACTGCCGCGGACCAGGTTCCCGGAGCCCCCCACCGTGGGCCACGTGACGCGTGTGCCGCTGGCTGGGCCACGGCGGAGGGGACCATCTTGCCACATTCCCTTTGCAAAGTCACCTTAGAGGCGGGCACCCAGCCGCCTGCCGCACTCGGGGGCCGAAGCCCACTCCCAGAACGGGGCAGTTTGGAAATCCCCGAAGGAAACTCAGGACTGGGTAATTCTGGGCGACTGAGACCAGGAGCTCTGAAGCCAGTCACAACCGGACTGAACCAAGCCACAAAACACAGATGAAACCCATGAATTTAAAAAAAAAAAAAAAAGTGGGGGGAGGGAGAGAGAAAGAGGAAAGAGAGGGAGGAGAAGGAGCTTGTTCGGAGCAATACTGTGTACAGAAAATTGGAAATATTCCTAAAGGAAGCCCCGGTGTTTAAAAAGGCAGGATGTGGAAGAACATGGTTGTCTAGCAACCGAGTACCCCCAGGAAAAGGGCTTCTTTCTGAGCTGGCGAACGTTTTTCATACAGGCGTGTACACACACAGACACACACACACATGTGAAGGCACCCAGGCAGGGAGCCGCCGGCTCTTACCTTTCGCCCCTCGGAGCACGAATCCGAAGCCCTCATTGTCTTTCTTCTGCAGGACCACGGTCTTCTCCTCGATAACGCAGTCGCTGTAGAGAGAGTTCCGGGGACAGCGCCCATTATTGTAGCCCGTCAACATCACCGCGGCCGAGGCTCCGCCGGGGACGTTCATCATCGTAGCCAATTAATCACCCCAGCTCGCCCGACCCAGGCAGGCAGCGTGGAGACGGCGAGCCGGCGCAGGAGGAGCGGAGGCAGCTGGGGGCAGGCTAACGGGAGGGGCGGGCTCGGAGCGGGGGGCCGGGCGGAGCGGGCGCGAGCGGGAGGCAGGAGTCATGCACGGCGGCGGCGGCGGCGCGGGCGGGCCCCGGGCGCCCCGGCACGGCGAGCGGCCCGCGGGCGCGGGGGCGCGGCGCGCGCGGGGCCCGGCCGCACGCGGCGCCCGGGTCGGCGCGGGGCCCTCGGCCGGCGGAGACATGAGGCAGCAGTTTTCCTTTTTCTTTTCTTCCCGAAGGGCTTTTTTTTTTCTTTTGTACAGAAGCCGCCGATTCTCTGCGCTCCCTTGCAGCCGCGGCCGCCCCGGGAGGCGCGGCGACCCCTCCCTCCGGTCCGGGGCGCGCGGGGCCCCCCTCGCTCTTGCGCGGAGCCCACAAGGCTGCTGGCGGCTCGGCGGCGTCACGCCGGCCGCGCAGAGGAACCGCAGGCCGGCGGAGGGGGCGGCCGGCGGGCGCGGAGGGGGGGCTTCCAGCGGAAGAGGGCAGGTCACTCCAGCCCGGCCTCCTTGGGGCGGGGGGCAGTGGGGAGGAAGGGGCTGCAGGCTCCCCCTTCAGCCACACCAGCCGCCGGTTGGCACAGCTTTTTTTTTTCTTAAAGGAAAGAAACCCCAAAAGCTCCAACTTTGCTTCGGTCGCCAAAGCCTCCCACCATCCACAGGACGGGCGCGTCGCCAGTTCATCGCCGCCCCGCAGCACCCAGCACCGGGAACAGGGGAACCCGCCCCCCTCCCCCCGGACCCCTCCCACCTTCCGGGGCTGCCTCCCTCCTGGAGTCCCCGCTGCCCCGGAAGTAAGTCAGGGGGAGGGGAGGGCCGCTGGGGGTGGGGGGATGGAGAGGAGGCTTTCTCCAGGGTCCTTAGGGGCTGGCTTGTGGGAGGGCAGGGTGAGGGGGAAGGGCCCCGGCCCGAGGGAGAGGCCCGGGATGCCCGGAACGCCTACAAACGCTTGGACGGGGCTCCAGGTCCCAGGACTGAAGGTAGCTCTGCCCAGCGCTGGGTCTGCCACCTGCAGGAAGCCCGCGGCCTCAGCTTTGCGGGAGCAGCCCCGCAACCCGGGTGGGCGGTCAGGAGGAAGAGGGACAGGGCTGCTGGGACCCAGAGCTGGGCAGTAACGGAGAACATCACCTTGCAGGGACGGAGGAGCCGGGGAGCTCCCTAGAGGTGGGGGGCCGCGGTCCGAGGACACACAGGCGTCCTGCCCCACTCCCGAGCCCTCGGCCCGCCCAGCGGAGGCCGCACAACGGAACTCACGGGTGTGGCCCTGTCCTCCAGGAAAGGGCCAGTGCGGCAGACCACACCATCCTGGATGGTCACAGTCCAGGATGGTCTAGGAACTTGGGAGGAGGGGCTGAGTCCCTGGGCACTGGCTCTGCCTCCAGCCCCGGGGTCAGCCTGTCCGGTCGGTACAGGAGCCCCAGGTCTGGGAGCTCAGCCCCCGCGGCTCACCAGAGGAGGGCTGAACGTGGCCAGGAGTCCAGGCCTGGGAGCCTGTGGGCAGGTCACATGCTGGCCTGGCCTGGCCTTAGTCGGAGACCCGGCTCTCTGAGCCTCAGGCCCTCTCACATCATAGCGTGCTGAGAACAAGCCGCAGGCCTCCCGGGACTCCCGTGAGGTCAGATTGGAGGATGCCCACAGCCTGCGGTGGGAGCTGAGTGTCCCAAGGAGCTATTGGGTTAACCGCCATCTACTTGGCGGGGAGCCAGCACTTGGGATCTGCAGGAGGGGCTGGGGCGGAGCTGGGCACGCGGTGCTCGAGGGGGCGGACCCCCTACTAGCCTCTCTACTTTCTAACCGGCAGAACAGACACAACTGTCTCCCGCCCACCCCTGAACTCCTCAAGCTGGAGGGCGCCCTGGCTCCTCAGGTACAAGCCCGCCACCCGCTCTGGCGGCTTACCCAGGCCGCTGCAGCCTCGCCTTCTGCCCCTGCTCATCCCCATGCAGGAGCCCCTTGAAACCTTGCCACGACGATGCCTGCTCCGAGGGGCCAGAGCCCTGCGGTTCCCTGGGGACCCATGTGGCCCCTGACACCCATCTCTGCCCGGCTCCAAGGCAAACTTGTCCTGCTCTCCATCATGAGGCCCTACCGTGGGCCAGCTCCTCTGCCCATGACACAGACAGCACCCCCCTGACAGCCTTTCAGCTGTCCCCCATGCTGCAGAAGCTTGCTGGGGACAGTGTGGCTGTCTGGATGCGGTTGGCACCCTCCCTACTGGCTGCACAGGGCAGGGGCGTTCGGGCCTGGTGGGTGAGGGTGTCATTCAGGGCCCAGCTCAGATCCTGGCTCTGCTCTGACCCCAAGGGCACTCTGGCCTTTGGAACCTCAGGGTCCCGCTTGGCAAAATGGGAATCATAGCAAAGCACGCCTTGTGGACTTCAGGCGGGTTAGCAAAGACCCCACCTGAGCCCAGGTAGACAGCACACGTTAACAGCAACCATGCTAAGGGAGGGTCATTTGCATGTGCCCACCCCTCCTCCTGTAAGGACCCCCCACACCGGCTGATGGTTCCCTCTTAAGCCTCTCAGCAGTTCCTAAGTCACTGAACAACTCCTGGCTCACTCGAGGCTGCCCCAACCTGTGTGTCTATGTCATCCTGCTCGCTGAGAAAGCGCCGGACTCCTTCGTCTCCGATCTGAAGGATGGTCTGAACTTTTCTCTCCTGCATTAGTTCAGGAACTGAACAGTCCCTGGCTCCCTGCCCATCATGACCCATCTCAGTCTCATTCACAGACAGACCTGGGTTTGAATGCCAACCCAGGCACTTACCAGCTTAGCTTCTCAGAGCCTCACTTTTCCCATCTGCAAAGTGGGAGCACTCATACCTTCCTTGCAGGGACTATGCGAAGCAGGTGAGGGCAGTGCCCCCCTACAACAGGGAGAAGTGCTCTCATCAGCATTGCCATGCGCGGATCTCCCCAGGAGACCGTGACTGCACCCTGGGGGTTACCCAGCACGGCGCCACATGGAATGGAGCAAAATGGGCAAGGGACGCAGCGTGGAGAACGGGTGGCAGCGTCAGGGGCTGAAGGAAGACCACAGGGTTTCGAGTGAAGAGGTCTCCGGGTCAGTCCCCGTTATCCACAGAGGGCAGGGCAGTTCAGCACTGTGGAGTGCCTACTGTATGCAGCTAGCTAGGGCTAGGAAGTGGAAAGGTAGGCTCAGGCTGATGGAAACCCGCAATCTCGGTAGCAATCAGTGAAAAGCAATAGAAACTCCAACGCAAGAGTCATTCCCTTAAAACAAGTGTGCATTCTGATTTTGTCTGAATGGCACAATCCCCGGGCACGGGCTCCAACTGGGAAATCCCACAACCCGGGCATCAAGAAGGCACCTTCCCCAAATGAGAGTCTCTTTTCTTCCAAATCCTCCTAACAAGGGGCCCCTGCACAGTCTGTACACGGGGGTCCCCTCCAGCCTCGTCCAAGCCTCTGGTGGGGCCCTTCTCACCTGCGAAGCCATCACCTGTGGGCTCCTCAGGGGCAAACATCATGCCCATTCTCTCTGAATCTCCTTACAGGGCACAACATCTACTCTTGGTGAGATTCTGTGTGATGAAAAAAATCTGTACTCCAGCTGTGCTCTCTTCAAACGTGTTTTCTGAACAGGGCAGGAGAGCACTTTAACGTACCCCAATGGACCCTGCTTTGGAAGCTTCTTGCAGTGGGAGCCGTGGAAGGCAAAGGCGGTGAGCACTCAGCCCTGCTAAGGGCAGGTGTGCAGGTTGCGCACAGAACAACTACAGAGGACACCATTCGATCGTGGCCGTCACAGAACCATGTGTGCATGGTGGTGATTTCGGCTCTCAGTTGCAAGTAAAGGGCCTTGAGAAAGGGGCAGGCACCTTTTTCAAGCTCATGCAAAGATGGAGTACAGGCCACGGACGCACAGAATGCACACAGTATCCACAGACGCATGTCTGCCTTGGGGGGATGGGCTGCCGTGGAGGCAGGAGGTAGCCTCACAGAACCACATCGACACCGGGAGACACGACCTTGTGCTGTAAGTCTCCTGAGAGCCACACGGTAGAGGCTGTGCTAGCTTTTCATGTTTCCACCCCCGACAGTCCTGCACGTGGCAGGAACGGGTGCTGAATACACCTGGAGTGAGGCGGGAGTATGGTCGGCCACACACAGGGCCTCAGGGTCCCCACCCCACCGGCAGGCCTGAAGACTCCCCTGGGGTCTGCCTTGCAAGACCGCAGGTGGCCGGGCCTCGAGTGGCCTTAACTGTGGCCCCACGAAGGGAAGGCTGTGCTTCGCTTGGGTCCAGATGGTGGAGATGCCAGCGATGACAGCTGGCATTTAGGATCTGTCAGTCACTGAACAAGCTCCCTTGGCAGTGGTATCTGGTCCTGGAGGAGGTGTAAACTGAAGCCACAGGAAGCCAGGCCCCGGCGGCCAAGATGTGTGAGCAGGTGGGCCCTGGGGTGGCTCTGTCTGCCCTGTCCCACGTGGGAGGGCTCGTTGTGGGCATTTGAATTTTGAACACAAGGACCGCTGGGGTAGACCAGATGGCCTCACCGGACAAATCAAACCGCTCTGTTTTCTTTCCTGCTCTACTGGGATTAGGTTTTGGTCTTGAATTAAAGTTCAGAAGCAGTTGGGGCCAAGGGTAAGCTACCAGGTTAATTCATTAACCCATGCAGTCATTCTCTATGGTGGTTCAGATGGTAGAGAATCTCTCTGCAATGCAGGAGACCCAGGTTCGATCCCGGGTCAAGAAGATCCCCTGGAAAAGGGAATAGCAACCCACTCTAGTATTCTTGCCTGGAGAATTTCATAGACAGAAGAACTTGGTGGGCTACAGTCCATGGGGTCACAGAGAGTCAGACACGATTGAGTGACACCTTTATTCCTTACTGAATACCTACTAAGGGTCAGGCCACAGACTGGTTGTTTGGCATTTTCGGAGGGAACAAGCCAGACCTAGTCTAACCTTTGTAGACACGTCAAGGGTAGTGTGTTGGTTGAATGGTAGACCCCAAATCATGTTGAAGTCCAACTCCCCCATCTGTGAATGTGACTTTATTTGGGAATGAGGTCTTTATAGATGTAATGAGTTAAGGATCTCAAGATGAGATCATTTAGTGAGGGCCCTAAATCTAACGACTGGTCCTTAGAAGAGAAAAGAGAGGGAGATGGGAGACAGGCTCAGGGGAGAAAAGGCCGTGTGAAGACAGGCAGAGGCGGGCAGGACGTAGCCACAAGCCAGGAAGCGCCAGGACCGCTGGCCAACATCAGAAGCTGGAGGAGAGGAGGACAGGCCTCCCCGGAGCCTTCACAGGGAGCCACGTTCTGGCCAACACCTTGATCTTGGACCTCCCGCCCCGGAACTGGGAGAGAACACATTTCTGCTGTTTGGAGCTGCTCAGCCTGTGGTCATTTTACAGCAGCATCAGGAAACTCACACATGGAGAAAGTGCGAAGTCACACACGAATCTAACTATGACACAAATGTGCAGGATACGGTGCTGTGTGAACCCAAACAGGGCAGGAGGACTTCCTGTAGGAGGAAGACCAACGCATGAATAGGAGTGAGTGGGCTGGGAGGCTGGAAGGGGACAGAGAAAGAGGAGAACATTCCACACAGAGATAGAACCTCGGGATAAAGGTCCTGAGGCCCACCTGGGAGGCAGAAGGAGCCGATCACACTGGGCCGTGGCTGAGGGCTGCCTGCACACTCAGGACAGGGTCCAGGGGTGGCCTGAGCCTGGAATTCAGCTTCAGGCAGAACCAGAAAAGCGTCTGCTTCCCCCCGTATGACCTAAGGCCAAAATGATAGCAAGCAGCTAGCTGATCCACTACTTCCAAGCTAGCCTTTTCCCAGCCAGGCCTGAATCCCGCTGGGATGATCCAAGGTCGGCTTAAACATGTTCCACAGCCATGCTTCCTGCTCAGCGCGTCACACACAAAGGTCCGTGGTAGATGACGTCACAGCTCTCCCCAGGCACCAGCAGAAGCTACAGGGTGTGAGGACGGCCCGAGCCCAGTAGCTGAAGAGGACGCTGGACAGGCACACCCAGGGCTACAGGGGACGCAGCAGGAGGGGCACGTGCCCTGGATGAGGGGGCCTCAGTGAGAAGCACTGATCCCCTTCAGCTTTGCAGGCAGAGGGTGGTTTCAGCCACTGGGCCCTACAGCCCAGTCCCCAGCAGCCTCCAAGCTCTGAGGACCCCACAGACATGTCTGCAAGCTGGAAAGGAAAACCCACGTACCCCTAAATCCAAACAGCAAACAACAAGGAAATGAGTCTGTGTTTAATGAAGTGTCTGTGAAATCGAACATGAGGTCAACTTCATTACGCGCTAAGTTTCGTATCCGTCACACATCCTCACACGAGAAAACAACCTGCGAGGCGGATTTTCTCACCGGGAGAGACTTCTCGGAGAGGTGGCTCAAGGTGACGAAACCCCAGAAACCACTGGGGGGTCTTCCTGCAATGACTGACTCACGGGAAGATGGGCCCAAGGGCAGAACCGCCAAGATCATTTCAGCATTTGTGTGCGTGTGCTGAGCAGGCACGCTGAAGGTGGGCTGTGAGTGTGATGAACACAGCTGACTGGATCTGGGCTGGGGCAGCCGGAATGCAGGGTGCAGGGCCCCGGCGGGTGGGGGGGCGGTCTTTTGGAAGTGGCGGAGGCTGTGGGGGCAGCCGTGCCTGGGGAGAGCCTGGGAGAGAGGTGGACCGTGTATCATCTCCGAAAGCTCCTTCCTGGAGCAGCTGTCGGGGGGCGGGGCCCCCTCCAGGGCAGGGAAGCCGAGCCTGAGAGAAGCTGTGTCTACATCACTCCCCGCGGAAACGCATTCCGGTGACAGAGCCTGATGGAGCTGGGAACTGGGACACTGTTAGAAAGAGGGGCCTCTGGGGACTGAATGGCAGTGGCTGTCCTAGAAATTTCTGGGCTCTGCCAATCAGGGAAGATGAGGCTAAACAGCCGGCCAGCTCTTCCGAGGGGGGTGCCTGGGACCTCAACAGGTGGCCCAGCTGGGCAGAGACTCCAGGCGTGGGTAGGCGGCCTGGCTCCCTGGAGGTGGGGTGACCCAGAGCGACGGCTCCATGGGCAGGCGGGGCCACGTCCCAGTCCTTGGGAAGGGTGAGCGGGTCGTGAGTGGGTGGGAAGGGTCCCTCAGTCACCTGTCACTCACCTCCAAAGGGGCATCTCTAAGCTGCGCCACACACACCACTCTCCCTGAATCCTGCTTCCTGCATCCCGGTTGGAGGGTGCTTGGTGCCCCGCCTCCCTGACTTGTGTGAGCAGGCAGCGGCCCTAATTCCCAGGGGACAGGAAGGAAGCCCATGCCACCTTGGTGCTCTAAGAGGCGGGCAGTGCACGGCTGCTCTGTGATGATGAAGGTGGCCAGTTCACTCGAAGTGACACAGCTCCTGGCTCTTGGGAGCCCTGCCCACGGAGCGGCATCGTCTCAGCCTCACCGGTGTGGACAACGGGCCATCCCTGCGGAACTCACAGCCCCGATCCACAGAGATGAGCTCTTACGGGAGCCGTTTCTTAGACGGGTGATTCAGAACACTGAATCAGAACCATCCCTGCCTGAGAAGATCGCGGCATCTCCCTGCTCATCGCTAACATGATAAACAGCGACAAGTTTTTCCTAATAGAAGCAATAATGTGCAAAGAACTTGATTCAAATTAAATTGTCTCATTATTTTGTGATAAATCACCACAAAGCATCTCCCAAGCACAACTCGGCTATGTTACCTGCCGAGTGGCTGGTGGAGGAGACAGAGGGACGGCGGAAATGACGGGAGGTGATCACCGCTCCCAGGAGAGGGATAGAAATGCGATCTAAACGGGAAAACAGCCGCGCAGGAGCCTGAATGGCCTGGGTAGGGGGTTCTGTCTTCACCAAACCAGCTCTGTGACCTTGGATGTCAACTGCAGCCTTGAAACATCACAGAGGGGTAAGAAGTGGGGTAAATACAAAAAGAAACTAGGAGCTTGGGATTAACAGATACACACCAGTATATATAAAAGACAACGAAGACCTACTGTATAGCACAGGAACTATATCTGCTATCTCGTAATAATCTGTAAAGCAAGAGTCTGGAAAGGTGTGTGTGTGTGTATATATATTTCACAGATTCACCTTGCTCTACACCTGAAGCTAACACACTATAAATCAACTATAATAGTAATAATAATAAGCACACAGCACAGAGTGTGACGTGCAAGACAGGGTGGCGGACTTGATCAGCTGGTGAGAAGGTACCTTAGGCGTTCACTCTGGAAACGTTCATTGTAAAATGAAATATTTTTACCCGCTCCCTACATAAAAGAATCTGCCGGTGACGTCAGCAGAGTGCCCTCAGGCTTCCTTCCTTATAAAAGTCCCGGCAGACCTCAGAGATACTGGGGGTTCCATTCCAGATCGCAGAAATAAAGTGAATGTGGAAAGGGAGTCACACCAGCTCTTGGTTTCCCGGTGCCTATAAAAGTGATGTTTAGACGACGCTGCAGTCCACGAAGTATGTAAAAGCATTATGCCTAAAAAACAATGCACATACCTTAATTAAAAAATATTTTAGGACTTCCCTGGTGGCTCACTGGTTAAGAATACCCCTGCAGGACACAGGGGTCCTCTCCCTGGTCCGGGAAGACCCCACCTGCCGCGGAGCAACTAAGCCCGTGCGTCACAGCTACTGAGCCTGCGCTCTAGAGCCCAGGAGTTGCAACTGCGGAAGCCCCAAAGCTCCAGAGCCTGTGAGCCTGTGCTCCTCACCAGGAGAAGCCGCCACAAGCAGAGAAGCCCCCGCACCGCAACTAGAGAGCAGCTCCCGCTCGCCGCAGCTAGAGAAGAGCCCCCGCAGCAGCGAGGACCCGGCACAGCCAAATAAATAAATAAGGAAACAAAAACTACTTCGTCACTAAAGCACGCTGACGATCATCTGAGCCAAGAGAGTTGTACTGTTTCTGCAACAGTAACGTGACGAGATCCCTGAAGACGGGTCACTGTAGCAACTGTAATCACCATGAAAAAGTTTGAGATGTTGGGAGAATCACCAAAAGGTGACGCGGAGACAGACAGAAAGACAGAACGCGGAGACAGACAGAAAGACAGAAGTGTTCGTCGCTCAGTCGTGTCCAACTCTTTGCAACTCCATGGACGATAGTCCACCCCAGGCTCCTCTATCCATGGGATTTTCCAGGCAAAAACACTGGAGTGGGTTGCCATCTCCTTTTCTAGGGGAGCTTCCCGACCCAGGAATTGAACCCGTGTCTCCTGCATCTCCTGCACTGGCAGGCGGGTTCTTCACCACTGGCACCACCTGGGAAGACCCACCGTGGAGACAAGAAGTGAGCAAATGCTTGCAGTTGGAAAAAATGGTGCCAACAGACATGCTGGACACAGAGTGACCACAAACCTTCAAGTTGTCAAACACACAATAAAGCAAGGAGCAATAAAGTGAGGTGTGCCTGGACAGCCGCCACGGGGGTTTACTTAGAGCAGGACACGCCAGTGAGTCAGGGATCCAGGAGGAAGGGGGCCCCCGGGGAGGGACGCCCAGGCACCTCCCTGTGCTCTCGGAGTGGTGGGGGCCCCCAGGGCTCTGCCTGCATAGATGCTGCGTGCTGTCCCTTGAGCAATGGCTGAGGGTATGTCACCAGAAGACAGGGGAGCTCAGCCTTGCAGGGTGGGCACTCCAGAACCCAGGGAAAAGATGCTCCGGGTTCCAGGACCAGAGGAAAAGAGCCTGGGTACCTGTGCAGGTGGGAGGCAGCACATTCAGCTGCTGACCCCGACCCGAGGAGTCTTCCTGAAGCCCCTGTTCCCTCCCAATCCATCAGCAAATGCCACCAGCAAGGACACGGACACAGTTCACATTTACATACCTGTCCTGACCTCCCCAAATCCCAAGGCCCCAGCATCTTTCACTCGAGGACCACAGAAGCTTGCCGACAAGTCTCTGAATGCATCCTTTATTACAAAAACTTTAAATCAGGTCATATCTTCCTCCCTTAAAATATTCCCACAGCTTCCCATCAGAATTGGGTAAAAACCCAAGTTTCCCACCGTGTCCAAGACTTTCGTGATCTGAACCCGGGGGCTCCTTCTCATTCTCCCTGTTCCGGCCTCAACGTGATCTATTCTCCCAGGAGTGAGTGAGCCCCCTCAGGTTGGAGCCTGGTCCTCCCACCTCATTTTCTAGCCCACTTTCTAGTCCTGGCTACAGCAAAGGCTGGTAATAGGGTCCTGGACAGGACGCTCACCCACTCTGGGCTGGGGTTTTCCCGTCTGCCAAAGGGAAGATTAGACCACGCCAGCAGCCACATAGACGATGCTCACTGACTTGGTGAATGAAACCCAGCCCAGGACTCCTGCGTCTGGCCTGTGATGCCAACAGGGTGACCCGTGTCCTGGGCTACCTGGGGACGGAGGGGTTTCCTCAGACATGGTGTCTTTGTTTTGAGACCAGGCTGGTCCCAGGCAAACCAGGAAGAGATGGCCAGCCCCATTCAGCCGTCTGCAGGGGCAGCATGGCACCCACGGTCCTGTTTAAGCCGCTCCAGCGGGCTGCTGCTCCCTGGGACCCTCAGCATGCTCCAGGAGGGTGGGATCATTCCGCGAGTCCATGAAACTGGTGGGGGAAAGGTTTGCTCAGGGCCGCGGGGCTGGCCAACGTGTCAACCTTGGCCTTTGGCCCTGAACTGAATGTTCCTCAAAAAAAGCAAAGCAAACACTAAAGGCATGGAGAAACTAGAACCAGGGGAACGGGTCGAGCACCTGGCATTTCTCTGGGAGTGCAGCAAGGGGCTGCCGTGACTCCTCTTCCTCTGGTGATCCCAATGACAGGCCAGGAGCCCATCTGTCGGCCTTGAGTTTGCCTCCAAAGAGCACGCTGAGTGGGCCGGGGGACAGACGCTGGGCTTGGTTGGCAAGGCCACCTCCGAGTCCCTGTGTGGGACGTGGACGCTGTCCACAGTGACAAAGCCACCAAATCAGATTGAGCGTGGGTGTCGCTCGGTGACCCCAGCTTTGGGGAGGAGGTGGAACCCTGGCGGGGTGAGGGGCTGGGGGATTCACCCTGAGCTCACTGCTCCCTGCGTCAGGCTCACCCGCCCAACCGGGAGGGCACTGACCTCTGAGGTCAGGCCTGGCTGGAGGGGAGGGTCTGGCCACCGCTCCTGTCCACCCCGGACCACCAACCCCCCGCCACAGGAACATTTTATTTTTGTTCCAAGTGCTGAGGCTGAGATGAGATCACTGAAGGGGAAGTTGTTTCCTAAAAGTCCCTCAAAAGGGGAAGGAGGAACATTTTCAGGTGGATGGAGCCCCTTTGAAAGGAGCTTGGCAAACGTTCTAGGTTGACGAGAGGCTGACAGACTCTTTCTGTGAAGGGCCAGAGAGTAGACGGTTCAGGGTTTCTGGGCCGTATGGTTCCTGTTGCAGCTACTCATTCTGCTGGTCGTGGTTGAAAGGCAGCCATGACACTAGGTAAGTGACTGGGCGGGGCTACGTTCCAATAAAACTTTATTTACAAAACAGCTTCCCACCAGAATTGGTGGGCCCGATTGGGTGTGTGGGCTGTTGGTTATAAAGACCTGTTCTAAATGTCCTAAAGACATTCGAACTGACACAAATGATACATGTCTGTGACTATCTCCAGATAACCCACATGCAGGTACATATAATAAAAGCTAAGAAAAGGCTTAATTCTCCTACACAAGCAACACTTATATGACCGCACACAGGTGCCTGGTTTGATATAACATCTGAGCTTTTCTTCTAAAAAGGAAAAAAAAAAAAACCTCTTTAGAAATGGGGTCATCTGTGAGATGCCCTAGAAAGTTTCAGAAGGATCATACAGAGAAACCTTTCTGAAACGCAAAGAGACACCCTCCACCCCCTAGGCTTTTGTGCTTCGTTGGGTCAAAGTGTGAGGAGGCCTGAATTCTGGCTTAATTAGTAATAATGGATAAGTAAGGTGGTTCAGACAGTAGGGAATCCGCCTGCAACACAGGAGACCTAGATTCGATCCCTGGGTTGGGAAGATCCCCTGAAGGAGGGCATGGCATCCCACTCCAGTATTCTTGCCTGGGAAATCCCATGGACAGAGGAGCCTGGCCAGCTACGGTCCACGGGGTCGCAAAGAATTGAACACGACTGAACCATTAACACTTTCACTTTTTTCAACAAAAGTTGCAGATGTTATAATTACTATGCCCAATCTTTAAGCATTTTTGGTTGCCAGTGCGTCCTGTGCTAAATGTCCTGAACCCTCACGACGACCCCAGGAAGGAGGTGCTGTGCTCGCTCCCACTCTCTGGATGTGGCGAGTGAGGCACAGAGAGGTTGAGTGATCTGTGTGAGAACACACAGCTGGAGGCAAAGCTGGGCAGTCTGGGGCTGGCACTGCACCCTAGGACGGCCGGACACCAAACAGCCCGGGGCGGGGGTTGCTGGCCAGGTGGGGAAGGACCCGGGCATGGGGGAGGGCTGGTTCTAGCAGCACGTTCTGGAGAAGGCATCTTGGACTTCCTGTCCATTCCTGAGCTGCCCAGAGAGCCCCCAGGGGTGCCCTGGGAAGAGTCTGCTGGTACATCCTGCTTTACACCGAAAGCGCGAAAGCTGGAAATGGTTTCCACACACTGCTGAATGCAAGCAAGGAAGAACACGGTGGAGTGAGCACAGCCAAAAGCAAAGGGAGGCGCGGCGCGTGAAAAACGGCGCAGGAGCACCTGTGTGGTGAAGGTTCAGTGTTGAAAAGCGTGTTTGATCATGAAGGTGCCGTGCCTTACAATCCCCCATTGCTACGAACGGGCCATCGGCCAAATGAGGTCTTCCTGGTTGACAAGCGTGCAGTTCTCGGGCTCAGTCTTTTACTTCTGCCCAGAACACACTCTACAGGCTTGCTGTCACTATATGCCAGACTCCTAGTCATCCTTCAAAACCCACTTCAACAGCCATCACTTTTACGGCATCCTTGTTGCTTAGAGGCAAGGCACTCAGCCTTGTCCCTCACATACCCAGCTCCTTCCCCCAGCCCGCTTTCTACTCTCAAGGTGGGAAAAGTGAGATCCTTGCCTTCCCAGCCTCCACTGCAATTATGGATGGTCACCGGACACAGTTTTGGCCAATAAGCCCTGAGGGTGAGTCTCCGGGGGCCCTGCAGAGACTATTTTACTTGTGCGTGAAGAGAGATCAGAAGAGTGCTTCCTGATGCTTTTTCCTACATACTTTTTAAAAAAATTTTTGATTTCTGTTCATGATGGATTTTTTTGCATCCATTTTTATTTTTATTTATTTATTTGGCCATGCCCTGTGGCATGTGGGATCTTAGTTTCCCAAGTAGGGATGAAGCCCGTGCCCTGTCCAGGGGAAGCGTGGAGTCCTAACCACTGGATCATCAGGGCAGTCCCTTCCCTATGTTCCTGCATGAGATTTGTTCTGAGGACACGACACGTGGAGCTGTGGGCACCATCTACAGCCCCGAGGGAAAGGCCAGGAAGCCCGCAGAGACACCACTGCCCCTTGGGACAAACCCCGGCCACGGCTTCCTCCAGACTCACCAGGGTGGTCTCAGCCAGCGTTAGTGGGCTTTTTATTATTGGCAGCCCAAAGCTTCTTAACAGACATCTAGAAGTTGGAGAGCGGCTTCCCTGGTGGCTCAGAGGGTGAAGAATCTGCCTGCGATGCAGGAGACCCAGGTTTGATCCCTGGGTTGGGAAGATCTCCTGGAGAAGGGAACGGCTATCCATTCCAATATTCTTGCCTGGAGAATTCCATGGACTGAGGAGCCTGGCGGGCTACAGGGTACAGTCCATGGGGTCACAAAGAGCTGGACACGACTGAGCAGACTAATGGTTCACTTTCAGAGGCTGGAGAGGAAGGGAGGGAGGTTGACCAGGTTAGAGGATATGGGCCATGTGCAGATACCAGGATGCCAAGACCTCCCGCTAAATCCAGTAGCCTTCAACTTACGTTCTGGGCGGAGAAAGAGTCTGGGCCCCACTCCTCTGTGCACTGCTGGTTGGCCACGAGAACTCAGGAGCCCTGGTGACACAGACCTCAAGTCCTGCCCAACCTGCAATTCCCAAGGAAGGTCAGATGACAGCCCCTTGTCTCAGGCGGACTCAGTTCAGAAGCGGAGAGCAAAATAAAAGTGATTTTCTTGGTCTTAGCCCAGGACTAATTTCCCAGTAATTACAACATTGACTCCCTAAACATGCTGGCTGGTCCAAAGTACGCCAGCAGGGACTTCCTGCTGGTCTACTGGCCAGGAACCCCCGCTCCAGGTCCCAGAGGGCCTGGGTTTGATCCCTGGTCAGGGAACTAGATCACACAAGCCACAACTAACCATCTGCACGCCACAGCTGAGAGCCGGTGCAGCCGAGGAAAAAATGTTTTTAAAAGTACAGTGGCAACGACAAGGGCGTTATATAGTAGGGACAAAAGAAACGGCAGAGCCGGGAACGTCCAAAAAGTGAACCAAAGCGAAGAATGATGGATTTTAGACTTAACGGAAGTGAGAGTTGGACCATAAAGAAAGCTGAGCACTGAAGAACTGATGCTTTGGAACTCTGGTGCTGAAAAAGACTCTTAAGAGTCCCTTGGACAGCAAGGAGATCAAACCAGTCAATCCTAAAGGAAATCAACTCTGAATATTCATAGGAAGAACTGATGCTGAAGCTAAAGCTCCAATAGTTTGGCCACCTGAAGTGAAGAGCTGACTCACTGGAAAAGACCCTGATGCTGGGAAAGACTGTAGGCAGGAGAAGATGGCAACAGAGGATGAGATGGTTGGGTGGCATCATCAACTCAATGGACATGGGTTTGAGCAAACTCCAGGAGACAGTGAAGGACAGGGAAGCCTGGTGTGCTGCAGTCCATGGGGCTGCAAAGAGTCGGCCACGACTGAGCGACTAAACAACGAACCTCCACAGGCACTCAGCGATGGTGTGGACCGGATCCTTTGCTTTACAGAGGGGGAAGCTGAGGGCCGAGGTCTGGACCTGGCAAGAGTCATCGGTGGGGCCAGGACTCTGCGTCCTCTGACACACACCCCCGCCTCCACCACAGAGCTCAAAAACACGCGGGGTTTCCATTCTGGAAAAGTGATGCCTGACGCCCATGAACAGTCTCCGTGGTCCAGCTGGTCTCGTGGAGCAGAGTCACTTCTTTTTCTGAAATCAGCAGGTGACTCTGTACTTTCTCTCTCCTCCAAGCGACTCCAGGACTCTTGGTGCTGGCACTTCCCACGTGACAGCCACCCGCAACGGAGGAAGGTCTCGCACTTAATCGAATCAAACCCCATGTGCCCTCTGACCTTCAGGGTTGACATGGACAGAGCTCTAGAAGTCAGGCTCCTTCTGAGCCAGAGAGACACCCCCGGCACGGCTCCTGTAGGGGAAATGCCCTGGCTGGACCCCTGTGAGCCGAGCTGCTGTTCACACTCCTTCCCAAGCACCTGCCACCTGCACACGTCTCCCTACGGAAGACACCGTCTCACGACGGAGGTGTGTCCCCAGCTGGGCGGGACCTCCCACCCCACCCCCCACGGGATGCAGACGGAGAGCTGGCTGGGCCTCCAGGTCACCAGGCTGTAAATGATTTCAACCTCCCAGGGCTCCAGCCCCAGCTGGTGCCTTCCCTTCCCTGTCCCCGTCTCTAAGATCTCCTAATTCTCCCTTATTTTCCTCATCATTCTTTATTAAAGCCGGAGTCCCGCCACATGGCTGGCCATGTGCCGGCCCATCCATCTAGCCGTTCCCTTGTACAGGGGCAGCTCATCTCTCCTCCTCGAGGTCTGATGATGATTTGCTTGTTTCTAGTTTGCCCCAGATATTCTTCTGACTGCTACCTGCTGGGTTCCAGGCGCCTGTCTGCCAGGCCAGGCGTCCTCTGTATTTGTTTTCCTTCCTTCCTCCCTTCTTGCTTGTCTTCTGAAAGATGGCCACCCTGGTGCCTTTTCCACTGACTCTCCCTTCTCCTCCCCCAGATCACTCACACGCATCCATCAGAGGATCCTAGGCTGTCCGAGTTTATTGAGACAGATTTCTGCTGAAATATACTTACGAGGAGCTTCCCAGGTGGCACAGTGGTAAAGCATCCACCTGCCAACGTGGGTTGGATCCCTGGGTTGGGAAGATCCCCTGGAATAAGAAATGGCAACCCACTCCGGCATTCTTGCCTGGAGAATCTGCTGGACAGAGGAGCCTGGTGGGCTACAGTCCATGGGGTCGCAAAGAATCAGACACGACTGACTGAGTAACTGAACACGCACAGCCCAGAGTACTTATGAAGACCACCCTCTCTCCTCCCACGTTACAGAGAACAGGGAGACGCTCCAACCACAGGTGACCACAGGATTTATCAGCGCGACTGCAGATGATACACAGTGCATTCGGCGGCCACAGCCTTGTTCGCTACCCAGGGGGCCTGTGGAAGCCCCTACACTCATCCTCTCTCTCACAGGAGGGGAGGGAGGCACGGGTTTTCCCCGCTCTTCTCCAGCGAGGATGGTGTGGCTCAGAGGTGCAGTGACTAGCTCGAGGTCACACAGCCCCCGTGGGGGTTGAGCGTCGAGTGGAGGGTCTGGGCTGCAGAGCCCCCTCGGCCGGCGGACGGAGACCACAGAGCTGCTCCCCGGCCCTTGGCAGCTTCTTTGGGGACATGTGGGGCAGCACCCCAGGGCCCGAAGAACTCTGGGGCTGGGGCCCACATCCTGTCTCCCCAGGACCGTCACACGGGGCTGCTGAGGGACCAGAGCCTCAGGCCTGGAGCAGCGAGGGAGCCGCGAGGGCCGGGCCCGTAGGCCCCCTGCAGCTCCGGCTTTAGTGTCTCCTCCCTGGAAAGCCCCCCACCCCCCAGCCCCTTCCGGCCACCTGCCCCATGCCCCCTGCCTGCTTCCGTCATCCCCACGGCCCTGGAGCCCCCCACTGCCCCGGCACTGGGGGAGACGGGGGCGTTGTCCCTCCTGCCGGCCCTGTTCTCCGAGAGCCTGGGGGGTCTCCACACACAGGGCACAGGAGGTGGCGTCTACGTGTGACCTCACTGATGCCTCTGGAGCCCAGGCCTGACCCCAGGCCTTTCCTAGCCCACTGCCCGCCACCCGCCCAGCGCCCTATGGCCCCTGGCTGTCCATCTGCCAACACGCATGGTGACCCCCTTCCAAACCCCCAGGCCCCACCCAGGGTGTGAGCTTCATCTCTGGGGGGTGCACAGGGCCCACCCAGAGCCCTATGGGAACAGCGACTCAGGCTTTAGCACAAGGGGCTGGGAGGGGGGAGGGGGGTCAGCGGGTCCCAGTTCTGGACACTCGTCTGGGGCACACGTGTGCCCGAGGAAAAGACAAGCCACAGGGCACAGAGACTGGATGGTGAAAGTCACTCAGTCGTGTTCGACTCTGCGCGACCCCACAGACTGCAGCCCGCCAGGCTCCTCTATCCATAGGATTCTCCAGGCCAGAATACTGGAATGGGTAGCCCTTCCCTACTCCAGGGGATCTTCCCCACCCAGGGATCGAACCCTGGTCTCCTGCATTGGCAAGTGTATTCTTTACCATCGATCCAGCATCCTCCCCCAAATTTATATCCTCCCCAAACTCAGAATGTGCCCTAGTTGGAAATGGAGTCTTTGCAGAAGTAGTGAAGGGAAGGATTGAGGAGAGGTCATTCTGAATCTGGGGGGCCCTGAATCCACGAGAGGAGTCCTTATAAGAGGGGAGACAAAGGGACTTCCCTGGTGGTCAGTGGGTAGGACTCCACTTTTACCAGGTAGGGGGTGGATTTGATCCCTGATAGGAGAACTAAGATCCCCCTTGCCATGTGGTGTGGCCAAAAAAAGGAAGGGGAGACAGAGAGAGAAGGGAGAATGAGGCAAAGGCTAGAGGGATGCGGGCACAAGCTCAGGGACATGGGGGGACCCCAGAAGCTGGAAGAGGCAGGAAAGGCCCTCCGCCAGAGCTCGGGGCGAGTGAGCCCTGGCCACACACCCATCTCAGGCCACCAGGATCAGGCAAACGAGTGCTGGTCCAAGTCAGCCAGGGTGCAGTCACCCGCAGGACGGCCCCGGCCACTCACTCAGGGGGAGTCTCGGGGAGGCAGCCGTGAGCTCCTCACTCCATCTGCACCGAACTCTGTGCGGGTGCAGGGGCCTCCATGGGTCCCTCAGGGCCCTGCGGTCTCCCCAGGCTCCTGGGATAGCCGGCACCCTGCTCAGGCGTGGCCGGCTCCTTCGAGGGGCAGCACTGAGATGACAAGTGAGGAGCAGGCTGGGTGCCGCCCTGATGGCATTCTGGTCACAGGCGGCCTCCGTGTGAGTCCAGCCTCGGTGGCCCGGCCCTGACCCTGTGCCCGGGGCCCCCGGCCAGCACCTCTTCCCAGACGCAGTGGGCTCTGTGGCAGCCAACACATACTTCCTCCTCAGCAGCCCCCAGCACAACCTCAGAGCCGAGGGACCCCCCTGGGTTTTCCCAGCAGGCACACGAGCCCAGACCTCATCTCCTGGCCCGCGAGCCTCTGGGATGACCGGGGGGTCCCAGGGAGGCCAGTGAGCGGGAGAGGGGGTGCAGTGGGCAGAGTCTGGGAGAGGAGCCGGGATCGTGAGTCCCTTCCTGGCCTGGGGAGAGTGGCTGGAACTCCTGCAGCCTCAGTCTCCCCACCTGTAGAATGGGCTCTCCCTGCCAGTCTCGCGGTAAATGGGGATCAGGCACCTGTTCTCACCGCTCTCAGTCTCAGCACTCTCAAGGCTTGAAACACTTGTATTGGTTTCTGACGCTTCTGGAAAAACAACACAAACTGGGCAGCATCTGCAATGCAGGGTCGTCCTCTCCGCTGCCGGAGGCCACAGGCCTCACCGGGCTAAGGTCAAGGTGTCTGAGGGCTGCCTCCTCCAGGAGGACCCAGGGGAGAATCTGCTTCTCGCCTGTTTCTGGGGGCCGCCCAGACCCCTTGGCTCCTGGCCCCTTCCTCCATCACTCCATCCTCTGCTCTTTGATCATTATCTCCCCCACCTCCTTCTGATCGTCCCTCCTCCCTAACACGGACCCTGCAATCAACACCAGGCCCACCCAGAGGCTCATGCCATGCTCCAGTCTCAAGGTCAGCTGATATCTAACAGCTTCCCTGGTGGCGCAGACAGTAAAGAATCCACCTACAATGGAGGAGACCCAGGTTCGATCCCTCGGTTGGGAAGATCCCCTGGAGAAGGGAATGGCAACCCACCCCAGTATTCTTGCCTGGAGAAACCCATGGACAGAGGCGCCTGGTGGACTACAGTCCCTAGGGTTGCAGAGTCGGACACAACTGAGTAGCTACCACTTTAACTTCCACATCTAACAAGGTCTCACATGCAACCTTAGTCCTCCTCGGCCATGTGACATAGTCATGCTCAGAGATCAGGATGCGGGTGTCACTGGGGGCCAGGACTCGGACCACCACACCATCCAAGCCGCCCCTCCCCTCCCACAGAGAGACGGCAAGACAGGCCCCACTCGCCATGCAGGCCGGGGGTGTTTCCACCGGCTTGCCGCAGATCTGGGGCTGACTCATCACGTCCCAGGCCCTGCCTGGGGAGCTGCTGGGGAGCAGGGAGGAGCAGGTTGGCACGGGCACTGGGGAGCAGGCAGACGGTACCGCGGCGGAAGTATTCATGCATTCTTTCCTTGTAAGCCACGCTCTCCCGGGGTCGGAGGAACAAAGCCAGGCCAGTAATTAGACCACATACAATTACCCGCTGAAACGGCGACTGTGCCATTTGCCGCTGGCTCGGCCGTCTCTTCCCCTGGCTGGGAAGAGAGCCGGGCGGTGACCTGGGCGGCTCGGGGGCCCCCTGCTCCTCGGGGTGGAGTCGCCCCAGAGAGGACCTGTGAATGGCTGGCATGGGGAGGTGTGTCTGTGTTCTCAGGTCCCCAGAGGAGGAGAATTAGGAAGAAAATTCTTTGTAAGACCCAACTCTAAGCCAACATGTGACAGTGACAAATTTCAGCTGGGCCCGGCGGGCTCCTCATCTTGCAAGGTTAAAGAGTCCATCAGATTCCCAGCACAAAAACTAATTAGATAAAGATGGAACCGGGCCCCCTGGGAATCGTCTCCCTGAAGGCTGAGAGAGGCATGTCGCTGCGAGTCAGCACGCCCGCCATGCCGGGGAATCGGATCCAGGGGCTCCCGCTGCCTCCTTGGGGCGGGGGATGCACCCCATCCACGTGGGGGAGCTGGGAGGTCTGAAGTCTGCTCAGGTCGCACCGTTTCCTACCTGCTCTGTCCTTTTGGTTTAAGAAGTGGTCTGAGCCCAGGCCGCCACCCAGGATGAGGACAGGAAGCGCCCACATGCCCCTCAGAGAACACCCGTTCTCTCTTGGTCTGTCAGTCGGAGCTCGTGGTTCCCGTGACAGAAGCCCCCCACCTCCACTGCGCCCCACTGTCCTGAACACGCAGGTTCTGTGCTGAGCGCAGGAGGACCCAATGGCTCATCGTCCTTGCGTTATGGGAGCAGGATGTGGACGTGTATAGGCTGAACCCTGTGGGGACCCCATCTTGGACAGGGTCGGGGGGGGCTTCCTCCAGGAGCAGGCAGCTAGCTGCCATTCCCTGGGAGAGAAACAGGGACCCCACGCCGCTGGCCAGAGCACAGGCGGACCCAAGCCTCCAGGGGAGGAGTGGACGGGAGGGCAGGTGAGCTGGCGCGTGGTTTCAGGGGCCGACCGGAGAGAAGGGCGGCCTCTAGGGCACAGTGGGGCGGGTGCAGGATGGTGGCCCTGCTGCGCACCCCAGGCTGGGAGGGACAGAGCTGCCCGCTGGGAGGAGGCCGCCGGGTATCCTGGGGCCCACGCCCTAGACGGTATGAGAGGACAGGTGGAGTCCATACGCCTGGAGGTCAGGGGTCATCCCGCAGGGAAGGAAACCCAGGCGCCGAGGGTGACATGTCTGAGGAGAAACAGCAGAGGGGGCGCAGAGGGGGCTCGGAGGAGAGGCTGCGCCCGGGGGTGGCTCCAGCCTCGCGCCCGGCCCAGGGGTCTGTCTGCCGCCACTCCCCCTCCCCCGGTCTTTGATCCACCCCCAGCTTCACGGCGGTCCACCCGGGGTCTCTGTTAGATGCAGGCCCCACCCTATCCTCACTGGCCAGCACCCACTTTCCGTTGCTTCTGCAGAACCTGTCGCCTCCCGCTGGTCCGGTGAGAGTGTCCTGGGGCTGTTGGGGACCAATGACCGCATTCTGGGTGGCTTCAAACAGCAGAAGCTAACTGTCTCACACTTCTGGAGCAGTTCATTGCCCGTCGTCACCGGGCCAAAATCAAGGCAGTAGTTGGGACCGCTCCCGCCAGGGACCCCAGAGGAGGGTCCTCCCTGCCTCTTCCAGCTCCTGGGGGCTCCAGGTGACCCTGGGCTTCAGAGCTCGTCCTTCCAGCCTCTGTCTGGGGTCTCTTGGCCTCTTCCTCCTTGTCTGTATTCACAACTCCTCTGCCTCCCTCTTACAAGGACACCTGTCATGGCATTTAGCACGCCACCCACACCCCCCACCACGATAATCCCGGAAAATGTCCTCATCTCAGCATCCTTCACCACACCTGCAAAGACCCCCATTTTTTGCCGCATAAGGTAATATTCACAGGTGCTGCGGACTTGACAAAGACGTCTCTGGGGGCCGTTATTCAGCTGACCACACATGCCGCTTACATCAAATACAATCCCTACGCGTATGACACAAGTTTTCTCTGTGAATATGTAACAAGAGACGGACGATGTGCTGGGTCCCCATCTGCGCTCCCGCTTCTCAGTACCCAGGCCCCACTCCCCAAGGTCTTCGTGGACCCATCGCCTTATCCACTAACTGTCCTGAGAGGCGGGAGGTGGTTCCCAGCATCTGACATGCGCACGTTCAGGGACCCGCTCCCTGGCTTCCTAAGACGGCCTCACACGTTCGCTCACGCTCTCCCCCGTCAGCGAAGTGAGGCCATGGAAAGAATGCTGGGGCAGGTCACAGGGGCTGCTCCCCACACCCCATGCCACGCCTGGCAGGACGCACGGGTGCCCCTGCTGTCCTTCCAGGGGAGGGGTGATGGCTGGGGCACGTCCCATGGGTTACAGGCTTCTCTGCCTCGGTGTCCCCATCAGGAAAAAGACACTCTAAGTGCCAGGACGGGAGGAGGTCAGGGAATCTGAGCACCAGGATGGGAGGAGGTCAGGGAAGAGGTAAAGCATCTCTGCACGGCCTGGGTGGAGATGAAGTGACGCAGAAAGACGGAGCCGAGCACCCCGACCTCTGCAGTACCCGCCTTTCAGGTCCCCGACCCCAGCCCCAGTCACATCCCCAGGTGGTGCTGCCGGGGGACCCCTGCCTGCCCATCCAAGAGCCTGAGAGGCTTGGCAAAAAAGGAGATTGGTGAGCATAAGAGGCCGCACCCCGGGAACAGAACAAAGACCCTCCCGGCCGCCAGCAGGAACCCAGCTTCAGAAGCTCCAACCTTCCGTGGGGCTCACCTACACCACCCCCCGCTCAGCCTCCAGTCCTCGCTCGTCCACAGACAGCCTGGGCTCCACAGGGCCAACTCCAGGCCAGGGAGCAGGGGCGTGATGGCACCATCTGCCAGGCCCGGCTTCCGGCCACCACGCCAGCCTCCACTTTGACCTTGATTCTCACAGTTGGGCTGGAATCAGCAAAGCCCTGTTTGCCAGCTGGCAGCCACCGGAGCGTGTTTAGACACCCTGGGGCTGCTGAGCATGAAACACACCTTCGGGGGAGGAGGCCGCAGGGCTTCCAGGCCACGCCTTCCTACAGGCCAGGGTCCTGGGGGCCAGGACAGGAGCCTGGGTTCCCCTTGGCCCCTTTCCTTACCCTGTGCCCCTGGACGTGGCTCTTGCCTCTTGCCTTTGCTTTCCTGCCTGGGGCCAGTCCTGCTTGCCTGTCATTCAGACTAAACCCATCTTTAGAAAAAGCCGGATTATTTTCTGTTCGGAACCACCGAGGTGCAGTATATAAAACGGGGAATTAACCGTTGCGAAGACAACATTTCAGCGGAAGTTAGGGCATTCACCATGCTATGCAACCACCAGCTCTAGTTCCAGAATATTCATCACCCCTAGAGGAAACCTTGCCTGTGAGGTGGGCACGCCCCTCAGCAATGCTTCTTGAAGACACAAAGGAAGAAAGAGACCCTGCAGAATGTAATATATCAGAACTGGGTGTAAGATGGGCTCTACAGAGGAACAGATAAAGGAGACGTGGTACATATATACAATGGAGACTCACTCCCTCATAAAGAGAAGGCAGTCAGGCCACTTGCAGCAACATGGATGGACCTAGAGAATCACACAGAGTGAAGAAAGTAAAAAAGAGGAAAACACACCAACGCATACCTGTGGAATCTAGGAAAATGGGATGGATGAACCCATAGACAAAGCAGAAAGAGAGATGCAGACAGAGAACAAACATGGACAGCAGCGGGGAAACGGGGCTGGAGTGAACGGGGACCCTGGGACTGACGGATATCCAGGGCTGATCCTGTGTATAAAACAGATAACGAAGGAGAACCTACGGTACACCTCAGGGAACTCCCCTCAGGGCTCTTTGGGGACCTAAATGGGAAGGAAATCCAAAAAAAGCTGAGATACGTGTAAAAAAAAAAAGATGGCTCTAAAGAGGGCCCAGGTCGAGGTGACGGGGAGGAGGCCGAGCCGGGGGCATGCCGTGAGCCCCGCAGGCCTGAGGCTGGGCGTCCGCCGCCCCGCGGTGGGTCCCCTCCGCGCAGAGAGCGGGACACGCCGGCGGCCTTCTCCCCAAGGGGCTGGGAGGAGGTGCCGAGAAGAGGCTGTGAACCTGGGGCTGGGGCTGCTCTGAAGGACCACACCTCGGCTTCCGCTTCTGTGCGGACCGGAAGCCAGCTCACGCAGCCAGCTCTGCACGCAGCAGGTGTGTAAACCTCTGCAGTAAACCTGACGAAGGTCGGGGAGGGGTCCCCGGATATCCAGGGCGCGTGCGCGCTGGGAAGCAGACCATCGAGGGCAAAGGCACGGGGGTCCACGCACGGGGCAGGGGCCTGGGGGGAGGCGAGGCTTCTACACGACCCACGAAGCTGCCCAAGGCACTGCGTCCAGGGCAGTTTGCAAGCATGCGGGAAACTCACATTTCTGAAACACCGCGCGAGTGGGTGGACTGCGAGGGGACAGAGCTCCTGGCAGCGGGAGATGAGCCAGAGGGCGGAAGCCCAGCCCAGGTGAGGGGGACGCCCAGGATGCGGTGATGGGAGAGGGGGCCCGGCCAGGGGAACTGACAGGACTTGAGGCTGACTGGCTGCCAGGGAGAGGCCAGAGGCTGCAGTCTGCTACCTGGCCACCTCTGCTTCGAAAAAAGTCTGTGCTCCACATGAGGAGGCCAGAGCCCTGGCTTGCCTGCCTTCCTTCCATTTACTCACACACCAAACCCACTCACTCAGGCAACCATCCATCCATTTCCGCCATCCAACCAACCAACCATCCACTCTCCCATCAATTTATCCATCTACGCATCCACCCATCCATCCATTTCCATCCATCCACCTCCTCCATCCAACTAACCAACCATACATCCATCCATCTAACCACCCATACATCCATCCAACCAACCATCCACTCAACCAATGAACCATCTATCCATCCATGCAACCAACCATCCACTCAACCAACCATCCCTCTATCCACCCATCCAACCAACCATCCACTGAACCAACCACCCATCCATCCACCGATCCATCCTCCATCCACTTCCATCCATTCACCCATCCATTCATCTGTTCATCCATCTTCTCATTCACCCATCCACCCACCCATTCACTTATCCGCCATCAATCATCTGTCCATCCATCATCCATCAGTCATCCATCTATCCACCCATCCACCCACCTAGTCATCCCTCATCCATTCAGCCACTTCCCGTCCCCGCATCCCCTGCACCCTCTTCACCCCCACCCTGCTCCCTGTCTCTGAGGACTGAGCAGTTGCCAGGCTCTATACCAGCTGCCAGGGAAGAGGTGACAGGCCTGAGTCAGTCCTCGTTCTGTCCTGGAGAACTCAGAGGCGGCAGGTGCAGGATGGAGGGGGCAAAGGCAGAGCAGCCTCCACCCCATGGCTCAGGTGACGGGGGTCTGGCTGCCTCTCCTCTGGCTCCTTCCTGCTTCTTGGAGGAAGACTCGAAGCACCAGGCACTGGCCAGAGGTGGGGACTCAGCACGGGCATCTCCCGAGGGCCTACTGGGTGCCAGCGCAGCCTTGGGGACACTTGGGGAACCGGCCTCCTCATCTTCTCCTTGGCCTGGTGCCCCTTGACTGCCTGTGCCTGCACCTCGGGGCCTGCAGTTTCCAGGAGGGTCACTCACAGGTGCCCATGGGCTGGTGGTGAAGGCAGTTTCAGGCAAAATGTATAAAAGTCTGTAACCAGGAGACACCTTGGGGATGATGCAGCCGTTTTACAGGTGGGGAAGCTAAGGCCCAGGCAGGCAGCCAGTGTCAGAGCTGGGACTGGGACGCTGGTGTCTGACGCAGCAGGCCTGGGCTTGAAGCTCCCCAGGACTTCAGGCTAGTGCGCCTGATGACATATTTGAGGGCTGGCTGTGTCTCAGACCCCGAGCCAGGGTCACGGAGGTTGGAGGATGAGGACATTGGCTGGGGGTGGGGGCAGGGGCTCCTACCAGCTCGCGGGGCCGGCTCTGCCTTCAGGGGCCTCACACTGGCAGCCTGCCATCAACCTGGGAGGGAATATTCACGCTATGGACTTTGGCACAAGCTGCAAAGCAGGCTGAGGCAGGGCAGGGGCAGAGAGAGGCCAGACGGTGCGGGGACAGAGGCAGAGCTGCTCTGGCGGCAGTGATCGTGGAAGCCCGTGACCAGGGAGGACCGGTGCAAACCGGCCGGGGGGTGTGGGGGCTGGGGGCTTCATGCGACGCGCTGGCCGGCACCTACTCCTCCCCCGTGGAGGACAGGCAGGTGCGGCCCAGCCTGGGGGTGCGGCCGGAACCCCAGCCTCCCCCAGCTCCTCCCCAGCTGTCTCTCCACCGTCCCCCCATCCGCCTGCACTCCCCCAGCCCACACACCCACTGGCCACCTGGGCATGTTCTAAATGTGGCCTCAGGGAGCGTGGAGCCAGGCGCCTCCCTTGTGGGGAGGGACTTGCCTCCCGGCCCCCAGGTCCAGAACAAAGGTTCCAGGGCCTTTTTGCAAAGGCTGATGAGAGAGCCCTGGGCCTCAGAGCCCTGCTCCTCTGCACCTGGAGCCTGGGGTCCTGGGGTCCCCGCTGGCCAGGCTCAGCAATTTTGCTCAAGTGCCCCTCCCCCAACCTGGTGGGCCCAGGGCTCCCCACCCCACTGCAGGGCAGTCTCCGAGCTGGGTGCCCAGGCCTGTCCTTGTAGAGGGTCTGGGCACTTCCCCAGTAGAGCAGCCTCACTTCAGCTTGGCTTGGGGACACCAGGAAGACCCCAAGCCCTGAGTCCAGTGCTGGACTTGGCCCACCAAGCCAGCGAGCCCTAGCCGCCCCGAGGGGCTGGGACCCAGCACGCGCCCAGGACACGTACCAAGAGCCGGGCCCGTGCTGCCTGCTCAACTGCCCACTCAGTCCCACTTTCAAGGCTCTGCGACTGAGGCAGAATCGCAGCGGCTGAATTACTGGGTTTGGACACCAGGTGGAGCAGAGTGACGCTCCTGTCTGGGTCACAGGGCTGGTGAGGTGAGGCTGGGAGGGGGCCCAAGGGTTTAGCCCTTTGCACCGAGCACCCCACCCTGACCAGAGGGCGCCCTCCTTTTCCACCAGCCAGTGTGGACCCAGCATCCCCAGGACCTGCTCTCATCAGCCCCTGGTCCCTGGCTCCACCGCGCATGCTCACTCCACAATGAAAACACACCGGCCCCTCAGCCTCCAGTCTGGATCCTCCTTCTTATCCTGCACACACGCACAAGTACCAGAGTCTGTCTGCTTTCGGGCTCCCGGCAGGAGTGGGGCAAGGAGCAGGCCTCCGGCTCCTCTCTTTTTGGTGTCTGATCCAAAGGAACAAACAGGCAGTGGAATGGCCTCTGCCTTGAGAACAGAAGACTTGCCCACGCACGGCTCTCCAGCTTGTCCCCAGAGACCCCCAAACCACTTCTCTCAAGCCTGGGAAGCTTATCCCATCACTGAAAGGAAAAGTTCCTGGAACAGCACCATGCAATGGACAAAGCGGTAACTTACAGGGACAGGTGGGAAGTTGAGGGAAGTTCTCAGAACACAGAGTGAAAAGGCAGAGTCAGAAAACATGAGAAAGAAGAAGGGAGCAGGGGAACGAAACTCACACAGTCCAGCCGGGAATCCAGAAAGATGGGGACAGAGAAGTGAGGGGGGTTTTCATGAGAATATAAGGATATTCTTAAATCTGAAGCTGCTTCGATGTGAAGGAGCCTCCAGGAGGTGAACTGAATGGATAAAGGTCATTTGTAGAGACGTGGATGGACCTAAACTCTGTCACGCAGAGTGAAGTAAGTCAGAAAGAGAAAAATAAATATCGTATATTAACGCACATGGTAAAGAATCCACCTGCAATGCAGGAGATGTAGGAGACTTGGTCTCCATCCCTGGGTCAGGAAGATCCCCTGGAGGAGGAAATGGCAACCCACTCCAGCATTTGCGCCAGGAAAATCTCATGGACAGAGGAGCCTGGTGGGATTGCAGAGTTGGACACGACTGAGTGACTGAACCCGCGTACACACTCTTAGACACACACACACAGCTGATTCATTTCATTGTACAGCAGAAACTAATGCAACATTATAAGGCAACTGTACTCAAAAAAAAAAAAGACTCACACTCAGATCCATCACCAGAGCATTTCAGAGCATCCAGGGAAAATAGATACAGTGATTCCTACAAAGAAGCAAAGAATCAGCACTTAACTTGTCGTTGGTAAAAAGCAAAGGGGAGATGAAAAGGAGGCACTGCATGTATCTTTCAGGATGACCATGTTGAATCTGGAATTCTACAACACTGAACACGTGTGAAAATCAGAGACTTTTCCGTTACGAGAGTTTATACTCTAGGTGCCTTTTTTGAGGTTGTTACTTGAATACGTGTCCCGGCAGAACAAGGCTCAGTTCTTTTATCCAGTAGCTCATGGAGGGGACTCTCAGAACAGTAACCGTACGATGGGAATCCCGTATCAGGGCCAAGAGCCAGAGGGCTCTGACAAGTGTGTCAGGGACCCAGTGGAACACAATGATATTTGAGGGCACACTAAAGAAGACAACTCTTCCACAAGAGAAGAAGAAAGGCAACACGAACATCATCACCCTAATACTAAGCTACAATGTGTCATGATCTTGAACAAACTGATGGATGGGAAGGAAAAGGATCCCCTTACCTGTGAAGCTAGAAAGACCCTTCTCATGCGACTACAAAGTGGAACTGGAGTCCGAACCCCATTCTTGTGCTCATGTATGTTCATGTTATCATAATAATCTAGTGTTTTCTGCTGGTTTTTAACTTTCTTTTTAAAGTGTTTTATTTACATATTTATTTGGCTGCACCAGGTCTTCTCTGCCTCTGAACTGTGGTCTGGAGAAGACTCTCGAGAGTCCCCTGGACACCAAGGAGATCCAACCAGTCCATCCTAAAGGAAATCAGTCCTGAATATTCACTGGAAGGACTGACGCTGAAGCTAAGGCTCTAATGCTTTGGCCATCTGATGGGAAGAACCAACTCACTGGAAAAGACCAGTGAGGCTGGGAAAGATTGAAGGCAGGAGGAGAAGGGGATGACAAAGGACGAGATGGCCAGATGGCATCACCGACTAAATGGACATGAGTTTGAGTAAGCTCCAGGAGATGGTGAAGGACAGGGAAGCCTGGTGTGCTGCAGTCTGTGGGGTCACAAAGAGTCGCACACAACATGAGGCACTGAACAAATAGGATCATGCAGGATCTTTAGTTGCGGAATGAAAACTCTTAGTCAAAACAGGTGGGATCTAATTCCCTGACCAGGGATCAAACCTGGGCTCCCTGCACTGGGAGCCCAGAGTCTTAGCCACTGCACCACCAGGGAAGTCCTGGCTTTTAACTTTTGAATCCAACTGAGAGACAGAAAGTGGAACACTTAAATATGGAGATAAATGTAACAGAGGGGTCAAGTGACCATGTCTAAAATGCATTTAGCAAGAGAGGAGTTTGAGAGTGGTACTTAAAGGTAATCAGCAGATCAACAGTGACCGTTCAAAACTGGGGAGAAGAGGCGTAGATAGATGAAAGCCTCAGCTTTTATAGGAATGGTGCTTTACATTGTTCAATGAAGACACGGACATGCCAGGCGGCGCTAGTGTTAAAGAACCCACCTGCCAATGCAGGAGACATAAGAGACACGGGTTCGATCCTTGGGTCTGGAAGACCCCCTGGAGTAGGAAATGACAACTCACTCCAGTATTCTTACCTGGAGAATCCCCATGGACAGAGGAGCCTGGCAGGCTACAGTCCATGGGGTCGCAAAGACTTGGACACGACTGAGCGATGGAACACACATACAATTAAGACAGAGCGGGTAACGGGAGAGTTAGAGCGGTAACCATCAGGAGAATGAAGTGAAAACAGTGAAAGCCGTCTCTCTGCCAAGATTCAGACTTAAATTGAAGAAAGTAGGGGAATCACCAGACTGTTCAGGCACGACCTAAATCAAATCCCTTACTATACAGTGGAAGTGACAAATAGATTCAAGGGATTAGATCTAATAGACAGAGTGCCTGAAGAACTATGGACAGAGGTTTGTGACATTGCACAGGAGGCAGTGATCAAGACCATCCCCAAGAAAAAGAAATGCAAAAAGGCAAAGTGGCTGTCTGAGGAGGCCTTACAAATAGCTGAGAAAGGAAGAGAAGTGAAAGGCAAAGGAGAAAAGGAAAGATACACCCATCTGAATGCAGAGCTCCAAAGAATAGCAAGGAGAGATAAGAAAGCCTTCCTCAGTGATCAATGCAAAGAAATAGAGAAAAACAATAGAATGGGAAAGACTACAGATCTCTTCAAGAAAATTAGAGATACCAAGGGAACATTTCATGCAAAGATGGGCTCGATAAACGACAGAAATTGTATGGACCTAACAGAAGCAGAAGATATTAAGAAGAGGTGGCAAGAATATACAGAACTATACAAAAAAGATCTTCATGACCCAGATAACCACGATGGTGTGATCACTCACCTAGAGAAAGACGTTCTGGAGTGAGAAGTCAAATGGGCCTTAGAAAGCATCACTATGAACAGAGCTAGTAGAGATGACAGAATTGTAGTTGAACTATTTCAAATCCTAAAAGATGATGCTGTGAAAGTGCTGCACTCAATATGCCAGCAAATTTGGAAAACTCAGCAATGGCCACAGGAATGGAAAAGGTCAGTTTTCATTCCAATCCCAAAGAAAGGCAATGCCAAAGAATGCTCAAACTACCGCACAATTACACTCATCTCACATGCTAGCAAAGTAATGCTCAAAATTCTCTAAGCTAGGCTTCAGCAGTATGTGAACCAAGAACTTCCACATGTTCAAGCTGGATTTAGAAAAGGCAGAGGAACCAGAGATCAAATTGTCAACATTCGTTGGATCATAGAAAAACCAAGAGTTTCAGAAAAACATCTACTCCTTTTTGACTACGCCAAAGTCTTTGACTGTGTGGATCACAACAAACTGGAAAATTTTTCAAGAGATGGGAATACCAGACCACCTGACCTACCTCCTGAGAAATCTGTATACAGGTCAAGAAGCAACAGTTAGAATCAGACATGGAGCAACAGAGTGGTTCCAAATTGGGAAAGGAGTACCTCAAGGCTGTATATTGTCACCCTGCTTATTTAACTTATACACAGAGTACATCAAGTGAAATGTTGGGCTGGATGAAACACAAGCTGGAATCAAGATTGCCGGGAGAAATATCAATAACCTCAGATATGCAGATGACACCACCCTTATGGCAGAAAGCAAAGAGGAACTAAAGAGCCTCTTGATGAAAGTGAAAGACTAGAGTGAAAAAGCTGGCTGAAAACTCAACATTCAAAAAACTAAGATCATGGCATCCAGTCCCATCACTTCATGGCAAATAGATGGGGACACAGTGGAAACAGTGGCTGACTTTACTTTTTGGGGCTCCAAAATCACTGCAGATGGTGACTGCAGCCATGAAATTAAAAGACGCTTGCTCCTTGAAACAAGACACTTGCTCCTTGAAACAAAAGCTATGACCAACCTAGACAGCATATTAAAAAGCAGAGACATGACTTTGCCAACAAAGGTCCATCTAGTCAAAGCTATGGGTTTTCCAGTAGTCATGAATGGATGTGAGAATTGGCCCATAAAGAAAGCTGAGCAGTAAAGAATTGATTTTTGAACTGTGGTGTTGGAGAAGACTCTTGAGAGACCCTTGGACTGCAAGGAGATCAAACCAGTCAATCCTAAAGGAGATCAGTCCTGGGTGTTCATTGGAAGGACTGATGCTGAAGCTGAAGCTCCAATCCTTTGGCCACCTGATGTGAAGAGCTGAGTCACTGGAAAAGACTCTGATGTTGGGAGGGATTGGGGGCAGGAGGAGAAGGGGACGACAGAGGATGAGATGGGTGGATCGCATCGCCGACTCGACAGACATGAGTTTGAGTAAGCTCCAGGAGTTGGTGATGGACAGGAAAGCCTGGTGTGCTGCAGTCCACGGGGTCACAAAGAGTCGGACACGACTGAGGGAGTGAACTGACTGACTCTGCCATGTGGGGCTGTGTGGATGAGGCTGGGGGAGGTGGAAAGACAATACTTCCTTCCTTTTCCAGCCTTGCCTCGTGATTCAGTTAAATTGGTGACTTATTTTGTTATACGTATGTAGCGCTTGAAGCAAAATCTGTGAAGGATGGAAAATCTTAGCCTGAGAGAGAGTAAGGAGCGGGTCTCCTGGGCTGTCAGACAGTGGAGTGGACAGGTGCTGGGGGCCAATGTGCAGTGTTGGGGGTGGGGAGGAGGGTAGGCTGCTCAGTCCCTTGTGATGAATTGGGTGAGGAGGAGAGAGGGGAGAAAGGGAGGAGGGGCCAGACCGCAGAGAAGAGCGCTTGTGCAGAATCACAGTAGGTTCAGGACTTCCCTTGTGGCTCAGCTGGTAAGGAATCCGCCTGCAATGTAGGAGACCTGGGTTCGATCCCTGGGTTGGGAAGACCCCCTGGTGGAGGGAAAGGTTACCTACTCCAGTATTGTGGCCTGGAGATATAGTCCCTGGGGTCGCAAAGAGTCAGACACGACTGAGCGACTTTCACTTTACGGGCTTCCCTGGTGACTCAGCTGGTAAAGAATCCGCCCGCAATGTGGGAGACCTGGGCTTGATCATTGGATCGGGAAGATCCGCTGGAGAAGGGAAAGGCTACCCACTCCAGTATTCTTGGGCTTCCCTGGTGGCTCAGCTGGTAAGGAATCCGCCTGCAGTGCGGGAGACGTGGGTTCTATTCCTGTGTTGGGAAGATCCCCTGCAGAAGGGAAAGGCTACCCACTCCAGTACTCTGGCCTGGAGAATGCCATGGACCGTATATTCTATTGGGTCACAAAGAGTCAGACAGGACTTTCCCTTCACAACCGGCTTAGACCGGGGCGTGTTCCCTGGGGCTGGGACTGGTGCTGATGGAGACCTGGTTCCCAGCTGCCATATGTATGCAGGCGACCATCCTGGGAGAGGGAGACGGGAGGGCGGGGACACGCAGTTGGAGTGACTTCTGACTTTGCCTGTGCCTCGAGAGCCACTCATCTCTTGCTTGGTTTCACAAAATTACAAAAGAAATAGGTCATTAAAAAATTTGAAAATGTAGAGATTCCCACATGGCGCAGTGGTAAAGAATCCGCCTGCCAATACAGGAGACACAGGAGATGCTAGTTTGATCCCTGGGTTGGGCAGCTCCCCTGGAGAAGGAAATGGCAACACACTTGAGTATTTTTGTCTGGGAAATCCCATGGACAGAGGAGCCGGGTGGGCTACAGTCCACAGGGTCGCAAAGAGTGTGACAGGACCGAGCACTCAAACATGCACACAAAAATACAGATGTGTACAAACTCAAAAATTAAAAATACATATAGGTATCGACTAAAAAGTAAAACCACCTCTTTCCCTCTCCCAAAGGAGCTGCCCCAAAGGCTCCATGCCCAACTCCTGGGTCCAGTCATCAATTAAGAGAGAGGAGAACAAGAGTGTTTTTCCTTATGAATCTAGCGAGCACACATCCTCAGAAATTGATCCCTCCTTCTTGAGTCTAAGGAATAACAAAAGATGGAGAAATATAAAGTGATGGTGGAGGCAGAATGGGGGAAAATCAGCGCCTCTTGCCATTCAGTTCTTACTACCTACACACCGAGGCAGCCTTCCAGAACACAGAGCTAGGGTTTCAAAGGAAAGCCAGCTACCCACACACGCGTCCACATCCAGCATCCCTCTGGATTTATATAGCACATGCTTCGAAGGAGCTGCAACCACCAAACACATATCTTCTCATTCATCCTGACATGAACACTGCTGGGATCCGGCACGAGTCAGGAGCATGATCTGCACTTTGTGAGCCAGGTCGGGGGGCGGGTCAGGGACCGAGGCACCGAGCTGGACAGTGAGTTGCCCAAGGTCACACAGGGACTTGGTTGGAAAGTCAGATCGAAAACTCAGGATGCTCTATTTTCAAGGGCTTTAAAAGGCTTCAGACAATATGCATCACCTGGGGCTTCCCAGGCGGCTCAAGTGGTAAAGAATCTGCCTGCCAACGCTCGAGGTGCAGGAGACGCAGGTTAGATCCCTGAGTCAGGAAGATCCCCTGGAGGAGGAAATGGCAATCCACTCCAGTATTCTTGCCCGGAGAATCCCATGGACAGAAGAGCCTGGTGGGCTACAGTCATGGGGTCTCAAAGAGTCAGACACGACTGAAGTGACTGAGTACGCACGCAGTACGCACATACTCAGAGAACATCTCTAGAAAGAGCCTCAGGAAACCAGTAACGGAGGCTCTCCCCAGGGAGAGAATCGGCTGCGTGGTAAGGATGAGAGGCAGGCGCACTCTGCATTCTGTAGCACTTGTGGGCATGTTGAATTTTTTAACATGTGTATCTATTTCCAATTACCATTTTCAAAAGATAAAAATTGGACTATGATGTCTGAAAGCCATGAAAATAAGTAGCTGCGGACGGTGATGTTCAACTGGTGAACAGGCAAGATTGGTCACCCTGCTAATTCAATCACTAAGAGCAAATTGGTCTCACTAAGGGGGATGAACAATGAAATCGAGCACCTTCGAGACCCTCGTTTGTGAGCATGATCCTTCCGAACAGGTGAGAAGCTGCCCGTGCGGCAGAGCTGCTGGAGGGACTGGGTCTGACCCCCTTACCTCCGGGGGCCCCTCCTTGTAAAGCCCAAGGGAAGGGGGAGGGCCCCGGGCCCCCACCCTGCTGTCCATCACTCCCACCTCCAGGCCTCGGCGTGGCCCATCCACTCCAGCGTCACCCCGTCCCTTGACTCCACCCACCCTTCCATCCCCACCTCCTCCCCAGCCCAACCCACCATCGCCAGACCACACCAGGATGGCAGCGAAGGTCTCAGAACTCGTCCATTCATCCTCTGCTTTCCTGCGGCCAAGTGGACAAGACCACGTCCCTCTTGGGCTTGGAGCCCTCCAGTCTCCCCTGCTGCAAGTGTGAGGAACACACACTCCTTCCACGAAGCCCCAGGTCTGCCCTGACCTCATTCTCTCTGCCGCCATCAGGCTCTTTTCACCCCAGTGTTTCTGTGTTTGCTGACCCTCCTCAGTCTTCATGGGCTCCCCCGCAGTTGGCTCAGTGGTCAAGAACCCACCTGCCAATGCAGGAGAGGTACGAGACGTGGGTTTGATCCCTGGGTCGGGAAGATCCCTTGGAGGAGGAAATGGCAACCCACTCCAGTATTCTTGTTTGGAGCATCCCATGGACAGAGGAGCCTGGCGGGCTACAGTGCATGGGGTCGCACAGAGTCAGACGTGACTTAGCAGCTAAACAATAACAGTGCAGGTTTCAGTTCAAAAGTCACTTCCTCTGAGAGCCCTTTGCTGGCTCCGGAGCCAGAGTGAGCCTTCCGCAGCCTGCCCAACAGCATAACCACAAAGAGGGTTTTTTTTTTTTTTTTGGCTTATTTATTTGTTCAGCTTGTTGTTCTCTTCACTAAATAGATTTTTAGCTACACGAGGTCAGAGACTGAGCTTGTCCTGTCTACTCCCACATCTTTAACATCCTGAATAGTTAGGTTTTAATGAGTGCTGGCTGATAGATGGACAAAGAGATGGAGGGGATGAATGGGCAAAAGGATGGATGGGTGGGTGGTTGGATGAACGGGTGGGTGGTTGGATGGATGGACGCGTGGGTGGTTGGATGGATGGGTGGGTGGGTGGCTGGATGGATGGATGGGTGGATGCATGGATGGACGGGTAGGTGGTTGGGTGATTGGATGGATGGGTAGATGACTGGGAAGACAGCTAGCTGGCTGTTTGGCTGAGTGGACAGGTAGTTGGACGGATGTGTATCTGGCGGGGAGATGGGTGGATGGACAGAGGGAGTCTAATTGTCCTGGGGTGAGACGCTGGGGTCCCCCCGCCTCTCCCAGATAGACCTCCCCTGGATGCCCCACCCTGATGAGGCTGGGGATCCAATTTAAGGACACTGAGAACTTCAGACGCTATTTCCTGCGTTGAGAAGTGTTTTAAAATATGACATTGAACTGCCTTAAGGTTCTGTTGTAGAAATGGCCCCACATCCTCTGCCTTCTGACCTGGACACGTGTCCACGTTTCTAGATCTTTCTATCACGTGCAGGATGGGTAGATGGCAGGGAATCTGAGGCGGGAATCAGCTCGAGCAACCAGACACGTTCAACCATGACCGGGTGTGTCTCCGCCCTTGCGCTCTCAGCTCTGAGTCTCCAAGTCAAGTTTCTGACATAAGAGGGGGTGGGAAGGGGAGAAACCTCCTGACTGATTCAGAAACTGTCTCCATTGAGTCCTGCTTCCCGTGGCATTTTCTTTCATCACATCTGCATCTGCCGAGGGGAGGCCTGAGCCCCGAGCCACCAGTCCAGGCCACCGTGGGTAACTGGCCTGGAGGCTGCAGCGGCCCCCAAGACCTCTGCGTCTAACGTGAATCTGGAAGCGGGCTAACAAGTGCCCAGCTGGTGTGAGGCCACACTACGGCATGCAAGCCCCCGGACGCTCTTTGCCACTCACCCAGAGGACCAGAGGTCAGCCTCTCACTTCAACATCCACACCGGAGCTGCCCCTGCCAGGCCTGGGAGACAATGGCACCCAGAGGCCCCAGGCTGCCTCACTGCCTGCCCTCCAATGCCTTTGCCAAGCTCACAGTCTGGATAAGGTCAGCTGGGGGCCCTGCGCCCTTTATGGAAAAGCTCAGAGGTGCTGTGGTAACCAAGGCAACGCCACCGCTCCCACCTCCCAACACCCACCACGGGGCGGTGGTTCTGTCCTGATGGGAAATCTGGCCTCTCACCCTCACCCATCTTCCTCAATCCCAGGCTGGTCCCTGGGCCGGCCCAGGGCAGTAACAGCTTCACCTCGGGAGAAGGGGTGCTGAAGGCATGGTCTGTGTACTCTGATACTCAGACACTCGCGTGGCTGAGCGCCAGGTCCCTAACTTGCCCCCCACCCCCGCCATCTCCTCTCCAGGGTCCTCCTGCCAAGTGGAAGATGACACCAGTGTTTCAGGTGGCTGGCAGGGTCACTGGTCAGTGGTGCTGTGATCCGTGCAAGGTGGCTGGCACGTGGCAGGAAGTTAACAGAACGATCGTCATTCTGATTTCTTTTGTGGCAACACCACGTCACGTGGGGGCCTGTGTGACTCCTCCTTGTGGGAAAGGAGGGCGGGCTTCCACAGTCCTCCTCCTCTGCGATCCCGGGTACTGGCCCACAACAGGCACTCAGCACACAGGGAGAACCCAAGCCTTCATCTGCGGCCAAAACGGGGATGCTAACCTGGTCCCCATCTCGGAGGTCAGCTGGTCCAGGCTTCTGTGACGTTCCACCAAGACTATGCCCACCCTGCTTGACTTCCTCCCTATATGGGGAGAGGCTCTGTGCCGTTGCTCAGTAGCCAGGATGGCTCCACAAGTCCTTTGCTGGCCGAGCTACAGCAGATATCCCTGCTGCTCTCTGGACCTGGTCTCAGTCACAGAACACGTGGCCCAGACCGCCCAGCCCCAGGGTCTTCTCTCCTCCCAGCTCAATCAGGTCAGGCCCTTCCATGGCGCCTCTGTGGGGAAGCAGCTGAGCCATCTCAAGCGCTGAGTGTGTGTACACACCCGCCCTCTCACACACACACACACGTGCGGAGGGTGGCCTGCTGGCTACTCTGCTGGTGACGGATCTCGTGGGGACACGGCTCTGCCAAGGCCACAGCCTGTGGGTGAGCCACGCCCAGCCCTCCCAGCTCTCAGAGGCCCCCTTCCCTCAAAGCCCCACTCCCAGCCTGGACAGCCCTCCAAGTCACCATGGCAACAGCTCCCGGAGTTTTTTCGGAGCCTCAGGCACCCCTCCCTGCTAGAATGGAAGCCAAGTGTGACAGCGTGCTGACCGTGACCAGGGGCCCAGGGTCCACTTTGGCAGGCGGCCTCCTGCTAAGGCACAAACAACTCATCTGACCCAGATAGAGACTCATCAGCAGAAGCCAGGGGCGGGCCTGACTCCCTGGAAACCATCGCTTCTCTGAGCACACTTTCTGGACTGTGCTGGCGGCCAAGCTGCGGATCACAGCCTGGGCTTTTAGGGTCAGGAGGTGGGCAGTCTCAGCAAGGTCTGAAGAGCCCGAAAGCCCTCTGAAAGAGGGGGCTGGCTACTCTGCTTGGAATCACATTTCTGTTCCAGCACATCTTGTTTATGAGAGAAGGGAGGCTGGGACAGGGGAACACAGAAACCAGCAGCTCCCCGCCTAGGTATTCACAGAGAAGAACTGGAAGCAGGTGTTCAAACAAACACTTGTCCACAAGTGTCCACAGCAGCCTCTTTACAACAGCTGACAGGTAGAAGCAGCTCAAGTGCCCACCCATGGATGGATGGATACGCCAAACGTGGTCCCGCCCCACGACGCGATATTATTCAGCCTCAAAAAGGAAGGCTATTCTGACACCTGGTACGACACAGATGAACCTTGAGGACATTATGCTCCGTGAAAGCAGCCAGACATAGACGACAAACAGTGTGTGACCCCACTTACGAGGAGGCCCCTACAGCAGTCAGATTCTTAGAGACAGAAGCAGGATGGTGGGGGGCATGCGCTGGGGGAGGGCGGGGAGTGAATGTTTAATGGGGACAGAGGGTCAGGTTGGGAAGATGACAGTTTTCTGGCAATGGATGGCAGTAACCGCTGCAGAGCAATGTAAATGTACCTGATGCCCCTGAGCTGTGCGCTCAGACACGGTTATGATGGCGTCACGGACTCAAAGGACATGAGTCTGAGCAAGCTCCAGGAGACGGCGAGAACAGGAGGCCTGGTGTGCTGCAGTCCGTGGGGTCGCAAAGAGTCGGACACGACTGAGCGACTGAACCACAACTGCAGTTCGGGGGGTTGTAAAGAGTCAGACGCGACTGAGTGACTGAACGACAGCAGTGTGAATGTACCTGGTGCCACTGAGCCACACACTCACACACGGTTATGATGGTAAATTTTATGTTACTTGCATTTTGCACTGAAAGTGAATGTCGCGCAATTGTGTCCGACTCTCTGCAACCCCATGGACTGTACAGTCCATGAAGTTCTCCAGGCTAGAATACTGGAGAATGGGTAGCCTTTCCCTTCTTCAGGGGATCCTCCCAACTCAGGGATTGAACCCAGGTCTCCCGCATTGCAGGAGGATTCTTTACCAGCTGAGCCACCAGGGAAGCCCAAGAATTCTGCAGTGGGTAGCCTATGCCTTCTCCAGTGGATCTTTCTGACCCAGGAATAGAACCAGGGTCTCCTGCATTGCAGGCAGATTCTTTACCAACTGAGCTCTCAGGGAAGCCCACTTGTATTTCACCTCAATAAAAAATTACAGAAAAAAAGGGATGAAGCACTGACACACGCTACAGCATGGACGAACCTTGAAAATATTCTACTAAGTAAAGAAGGCACTCGCAGAAGCCACACACCGTAGGATTCAATTTTTCTGGGAGATGTCCAGAACAGGCAAATCCTCAGCGACAGAGAGCGGACTGGTGGCTGCAGGGGCGTGGGGCAGGGGAGGATGGAGACTGCTTCATGGGTCAGGGGGCTTCTTTTCAGGGCAACAGAAATGCTTTGGAACCAGATAAAGGTGATGTTGTTGTTTAGCTGCTAAGTCGTATCCAACTCTGTGACTCCACGGACTGTAGCCCCGCCAGGCCCCTCTGTCCATGGGATTTTCCAGGCAAGAGTACTGGAGTGGGTTGCCATTGCTAGGTTACGGAAATTTTAACTCAGTAAAAACAAACATGTGAAACCAGGTTCCACCCCTCGGCAGGCAGATGACCATTAAGACCCCCTGAGAGAGTCCGGGGAGAACCGAGGGCAGGGAGTCCGGATCTTCCCCAGCCCGGAACTTCTCAGGATGTGAGGTGGGCAGGGAACTCCAGACAGGGCCCCCGCTTGGCCGTCTGGTGAGACGGAGCGCGAGCGTGTGCCCTGCCTCCTCTGCTTCCCAGGCTGGTCCTCACTGAGCCCCCGCCCCCGTCTCGTCCAGTAAGAACCCTTAGTCTGGGTGGGGGGGACAGAGAAACTTTGCGCCTGGGGACAGTCAGAGCCAGGGAAGCTGGCGCAGCGGCGGGCACACGGGCCAGAAGTGCTGCTCGTTCCCAGCTCTTCTTGGAGTCGTGGTCTAAAACGGCGCTCCCCCTCGCCCAACAGGACCCCAGCCATCTCCACGGCCCCCAGAGCTAAAAGGCAGGGGTGCCGGGGACCCGAGGAAGGGCTCCTTGCATTACACGAGTGTGTTTCTGCTGGAAAATCTGAGCCCCTGCCCCGTGCCACAGCACTCTCTGTAGGAACCAAGCGAGCCACTTCCGAAGCACCCAGAAAGCAAACCCGCCCCTCCTGCAAGGTCTGCCGGCTTTCGGGTCACAGGACAAGCCCTCCTCTGACCAAACTTTTGGCTCAGTGGCCAGGAGGAGCAGGGAAGATGCAAATGAGGTGGAAGTCGGACGGCACCCTCATGTCCCCCAGGAAGACGCTGCCACGTGGGGCCACCTCCAGGCTTCTGCGGCCCAGTAAGGTCATCTTGCCTACTTGTCCCTCTTTCCTCTCAAACAAGGCCAGGCTCTCCTCCTCCTCTCCCCTGGCCGCCCCACCCGTGCGCTCCAGCCCGACAGCAAGCCGCAGGTGGCCCAGAGACCACTTCTCGAGCGGGTCCTCTGGAAGATGGTGGTCTCCATCATTCCAGCCCATGTCCACAGGGGTGGGGGGGGTGGGGTGACGGGGGACACACAGAAGGAGACGAGCCAAGGACCCGAGTGCGCCATGCAGGATGGCCCAGCACCTTCCTGACCCCTACGAGCATCTTTGAGCGGAGGGGGCCTGGCAGGAGGAACCACGTCTTACCTGGAGGCATCGAAGCTGTCGTAGGAGCCGACTGTGTAGTGCCGGAAGAGTTTCTTGCTGCGGTCTGCACGAGTTTCTGCACAGAGAGGGAAGAGAGACATCATTTAGAAAGTCACGGCCCCCAAACGCTGAAACCACGAGAGGCTGGCCAGGCCCCTGCGTTTGTCTGACCTCGGACGTGTGGGACCCGCTTCTCCTGGGGAAAGATCTGGGAGAGAGATGAGGCCCTGCTCTGTGGCCTAACTTTGCAAACTGTGGGGGATGCCGATGAACGCCAAGGATGACTGCTGGAGAGTCCCGTGCTCCGGTCCCCAGTAGAGGCTGAGTCCCAGGGTCCCCAGGTGGTACAGGATGTGCTCTGCAAAGAAGACAGGGCCGTGCAGGTCGCAGTGGGAGCAGTGGCAGCCCACTCGGCACATGGAACCTGCTAGAACGGTATTCTGAAGTGACGCTGCCCAGCCGTCCAGCAAACATGAGAACCTGTGGATGACTGCTTTGGGGAAAAAAGAATCTTTATTGCTATTTTGCTGATAATTGTGTGTTCAGTCACTCAATCGTGTCCAACTCTTTGCATCTCCATGGCCTGTAGCTCCCCCCAGGCTCCTCTGTGCAGGGGATGTCCCAGGCAAGAATACTGGAGTGGGTTGCCATTTCCTTCTTCAGGGGATCTTCCCAACCCAGGGATCAAACTCGCATCTCTTGTGTCTCCTGCATTGGCAGGTGGATCTTTACCACCGTGCCACCTGGGAAGACCCTGATTATCGTTACTTTCTCCTAAAACAAACAAAAACCAAACAAACGTGATTAAGGTCCTAATTAAGTCCTCTGCTTACTTCTCTTACTCAGCAGATTTCGAGGTAAATTTCACGGGAAATTATAAGAATGGTGTAGTTAGACTTAATTGATAGCTCAGAGCTGGAGGGAAAAACCCACAACAGCACAAATGCAAGAAATACGGCTGCTTCTGACTTATTGTTCAGATATTTCCCCCTGCACACCCTCTTTCCCAAACCCTGGGAAAAATACAGAGAAAATTGTGTGGTTAGCTTCAGGAAGATGGCCGAAATCTCACGCAAACCCTTGTAACTCTGTTGTCCGTCTCTCTGACCCAACGTTTCAAAGCAAATGTAATGTTATCCAAACCCAAAAGCACATTTCCAGTGGAAATGTGAACAACTGCAAAGGCATTGAGAAGGGTATGCCTGATAACAGTTGACTCCTTTCAGGCCCAGAGGCAGCTGATGCAGCAAAAATACATGCCTCCTTCTATTAATATAAAGTGCGGTGTTGCCTTTGGGGGCCGAGAGGACCAGGCAGCCAGCTTAGGACTACATTTCCCAGCACCCCCTGCAGCCAGGCATGGCCACGTGACCAGCTCTCACCAATGGAACTTGAGCACACGCCACTGCAGGGGGGGAGGGGAGAGGGGTGTGTGTGTGTGTGTGTCCCTTCCAAGCTTGGCTTCTATGGAGGCCAGGGAGCTCTCCATATCCTCTCTTGCTGCTTCTCCCAGCTCAAAGCTAGGACTCCCAGGCCTGAGAGGATGATGGGATCCTCAAGGATTCCTAGCAATGCCTGGGTCGCTGTGCGTTAGCTGTTAAAGTGGGCAGCACACTTGTCCGGCCTTGGGCTACACTCCAGGGACCTGCGTGTCAGAGCAGCTAACACTGCCTTAAAGGTTCTCTGGGACTCGGCTCCCCCGGCCTCTCTCATCACTCCACCTGAGGCTCCAGTGATGCGAAAGTTAAAATCCCCTGAAGCTGGGTAACAGCCGCATCCCCATCGTGCTCCCTGAGGCTGAGCACTGACTGGGTCCCAGGCCCTGTTCCGAGCGCTGCTCCTGTACCCACTCATCTGCCCGTCATGGCCCCTGGGGAGGGGGTATGTGTGCCACTCTGCACGTCCCGCCAAGTCCAGCCAAGGGTGGTCCCCTGCCTTTGGTCCATCTCATGCCACCCTTCCTATCCCCGTGTGTCCTCGCCGTGGAGCGAGCCACTCGCCTCCGCTCGGCGTCTGTCTTTGCTTTGTCATCACTGTCTTTGGGACAGGCTGGGATGTGGGACCCCTCACTGCAGGTTTGCAACCGGACAAACGTCTCCTCGAGCGACAGGTACAGAGAAACTCAAAGGAACTAAAAACAAACACGTGTGTGTGCAGTTGGGGCAGATTCTGGACAAGATACAAAAGACCGAAAAGCCCAGCGGCCCCTTCCGAGGAACAGGGAGCAAAAGCAGGTACCACGTGTGATCTCTGCACATGGCACCACCGAGGGGGTGGGCAGACCACCTCAGTCACTCCTTTGGCCCAGCCCACCAACCCGCCCCTACCCTCACCCCGTTTAAGGAACCAGCTCGCTCCCCTGGAGCGCAGCAAGGGAGCGAGTTTCTGGTCCTCTGTCCCTTGTGGGGCAGTATGAGTCCTAGTAACGCCTGGCCTGATCCTCATCTGGCCTCTTTATCCATTTCTGTTGATTAAAGAGTCCAAGAACCTGGGTCTGTAACATCTCTGTCCTCACTAACATCTATCGAGTCCCTCCCCTGGGTCACGATTTGTGCCCATCCAGGCTCCCACTTGTTGGTGACAGAAGCCTGGTGAGGGAGGTAAGACTGCTGGACCCATTTTACAGATGGGTCTACTGAGGATTGCCGAGGCCAAGGCACACACCGGGTGAACAGCATGGCTAGGATGGGTCCTCGGCCAGCAGACGGGCTCCAGGGCCAGGCTGAGAAGCAGCAGACCACACCCACGGGTCCCTGGTGAGGGCTGAGTGCTCCTTCAGTGCTTAAAGGCAGGGATCTGGCCTTAGGGCCAGGCTGAGAACCAGCAGACCACACCCACGGGTCCCTGGTGAGGGCTGAGTGCTCCTTCAGTGCTTAAAGGCAGGGATCTGGCCTTAGTTCTCTCTGTATCACCCCTGGTGTCTAACTCTTGGCAGACATGTGATGTCAGAGCTGGCAGACCCAATCCCAACAGTCCACTGTAATCAGCAAATAGAAACACACTTCACACAGTCGGAGGGACCTGGAGACACTGGTCCAGCTGGGCTGTACGTATGTCCGCTGTGCTTGGCAGCAGGGCCACACGTGCCCAGGTGCTCCCCATCCTCCTCCCTGGCATCCTGCACACGTTCACGTCTAGTTACCATTCATCAGGTCCACCTGGAGGCCAGGCCCCGTGCCCCACATGTGGGGATTAGAAGGGCTCAGAGACGGTGGGGCTCTGCTCTCTGGGGCTCAGGATCTTGGGGGTGGGGTGGGGATGCTGGCTGGGCTGAGGGCCCCAGGAGTCAGATAACTGTGTAGCGGAGGGGGGAGCACGTGGGCCAGGCAGAGCATCTGGCCAGGCCATCCCTGTGACATCCGAGTGGGGCAACACACTCCCCAGGCCCTGGAGGATAAGCAGGATTGGAACCCATTTGTGGGGTTAAGCAATGCAGCTCAGGAAACCATTGAATGACTGTGGGGATGGGCTGCTAACTGTTGTTACAATTGCTTATTTCCTGTTGCTTAAGCCCCACGTGCAGGCTCTGTGCTGGTTGTCTAGGGAACTGCTGGGCTCTGAGAGCTGGCTCGTGCCGGCCGCTGGCTGGGGTCAGAGGTTCCAGGTCGCAGGAGCAGAGCGTGTAGTCAACGTGTGTGTGTGTGTGTGTGTGTGTGTACATGTCCACGTGTTTACCAGAGGAAACAAAGGTTTCAGAAAGAGACCGTTTCTAGATCTGCTAGCCAGGGGTTCCCAGAGTTTGGGATTTTGTGGACCAAGAAAATTTTAGACAAAAGAGAGAAGGATGTAGACTGACACCAGATTTACCAAGTTTTTAATCTGGCCTTAAAAACAATGGGCTCCATTCTGCTCCCACAATTGTGTTACAAGAGAAAGGGCAGCTTTGGGGATAATATTATCTCTGACTGCTTTGTAAACAACTCCCACCGCATGGACATTCCCTGCCCTCTGGATTCTGGACACAGTGAGACTTCCGCTCTGAGGGACAGCAAAGGGGCCCATCACATCTTCAGCATTACCGTCACCAGTGCCGCCACCATCAGCCTCATCACAGCAGCAGCAGCATCTCTACTCTCACCACCGTCATGTTCATCAGGACCATACCACCATCTTCACCACCACCACCTTCACCAGCCCCATGTTCATCAGGACCATACCACCATCTTCACCACCACCACCTTCACCATCACCAGCCCCACGAGCATCACCACCATCACACCACCATCTTACCACCACCATCTTCACCACCACCACCTTCACCATCACCAGCCCCACGAGCATCACCACCATCACACCACCATCTTCACCACCACCATCTTCACCATTACCAGCCCCACGAGCATCACCATCACACCACCATCTTCACCTTCACCACCACCATCGTCACCCTTACTCTGATCGTCATCGTCATCACAGCCTCATCTTCATCACCACCACCAATCACCACGTCCCTATCGTCACCATCTCTATTAACATCATTCCCATCATTCCTGTCTTCACAGCAGCTCTACTAAGCTAGCTTTTTTTTTTCTTTTCCAGTAAATGAAGTTGTTCACCTTATTTCGTCTTCCTGCAGCAGCCAGGGCTAAGTGGATTTCTTGCCGCTGTTTTGCAGAAGCAGCAGAGTGCTATGATGGGGGATGTGGGCTCTGGGGCTTACACTGGCCTGAATTCAGAGCCCAGCTCTGCTGTTGACTGGCTGCAGGTCGCCAGGCTCTTCATTTGTAAAGTGGGGATAATAACACTTCCTACTCACAGGCAAGTGGTTGAGGAGTAGACGAATTAATTCATGGAAAATGCTGCAACAGTGCTTGGCGAGTGGGAAGCACTCTGTTATCTGGTTCCTCCTATGCATGTAGGGGTAGGGTCCTCCTCTGCTCCTCAAGGCCTCCAAGGTCACACATCCTGTGAGAGCAGACCCTCAGCATTGTGCCTCTGGAGCCTGGCTGACAGTCGCCAACAGCTACTGTGTTTCCAAACATCCACACACATTCTAAGTGCTTTATATGCATGAGCTCAATACTGTTCCTGTTTCTGGTTGACAAGCGAGGAAGGTGGGGCTCAGAGAGGTTGCCTGAGCTGCCTGAGGTCACCCAAGCCACTGCGAGTCACAGTCCCGTGGGTCAGCATCTGCTTGGGTCCCTGGGAGGAGGCATCTTCACCAGCAACCCATCCATGACCCACAGAGGGGCAATGGCCTTTTTCTGAGACGTTCTGAGGTCTGGAGGCTGAGGAAGGCGATCTTGGCCATGAGGTGGGAGGACGCAGGCTGTGGGCAGCCAGTGGGCGTCACAGCACGTCAAGGGGAGAACCAGCCTGTCCATGCAGCCTGCACACAGCAAGAGGCAGGGCTGAAAGCTGGGCCCAGGGACAGAGGGACACGTGGGCCTGTCGCTGAGAATCCCTGGATTTTTGCTTCTGGTGGTCATGAAAGCTACTCACTCAGGATTTCTGGCTTTATTCCCTCTGGGTGTATGCTTGGATGGATCCTCAAAACTTGTTTTGTCCAAATGAGTTTTCCCAAACTGACTCATGTCACTTCCTAAGATTCTCCCCGCCCCCACCCCCCTTCACCCCCATACTGTTTCTTTGCCCATGGGCGTGGCGACCAAAATGTCTGAGATGATGGTTGTTGTAAGAATCTGGGTCCCCATGTGTGCCCCCTGGGATGCCCCCTTTCCTGCTCAAACAGGTGGTGTGAGCAGGAAAGAACCCTTCGTGGTTTCAGGCCACTGAGATCAGAGGCATGTTTGTTACTGCAGCTTTCCCTGGATAAGCTGACTGATGCAGACGACGCGTGGTCTTCTCTGTCATGCAAGTCAGTACACTCCATGTTTTTGCTCAAGCCTGGCAGAACTGGCTCTCTGGCAACCAAGAGTCCTGGCGAGGGTAGAAAGGGAGACCAGACAAAAATCAAGACAGAGGCTGAATCTGGCCCCCTGTCTGGGAGGATGCCCGTTCTTTGTAGAAGAAAGTGGAGAACCACCCAAGATGCAATAGGAGCACACTCTGCTGGACACGGAGAGAGCTCGGCAGGCATCACAGGCCTGTGTGAGTAGCGGAGAGGGCGGCCTCTCTGCTTATGAAAAGCAACGCTGAAAAACCAACCACCTAAGCAGGAACTTCTGACTCACGTTTCCTAAACGACACAGAAGCTTCTCGAAGTGAATGGTTCACAACCAGGGCCCCCTCCCGGGCCAGTTTCAGGCTCAGTGCTTCATATGGAAACGCCTAGTCCCACTCAGCTTGGACGCCAGCAGTCACTACCACTCTCATCTGAATGACCATCATCTTCTGAACCTCTATATAGAATGAGCTTCAGAAAAATGTATCAGATGATGCCACTTTTCTGCTTAACCATTTTCCGATGGTTTCCCAATGACATCAGAGCTGCCTCTGCCTCCCTGTGCCCCTGAGGACACAGGTCTGTCACGACGAGGCCCTGTCCGCCTCTGAGCCCTCCTCTCCTCTCTTCCCTCCTGGATCACTTCACTCCTGCTCTATAAGCCTCCTCTTGGGCTTCCCTGGTGGCTCGGACGGAAAAGACTGCCTGCAATTCAGGAAACCTGGGTTTCGATCCCTGGGTGGGGAAGATCCCCTGGAGAAGGGAACAGGTACCCACTCCAGAATTCTTGCCTGAAGAATCCCATGGACAGAGGAGCCTGGTGCGCTACAGTTCATAGGGGTTTCAAAGAGTTGGCCATGACTGAGCAACTAACACTTTCTTCTCTCCCTTGAACCTGACGAACTGACTGGCACCCCGGGGCCTTTGCACTTCCGAGAGTCTCTCTGGGACATTCCTCCACCCGCTCAAAGCTCACTGCACTGCTGGGTCCTCAGCTCCTACTACACAGCCTGGCACACAGTAGGTGCTCGACAGCTGTGGAGTAACAAGCCACAGGGGAAAAAAACCCACGTTTCTGGGCCCCTTTGTTCTTTGCCAGCGTTGGCACGGCCACCTCCCTGGCTGTGAAACTGGAACAAGTTGAGGACACCGCGCAGAAGACTGAGTTTAATTCCGATGCTAATGAGCGGAAGTGGCCACCCTGCAAACTGCGAAACTGGAGTCCTCACCTTGACCTTGGGGCGACGCCCTGCGACCTCTCCCTGCCGCCCCGGACTCTCATTTTCTCCACCATCCAGCCAGACATTTGGATGAAATGACCCCACAGCTGCTCTGCCTTCTCAGGGAGACCCATCCCCCTCCACCACCCGTGCGACGGGAGACCGAACCCCCTTGCCCGGAAGAGGGCTACAAAGTGTTTAAGCTGGTGTGCCCTGAAAGCTTGTCTCAGAATATGGCCTAGAAAAATCTACAGTGAGAGGAAAAAAAAAAAACCCTAGAAATTCCATTCCCTATACCTCTTGCAACTCGTGAAAGGGAGTGACAGATTGCATGACGAGATTCAGATTGTCAGCATCTAAAATAGCCCTTCCCGTAGAGCTGCTGGGAGAAGATCCTTCCCAGCGAGGAAGCCCGGGAAGGTCTCGTGGCCTCTGGGCCTCGAGTGTCACTGAGTATCATTGAGTTCCTGGCAAAGGAAACAAGAAGGGGAATCCTCAAAGAAACTGATTAAGACTCTGAAAGGTCAAAAAAGGACTCAAAGCGTGGCGTGGGGAGGAGGTGGGCTGTAGGGGCAAGAAATGGCCATGGGGAAAGGGTGAGAACAGCAGAGCAGGGCTGAGGCCGCGTGAGCGCCAGGCCCCGACCCCCACCTGGCTCCCATGTGGGGCGGTCCCCTCGCTTGTGAGTTGCCGTGGACAGGAGAGGCAGGGAGGGAAGCCTGCCTCTAGACAAGGCAATGTGAGCTTCAGTCCTAGTGAGCGGCACGGCCCTGGGCAGGAAAGAGCCTCTCCAAGCCTCAGTCTTCTCATCTATAAAATGGGGCCAGCAGCAGAATGGACCTTATGGCCTGTGGGGAGGGCCCAAGTCCCTTCCCGATGGGCTGTCGGCCACTGCTGTTCTCCAGGAAGCCGTCTTGAAAAGCATCCTTCTGCCCCTGGGACAGAGGAAGACCCCAACCACGTCTGTACTCAGAACCTCATGCCCTGACCAGAACTGCCAGCCCGGCTCATCAGAGTCCCTCCAGGAAATCTGGAGTAGGAGAGACCAGTCTCTGTCCCCTGTGTAAACAGAGGATGCCTCTGCTCGAGCACCAAGGCTGTCACTGGGCACACCTCGTCGGGGGCACGAAAGAACGGACGTTGAGGCAAGAGGCTCAGGGTAGTGGGGACACGTGTAGGCCTGGAGACGGCCGAGCTGGCTTGGCTCCCAAAAGCCCCCCACGTTCTGCTTCCAGAACCCGCTTCTGGGACCCGCCGGGCCACATGTTCCACCTCGGGGTCCAGGAGAGGCCGCTGCGTCCCTACGGGGTGGTGGGGGGAAGCTTTCCTCCTTTGACTCGGCTCACGTGGGTTTTACATCTCTTGAGCCACAAGAGCCCTCCCTGTCTTCCAGCTCCTCTGTTGTTCTGGACAGAAACTCTCGTCACCCAGGTGGACCAAGGCAGTGTCTCCGGATTTCACCCAGGGGTCTGGACGGGCGGCGGGCCCACAGATGGTGCAGCTGGCCAGGGCAGCCGTGGACACCTGCCTCCAGGTCCTACGCTCTGTGTCGACTGTGATAACATGCGGGGTTCCTAACACCCCCGGGGGCAGCATGCCCTCAGGCACGCTCCAACCTGGCCCCAGGCAGGCGTCCCCAGGCCAGCACAACCAGAGGGAGCCCACTGGGGATGGGGAGGTCCAGACGCCGCCCCGATCCGTGAGAGAGTCGAGGCCGGCCGTGGACAGCAGACTGAGCGCAAAGACGATGCGACATTTCCAGGTCACGCTGCCCAGTTCATCCCCCCACCTCAGTGTGCTCCCCAGGGCCTCCAGCTGTGGCCCAGCCCAGTGACACTCTGACCCCGGGCGCCTGAGACAGCAGTGCGGAGTCCAAGGGAGGGGAGCACAGAACCCAGGCGTGCCCACCTGCACGGCTGCCCCGCAGGCCTGGGAGCTGACAACTGGCTGAGCTCACTCGCTGTGCAGGACCGAAACTCAAAGACGAGGGGCCTCCACTGCCTTCAGAGTCCTGTCTGGGTGTGTTCCCTGGAGCTGAGCCTCAAGCCCAGCAAAAGGGGAGTCAGACAGAGGCAGGGACAGAGAGGCACACAGATATCCACAGACAGAGACCGAGATGCACAATGACACAGAGATAAATAGAGAGGGAGACAGATATACACAGAGAGTCAGAGAGAGACGGTGAGTGAGCAAGACAGAGACGAAGACGGAGAGACACCTACAGAGACAGAGACAAAGAAAAACACAGAGAGACGGAGCTCCAGAGACCCAGCGAGAAGAGGAAGTGGTCTTTGAGGACCTCCAGGCCTCCCCCCTGCCCGCCTCTGTTCCAGCCCCTCCCCTGGACTCTACATCTTTTTGGCTGTTACTGTCAGCCCCTCGCCCCAAAGAGGCAGAAAGGACCGAGAGGACCCCTGCACGTGGGGGCCCCACACCCTCACCACGCGGCCCCCCGCCAGCCCACGAGGTGGCGCTTCCTGCCTGGAGTCGGACGGCGGGGCCCCCAGCATCCCCACACCTCCCGCCCACGAGGCTCCCGCCATCTCCGGTGGGTTTTAAATCAGACACTGTTCAGGCTACACCCGGGCCTGAGCCAAGGGCAGGCTCCGGACCGTAAGGAGGAAAGAAATTACCGACGGGGATGGAGACTGAAATAACTTCTCTGTTTTAAAACCGACAATGCCCATGGGCTCCATGCAGTGGAGGACCAGAGACAGGAGTGTGGGAAGAAGCCTCGGTGGGCACAGAGGCAGGTGTCGGGGGGCAGGCCGGGGTCTCAAGTTCACCATCACCTCCCACCGGGGCCAGACCCCAGGACTCACGAAAGGGGGCAACCAGTGTGAGGGGCTGGTGAGCCCGCACAGCGCAGGGGGCCAGGGAGCTCAGCACCCAGCTCCACCACCACGGTCACCACACTGGGCTGACAGGTGCCCACCCCACCACTGGGCACGGAGGTCAAGACCTCACGTCCGAGGACCACTGGCTGAGGGACGCGACTTTGACCTGAAGCCACTTCTCACATTCACACCATGACAGCTTGGCTCACTCACTCAGTCACTTCATCAGCTGCAGGCCACGGACCCAGCACCTTCTGGGAGGTTGATATGGGCCTCATGAGGGAGGGGAGGGAAAATAGGGACCCTGCTCCTCAAAGACAGCTGGACTGCATCCCACGTCCCCACTAAGGTTGGGGGACTAGCTCCCTGTGGCTGCTGTAACAAGTGACCACAAATCTACTGGCCAGGAACAACAGAAGTCCATGACCTTACGATTCTGTAGGTCGGGATCCGCTGGGGGTCTCAGGAGCTAAGATCAAGGTGTGGGCGGGGCTCCTGCCTGTGGGGGGCTCCTGGGGTCAGCCTGTCCCTTTGCCTTTTCTGGCTTCTAGAGGCTTCCCCATTCCTCGGTTGTGACCCCTTCCTCCACCTCCCAAGCTGGCACTATGGGTCGAACCCTCTAATCCCCATCATTCTGATTCTGGAGTCTGTCTCTCTCTCTCACAATTTAAGGAGCCCTGGGACCCAGGATCATCTCCCCTCATCTTAAAGTCAGTGGTCTAGCAACTTCTTTCCATCTGTGACCTTCCTTGCCCTTGGCCACGTATCTGGACACAGTCACCTGTTCCAGGGATCAGGACACAGACGTCTCTGGCCATCACCTGCCCTCCATGACCATGGAGAGACCGTCCCTGCAGGACAGCACAGTGGGGCCAAACTTGCTCAGAACACTGTTTAAACCCCTCAGTGAAGGAACTCAGAATCCTGCTCTCAGGTCAAGAACTCCCCAGGAGAAAGAACAATGCTTCTCTAGCAAGGGCCATTCCTCTGTTTGCAGGTACAAGACAGAGCGCAGGTCAATGTCTGACTGCAGAGCCACAGAGAGACCCAGGTGGGCACCGGCGCCTCTGACCCTCAGCCTCTCCTCTGTGTCGCTGCTGTTGTTCAGCTGCCATGTGGTGCCTGAGTCTTTGCGACCCCACGGACCGCAGCACGCCAGGCCTCCCTGTCCATCTCCATCTCCCAGAGCTTGCTCAAGCTCATGTCCATTGAGTCAGTGATGCCATCCAACCATCTTATCCTCTGTCGTCCCCTTCTCCTCCTGCCTTCAATCTTTCCCAGCATCAGGGTCTTTTCCAATGGGTCAGTTCTTCACATCAGGTGGCCAAAGTATTTGAGCTTCAGCATCAGTCCTTCCAGTGAATATTCAGAATTGATTTCCTTTAGGATGGACTGGTTTGATCTCCTTGCAGTCCAAGGGACTCTCAAGAGTCTTCTCCACAGCTTCAAAGCATCAGTTCTTCGGCGCTCAGCCTTCCTGATGGCGCAGCTCACATCTGTACATGACTATTGGAAAACCAGCTTTGATCATACGGAACTACGTTGGCAAAGTGATGTCTCTGCTTTTAATATGTAAAGGGAGATAAACGGTTTGACCTGTGCCCGAGGTCCCTTCGGTGAACAGAACCAGCCTCTGGACAAACAGCAACCCTCCCCCCGAGACCTGCAGCCCCACTTTTGCCCGGGTCAGGCGCTCTACCCTGAAGCGTCTTGGTTTCGGTGGTCCAGGCCGCCTCCACAGTGGGCTCCGGCACCAACACACACCTGAGTCACTGGTTCTCTTAACTCCCAGCTCCCTGGAGGACCGCAGGGTGCCCGTGTGTGCCGTGTGTCGTTAGCCCCGGGAAGACCGGCTCCGGGCTCATCCAGCTGGGTAAGGACTGAGTGGCAAGGGCCGTCGGAAGTTTTCAAAAACTTGCCATGAATTCACTTTTGAGTGGGCGTGTGCAGTGGGGCATGGGGAGTGCCAGCCATCACCAGTCCCGCAGGGTCCCCAAAACATGCTGGCACCACACGAGAGCTGGACCTGCAGACGCCAAAACCCAAAGGAAAGGACGGTGCTAGTCTCGAGCTCCAGGACGAATGGAGTGCGCTGCAGAGGACCGGACACAGCAGGCCTGTGTTTCTCCGCAGTCATCCCAGCCCGCTGCCCACAGTAAGACGAAGGGAACACCTGCAGGATGAGCAGCCGTCGCTTGGCTGAAGGAAGATGGGGCTGCTTGTGCGGCTGCGACTCAGGAAGCTGTCTTCCTGCCCCACGCCAGGCGCAGCTGCGAAGCCCTCACGGAACTTGGCGGTAGCTGGGCTCGGGCCCACCCGCCGAGGCCCGCCAGCACCAGATTCACCTCCTCCGCCTCGGGAGAGATGAGCCCACGCGCCGGGGAGCCAAGGGCAGGTGGGGGCTGTGCTGTGGCTCAGCCAGGATGCTCGGTGTACGGGCAGGGGGGCTTTAAAGCAGCAGGGAGGCTGGGCTTCCAGAGCAGTGCTCGAGGACGGGGTGTGGGGGGCGGTGAGGCTCCCAGGGCTGCCACTGCCGCCGTCATGGTCCTGACCTGTGCGGACATCCGTCACCCACCGTCACCATCACAGGTGACCCCCGGGGGCCGCGCACGAAGCGCAAAACACGTGAACTCTGCTGGGGTGCTCCAGCCACCCTGCGCCCTCAGCCGTGGTACCCCACTGCGACTGTGCAGGCGAGGCTGAACAGCAGCTGGGGTTCCTACCTCGGATCCCCGTTAGGAACTGTGAGGCGGGTCGACCCCCCTCTGTGCTCCCCCAGTCGGCGTCCACACATCACCGGCCCCTCCAACATCAAGACCCCTCCCTCCTTGGGGAGCACCTCCTCTTGGGTCCCACTTGAGTGCAGCCTTTCCCTGCTGATCGTGGGGAATCGCAGGGAAAGGCTGGTCGTCCCATCCACCGCCCTGCCCTGCCTGGCACGCTCTGCCCCGTGCTGAGATGGCCTTTCTCCCCACCAGCTCTCTCTGTCGGCCATTCTACACCCACTTCCCAGTTCCTTTCCCTCCAAAGGACTGGGGTGGCCAACAACAGTCATCCCCAGGCTCCTCCCAGGGGAGGCCGTGTGACTGGGTCTCGGCCAATGAGGCAGGAGCCGGCATCTGCTGGGAGGGGCTTCCTTTCCCCAAAAGAGGTCCCCCCAGGGCATGCTCCCTTTCCCATCTGCACTGTGGAAGTCAAGCTGCACCACCCCTTCCTGGGAGGGAGTGTCGGGAGGGAGTGTCAGGACAGCAGGCAGAAGAAGCCAGGTCTGGCCCCGCCTTCCTGTCGGGTGGGACAAGGAAAGCCCTGTGCATTAGGGTAGCGGTTCCGGGGGACACGTCTTCTCTGGTTTAATCAATCACTGCACCATGAACCAGATGCTGTTGTTCCGGGGGCAGAAAAATCAAAGCACAGAGAGGTTAGGCGACAATCCCAAGTCACACAGCTCTCGAGGGGCGGCCGGACTGGTTGTTAGGCTGCTCTCTGAATGCCTCTGCTATCGCCGCCCGCAGCTCCACGAGGCTCGGCCAGAACACCAGACATGACTGGACCATTTTCAAGGCGCTCAGCCTGTGGGCGGCAGAGCTGGGACCCTAGCCCGGCTCAGGGGCATGGCTCACACTTGAGTCCCCTTCATCACGTCTGTACAGGACAAGCCTTCCAGATGAGTCATTCCCTGCGGGAGGTGCTTTACGATGCTGCGCTTTGAAAATCACTAGAGAATGCAGGAAACCTGGACCCCGGGCTTTCAGATTCAGGAGCCCTGTCTGAGGATGAGCAGGACCTGGCCCATTCAAGGGCAGGTGTGGGGACACCCGAGCGGATGCCTTCCACCCAGGCGCCCGGCGCTGTGACCCGAGGTCTGAGGCTCTGCTTTACCCGCCTCTCTCCCCGTCTTGTCGCCCTTGGGCAAGGGAGGCTGGGGCTCCACTCGGGGGAGGCCGAGTAAGCCGGGTTCCTGGCCACATTTCCCCGTCTCCACCCTCCCAAATTGTCTGGACAAATGAATAAAGCTGCTAGCTGTCAATGAGTCGCTCTCTACTCTACAGTAATTAGAAGGTTTAAAAAAAAAAAATCAGCCCAGGCGGCTCAGTGGAAGCATTTATACTGATCCATGGAGCCAGACAGGCAGTTTAAGTGGAAATTACAGTAAATGGAGGACTCGGAGCCTGATTGCATGTTGTTGCTAAGCTTGGCGGGAGCGCCCATGCCAAGGAGGCTGTCCTCATCTCTCTCCATCACGGGGAGCATTCAGGGGGCTGGGGGAGACCGAGCTGCCCTGGCCCAGCAGCCCGGGGCTGGCATGACCATGCGGAGGGGCAGGGTGCTTGAAAACACGCCAGGCCCTGGGAGCCTCCTGGCACCAAAGCCGGCAGCCAGGCCCTGGGGGGAGCAGGCTTCCTTCCTCTGTCCGGCCAGGATACCTGGACTGACCCCCTCTGTGCTCCCCCATCCTCGGCCTCCACCATCAAGACCCCTCCCTCCCCGGGGAGCACCTCCTCCTGAGTTCCACTTGACTGCAGCCTTTCCCTGCCAATCGCAGCGCCTGGCACAGAACCGAGGTGCAGGGGAGCCCCTACTGTGGAGCCCCTCTCCCCATGCTGACGCCGCCCCTCCCTGGAGGCAGGGTTCTCGGCCCCCTTCCCCCTGGAGGGGCCCAGAAAGGTGACGTGAGAGACCCAAGGACACACAAGGGGTGAGCAGCGAAGCTGGATTTAAACCCAGGAACCGACTGGGGGCGGAAGGATTCTTTTTAGTTCCTTAAAATCTTTTTTAGGGGCCCTGGCAGCTGAGGCTTAGGAAATAGGACACAGAGAAAAATGGGACCTGTTGAGCTCCAGGAAACCGCCCTGATCGTGTGGGCAGGTCGCTGAGACGTCCCGGCTCGGCCTCGATGTAGGCACACCTTGGACGCGGCACGGTTCAGGACCAAGGGAGTAACCGGATTCACCCTGGCAAGAACCAGGGGGTCTGGGAGGCTGAGGAGGATCCAGGGTTAGGCGGCGCTAACAGATCGCACAAAGACCCACCCTGACGGTGACCTTACAAATGGCACGCACCAGCCTCTTGGGCGCGCGTTCCCTGAAACCCACCAACCTGTCCCCCAAAGATGCTACAGGTCTGTGACAGATACTGAGGCTGGCAGTGGGTGAGGACCAGCAGGTGAGACCTGGGGGGTGGGGGCGGGCGTTGCCAGAGCCTCAGCCGTTCATGGCTCAATGTCTCCTTGTACAACCTCAAGGGGACCCCTGGGAGGCGGTGGGGGGAGGGGTGGTCCTTCAAGGATCGCCGAGCTCCCCAGCCTGAGCCCTTGCAAGCTAGCTGTGTCCCCTGTCCTCTGCTCCTGGGAGCGAGAGGGTGCAGTTGGCAACAACCTACTGTAGAAGTTGAAGAAGGCGATGCGGGCTGAAAATACAGATGGTGTTTTCTTGTCTCAGAGGCTACCATACCAGAGAAGCACCCAGTTCACTTGATTTAAAACACACACACACACACACACACACAGAACTAAAAAGCACACCAGCCATGCTTTCTTTGCAGAAGGGCAAGCTGGACGAGTAGGGAGGCACACTGCCCCCCCGTTCAGTGTGGGGAGACGTGCCATACAGCTTGTCGGGGGAACACAGGAACCCTGGACACATCTATGCCTTTAAGTCACAGGGACTCACAATGCAGTCGTCCGCCCTTGGAACTTAACAACAGCGCTCACTAGGAATAGATGCTCCAGTTGGTCTTAACTCCCTGCACCTTCCCCCGCCCCCCGCCCCCATGGCAGCTTGAAAGGACTTTGGAGAACCAGGCCCCTGGGACACTAACAGTACCCAAGATGCTCAAGTCTGCTGGGGTGACTTGACGGCTACCTTGATTTTTCTCTTCTATCTTGGGAACACTAGAAAGCCGTTAGGGAAACAATAGCCTTCCCTGGTGAAACACCACCACCAGAAATACACTAATTCTCAAACACACCCAGCACAGAGCCATCGCCTCCACAGCCAGCCACCCCGACTAGCCCAGCGCCAGCCCCGGAGGGTCAAGAACAAAGACTCGCGTGCGGCCGCCCGCCGGGAGCAGGTTCGGGAGACCGCACCGTACCTCCAAAATGAACTTTCTTCTTGAACCGGGAGTTCTCAGCCATCGTCTCTAACCTGGGTGTGACCATCTCACTCAGGCTGGTCCCGCTGCCGGTCTGGGTCCATTCGGAGCCCGCATCCACAGGGCCCCCTCATCTACTATTGTCTGTTAATCCAAGAGGAAAAAAGTTGCAGCCCTCCGCAGTCAGAATTGTGGAACAAAAGAAAAAAAAAAAAACAGGAAGAAGAAAGATGGCTCCAAGTGTTTAATCCGCAGGGAGGTTTTCAGATTTGACTTTGGGAGACCACACGTCGGGATCGGCGGAAAATTCGGTTCTTTGACACAAGTTGTAAGCTCCAGATTGGAGCCCGCATCCTTTCACTTCCCACTGTACCGGGGATGGTTTCTTTTTTTTTTTTTTTTCCTAGTGCTGGTTTCCATGGCAACGCATCAGTCACTAGTCTAAATAAGTGCGGGTGAAGGACGCCTGGAAACCAGTGCAATTACGCACGCCATTAGCGGGGAGAGGAAAGTGATTCAACCCCGCGACGAGCACGGGGCCGAGGTAACACTTAGAGTCTGCTGTCGTCCTTGTCCTGAGGATTCGCTTTCTCATTTTGTCACACAGGGTTTTCTTGGTCCCAGCGGTTTCTGAGCCCTGCGTGCTGCAAGGTGGACGGCCGGGTGGAAAAGTCCATTCTGACCGCGCCACCCGGCGGAGCCAAGGTCAAAGAAAGGGACAGGACCTCAGTGAAGCGGGTCTTGGCTGAAGGCATCCCTTGGGCCTTCCATTGGTCCCTGCATCCCTGGAGGAGGGGAAGGGGTCTTCAGGTGCTTGGAGGGATGGGGGGACATGCATGTACTCTGCACACTCAGTATGAAGGCTGGTGGGGAGCAGGCTGCAGGCAGGGCTTGCTGTCGGGCAGGCAGCTGAGCCTGCCTCCTTCCTAGCGATGCCCTCTCACCTCATGGCTCTTGCTTGGGAAGGCTCAGTGGGGTACAGGCCAGGCTCTAGATCCTGTTTTTCCTCTGTCATCAACTTCTTCCCTTAAACAGCTGCCACGAGTTCATGGTGTGGTCCCGGACAGGACCCCTCACCTCTGAGCTGCAGGATTCCCATGGGTCTGAAGGGCTGGTGACTCTCAGTCAATGTCCTTTGGATTCTGAGAAGCAGGCCACGTGGCCAGTGGGCAAGCAGGAGCCAGGTCCCACACCCGCCAGCTGCATGGCCCGGGTCCAGCCTCTTATTTGTCAGATGGGGTGATGATAATGAATTATCTAAAGCTAATTATCAATGAATTAAACCAGTTACTTATTACTTAATTTAACAATTAATACATAAATCATTAAAATGGGATGTTAGGGCTGTGAATGATTTTGTTTCAGAGTCAACGTGAAGAGCACAAACCCTCTGCTCCCTGTAGACCTGAGGCTGGACGCCGCCTGGTTTGAGGTGTAACTCGCCCTCAGAGTCCTGTCCACCCAGCCGTGTTGGAGCAGATGCCCCATGAAGACTCAGAGATAAGGACACTGGCCCAGAGAATTTAAGTGGCCTAAGGGCACCCAGCCAGCTAAAGGGGAGCCTGGAACCTCTAGACCCAGCCCTGTACCTGCCAGGTATCCCTATCTCCTGCCGCACACCCCCAGGGACGCAGGGCTCTCAGCTGACCGGTGGGGATGAAGACCAAGCGGGGGCTTCCTCCCTCACCCCAGCTAGGGACGTCCCCAGCTGGGTGTCCTGGAAGATATGCTGGTTCCCAATCCTGCCCCCCTGGGGCCCAGACCTAAGTGGATTCCTGCTTCTCCAGGGCCCTGTCCCTCCACTGGCATTTCAACTGGTCTCTGGGCAAAGCAGGGGGTCACAGAAACAGCCCGTGCCTGACACACTGGAGGCCCAGGGGCTGCGGCCACCACTCCCTGGGAGAGATCCCGTGGGAGGCAGCAGTGGAGACAGGAGGGTAAAAACATCGCGGCTTTCCCTCCGCAGCCCAGCCCTTTCTCCGTGCTCCATGCCGCTCACACGCCCTTCAGCCCCGTGTCCCCTCCCCCAGGTGGCTCAAAGCCTCGTGTCCTCGGAGGCGCCCCGTCCCTCTCGGGGGCGAGCCGCTCATGGCCGCAACTCCCGCCAGGTTGCTGACCGATTCGGCGGGCAAACCGGGGCCTGAGGGCAGGGCTGGCCCTTTCTCATCTGTGACCTTCCACAAATTTCTCGCCCTCTCTGAGATTCAGCTTCAGGAAAAATGGGCACGCAAGAACACGTCCTCATGTAAGGGCTACCTGAAAATCACGAGTCAGCTGGGGGCGGGGTTGGCTCCTGGTGGCAGAGGTGGGTCCGACCCGGATGCCCCTGCATCCCCAGGCCTGTGGCCCGCAGATGCCCCCGTGTATCCACTGCACATGTGAACACTCGGCAGAAACTTGAAAGCGTCACGCGGGGTCATTGCCTGTCCAACCGGCCCATCACAGAGGTGGGTGTGGCCCGTGCGTCGCACACACACACACAGGCCCAGGACTCGAGAGATGACAGAGGATCTTCTCCACCCTATGTGGTCACAAGGGCCTTGATCTGCACCCACGACCTGAGGCCCAGGGGCTCCGGGACTTTAGGGAGGTGATGAGGGTCAGAGGGAGGTCACAAGGGTGGAGACCCCACCAAGAGACTAGCATCCTTATAAGGAGAGGCAGGGCTTCCCTGGTGGCTCAGCTGGTAAAGGATCTGTCTGCAATGCAGGAGACCTGGGCTCAATCCCTGGGTCGGGAAGATCCCCTGGAGAAGGGAATGGCTACCTACTCCAGTATTCTGGCCTGGAGCATTCCATGGACTGTATAGTCCATAGGGTCGCAGAGATGGACACGACTAAGTGACTTTTACTTTCAAGGAGAGGCCAGAGACCAGAGCTGGCTCCCTCCAGCCTGCGAGGGAGAAGGCGGCTGCCTACAAACCAGGAAAGGAGCCCTCTCCAGGGGCTCACCTGGTGCCTTGACCTTGGGCTTCGGCCTCTGGCACTGTGAGGAGTAAATGTCTACCGTGTGAGCCCCGGTCAGCGTGGCCCCAGCAGATGAGAGAAGCGTGTTCCTGCATCCGGGAGGTGGGGACGGACAAGGCGCTGACTTGGGGGATGGAGAGGGGGCCCAGGGGGTGGGCCCACAGCACCAGGCGCTCGCTCACTGCACCATGAAGAGAGCGGCAGACCCGCACCCATCACACCCACAGAGCTTCCTGGGCGGGAGACTGAGGACACCGAGACACGTTCACGTCTCTCAGCCGATCACCTGCCTCTGATGACTTAGAACCCGGCAGGGCAGCCATGCGTTCTTGAGGCTCAGGTGCATGCGTGTGTGCATACACATTCACACTCACGCACACACACACACACCGTGGGGAGGACAGAACACAGGCGGGGGATTTGGAATTCGTCTACTTGCCAAGGAGACCTAAAACTCAAAGCTCCTTTCCAGAAGCCAAAGGAGCTCAGTGCATGCTCCTGGGACGTCGGGGCCCCTCTTCCAGGCAGGACTGAGATCAATGCGTCCCTGGACCCTGCCTGGCATCTCCCTGGCTCCAGTTACTGCCCAGGACATCGAGATGTCTCTTCTTGTCGTGTGCAGACCCGGTCTCCCAGGCAGGTTCTGTGTTCATTCCCGGGGGGCCCAGCCTCCTTCTCAAGTCCCATTCACGGGTGTCACAGAGAACAGTTGTGTGTGTCGGGGCGTGTGGGGTTTTCCTGGAGTGTGAGCAGCTCACAGGCACTCACAGCATTCCCCATCTCTGACACTTCGTCCCTGGCATCTGGCACAGGCTCGGTTCTCAACGAATTATATGCTGTCCCTTGGGCTTAATATACAAACCAAAGTCATAAAGTAGGAGCCACAGATCCAAATGCCTCCAGGCAGGCCATGCGTCAAGGAGCAGGTGTCAGACAGCAGGGAGTGGTGGGGTCTGAGGTCGACAGAATCTCAACGATGAGCAGATCCTAACTTCCAGGGAAGCGCTGTTTTGCAGGACCCCTGGCAGTGCTCTCACGGCAGGCAGTCCTGTGTCTAGGGGCAGTCTGGAGGTCCATGGTCCCAGTGCTGGAAGGTACTATGAGCAAATGCTGGCAGGGCCGGGTGTGGTCAGTCCTTAGCTACCTCCAGGTGGATGGAAGACCTTATCATAACTCTCTGAGCTCAGATCCTACACTCTTGTCACACGACTCACACAGAAACACAATGGACTCTCCGGAAATGCCAGTGCCTTCAGCATCAAGAGAAGAATATCCTTCGTTCATCTGGAGCTTTTCGATGATGCTTATCGAGTCTCTACACCACATCCCTGGTGGCAAGGACCCTCAGGGGGTGTGAGCGTTTCAGGCGACACATCTGGGCTGATGATGGCACCTCCCTGAGCGGGAGCATCCGTCTAACTACTGTCTTCCGGTCAGGCGGCCCCCGAGCCTGCGCACTCTGAAATAACCCTGGACGGTCACAGCCTGTTTCACACTCCCTGCCACCCCAGGGGTGACGTGTGCCCCACCCCCGGTGCCCAGCCTCCTCCCACCCTCTGCACCCTATGGGGAATGACTGTGGACACTGCATTTCCCAGATGCCTTGGCCGGGGCAGCAGCCAGGTTCTGGAGAGGAGACCCCTGTGCAGGGCGGCAGGGCAGTGCCGCTGCTTTGCATATCCCTGGTGGGAGGGTCCCACACACCCACAGGAACGCCTCTTGGGTCTTCCTGCTGCCCTAACTCAGGGGCAGCGCTGGCTTCTGGCGGTGACCTGTCTCTGGGTGGCATCACTTGCCCCCTTCTCTTCCTCTCGCCCTTCCTACAGTCTTGTCACAGAAACACACTGGATTCTCCAGCAATACTTTTGAAATCAATCTCCTGCATTCCAGGGACTTCCCTACTGGGCCAGCGGCTGAGACTCTGCCTTCCAATGCAGGGGGGGTGTGGGTTGCATCTCTGGTCTTGTGGCCAATAAACCAAAACATAAAGCAGAAGCAATATTGTAACAAATTCAATAAAGACTTTAAAAATTGTCCACATCAAAATAAAAATCTTTAAAAAAAATTTCCTGTATTCCACCCTCTCTGTCTGAAGCACCTGCTGAGGTGTGTGTTTGCTCCTAACTGGGCATTGGCTGATAAAGGGTGTGATGTGAATTTTTTGGAATGAGGTGTATTATGGGTTTTTAACGTAAGAATTTCATTGAAAGAGAAAGGGATCCTCGCACATAATTGCTTTTAAAAATGGGTGCATCATGCTTCTCAGAGCTGGGGGCTCTCAGACCTGCAGCGAGAGATGGTCTCCTAAAGAACTGAGAGGAACCGAGCTGGAAATAGGAGTCAGAACCTCACCTCCCACCCTGCCGTACCTCAAAGGCTCACGGAGCTTTTACCTGGAGAGCTTTTCAAAGAATCTCTCAGCTCAAAAGCAGGACCGATGACAGGAGCAGTGGGAGCAGGGTACAATGGGCTCTGGAAGACTCGAAGCCTCCGACGCACAGGTTTGGAATAACCAAAGCTTCCCGAGGGGCACCAGGCAGAGAGACGCCTTGCCACTGATGTGGGAGAGCCCTGGCTCACACTCTTCTGCTGGGTCCCTACTTTCCTTCTCGAGACAGGATGCTCTACCAAGTACCATCAGACCCCGCTGGGGGTTGACACATACGCTGACTGTCTCTGTGGCAGGTAGGCCGTTAAGCAGCCCTGAGGATCCCACCTCCCAGTGAGATTCCCATCCCGTGAGTGTGGGACCTGCGATGTGCCTCTGACCAGCAGAACATGGCAAAGGGAACAGGCTGCATCTGAGCACATGCCTGTCAGTGAGGAGACTGCTGCACTTTTCTCGCTGGAGCCTCTCTCTTGCCCGTGGGATGGAGCAGGTGACCGTCCTGGGGAATGCCACCTGGGAGGAGCAGGGGGTGGCCTCTGTCTGTAGAGAGGGGCTTGGAGCCTCCAGCTAGCAAGAAACGGAGGCATTCAGCCTTACAAACCCAGGAGATTCAGTTCTGCTGACAACCCAAGATGGCTGGAAGCCCCTCCCCAGGCTAGTTTCTGGACAAGGATACAGCCTGGCCACCCGGCTAAGTGAAGCCCAGGAGAGGAGCCAGAAGCCAGACTAAGTCTTGGTTCAGAGAACCCACGTGCTCGGCATTTGGGAACGGCGATCTCTCAAGGTCTAAGGAGCCGATCAGGTGGCCAGCACCAGTTAGGAGCGGGTGGCTTGTGCGTTTATGTCCACGTACCCCCATGGGGGAGCAGTTCAGAGAGGATGAATTAAGAGACAGAAACAAAAAGTCTCCATGATCATTAAAACCAGACTCATGAAGAAATTCAGTCTGAAGGCAAGAAAACCAACACTTGCTGAGTGCCAGCTGTTATCACTGAACCAAACTCGAATCTGCTCGACCACGCAAAACAAAGCCGACCTACTGACAGCAGGTTGTGGTGAAGGAAAGGGCAGCGTTTATTGCAGGCGCCCAGCAAGGAGAATGGGCAGCTCGAGCTCAGAGGACCTGAACCCCCTGCTGGCTTTTGGGGAACAGTTTTAAAGACAAGGTGAGGGAGAGGATTCCGGGTGCACAGTCAGCTCGTATTCAATTTTCTGACTGGTTGATGGTGACGTAACAGTGGAGAGTCAGGAATCTTAGTCGCCAACCTTCTGGTTCCAACTGGTCTGGGGTCTACATGCTGGCGGATAGCAGTTTCCATCTGGTGGGAGTCTGGTTTCTGCAAAAACAACTGAGGGATGTGCATCAGACATGGGTTTCCAGGTCCTTCAGGAAGGAACTATAGGTCCTGCAGCTCGGCTATTTGGCTGATCTAGCGTTTAAATTGTTACGAGCTCTCCCGCCGGACTGCTGTTCTTTGTCTCTGCGTGGTCTCTCTCCTCTGATCGTTAACCCTTGGGCCAGACTTTCTGAAATTCAGGGAAGGTTCAGGGGACTGAAGGTTTTATTTAAGCGAGAGGTGAGGAACAAGCTGGGGTTGGTTACTGAGAAAAGCTGGTCTGGTGATTGATCGGTTTCACCATGTGTCGTGAGCTTTCATAGGGTAAGAAAGTGAAAGAAAATATTTTGATTTTGGAAGATGGTGCTTTAAAGTGAGATTCTTTGGGGGAGAAAAATCCTGAATCTCATTTGAAGACTGTCATTAGCCTCAATAACACAGGCAAAAATGAGTGTTGCAGGGTGTACTAAGGGGAGTGGTTTTTTTTTAAACTGTGGAATTTCAGTGAGTAAATGCTTTCCTACAAAATTCATAAATGCCACTTACACCCCAAACCAGCAACATTTAACTTATCTGCAGCTGGTTCTGTGCCATATTTAACGTGAATCATATTGTAACATTTGGAGACTATTAAACACGAACTCCGCAGGAGGAGTTTCGTCGGATATCAGGGTAACACGAGAGAGAGCTGAGTGCTTGCCAGCGAGCAGTGGCCCGGAATGACATCCCTCCAAGGCCTTCGCCAGATGCATCATCTACGCTGCCACCAGCTGGCTAGAGCTTCGAGCTACTGGGGTCAGAGTGAGGGCCTGATGCCTGAAAAGGCTCATTACACGCTGAATCACTCAGACCTGTGGGCACGTTCACACCACCTCACCCCGATGCAGGCCACTGTCCCACGAGGGCGAGACGTGTCAGAATCCGCTTAAACATCTCAGTACCAATAACAACAGGGAGTGCAGTCGTTACTGAGATTCACTTCCTGCTAGTACATGGCAGGCACCCTCTGTACTGAATTCCCCATCTTCACGGATTCTCTCATCATCCTTTGCAGACAACTGAAGTGAATGGAAAGACACACAGGAAGAGCAGGGATGCAGGGAAGATGCAGGGCCCTCCTGAGCTGTGGCATCCATGCTCAGCTTCACCCAAGGCGGGCTCATTCTTACAACTAGTCCCATCTGACAGTCAAGGTGGCCACCTCCAAGGGCCGCAGGCCCATGTGAGTGGGTGTGAAGGTGCCTGGCAGTTGCAGGGCTGAGACCCAACTCAGACATGCTGGTCTCAGCTGCATGTGTTTTTCCCCAGGCTCGTATGAGCTCCTTGGAGCTGTACTTCTTTCAAGTTCATGGGGGACTTTTAAATCTCCTTCCAAGCCTGCTGTGATTGGTGAAATCCTAGCTTCTAACGCACAGAGCAAGTGGAGGCGGAAGCCCACTTAGCTCCCACTGACATCCTGAGGGGACCTGGGCTTCCTGGGGCCCGTGTGGAAGCTGGGGGTGAGGGCTCTTGGCTGTCTCAGAGGCTGGGAGAGCAGAGGTCCAGCTACCAGACCGGAGGCCCAGATCCCTGTGGTCAACCACATCTACCGGCCAGAGCATTGTGGAGCCCCGTGTGGCTAGGCTTCAGGCAGGGGTTGGAGACGCAGGGTCTTGGCCATGAAGCAGCTGCCATCTGGCTAGGAAGGCAGATAAAATCAGACTCTTCTGGGATCAGAGATCGAACAGAGGTATGAACAAAGCCAACGGGAACCAACAGGCAGGAGCGAGAGTCTCTGTCTGTGAGGCTCACGGGAGGTTTTCAGGGAAGAAGAGATGAAGATCACCCTGGAAGGCAGGTGGCGGTCGGCTGTGGTAGACTGTTCACAAAAGTAGCTGCAATTATTCCCTCCCTGTACCCACACCCATTTGCAATGTGACTTTGAACTCCTGCCACGAGAGTCAAGGTTTATTTTCCCAGACCCTGAGTCCCGGCTGGCTCCAGGACCTTGATCAACAGAAGACAGTGTTGGTGACACTACCAGTTCTGAGTCCAGATTTCCAGAGGCTGTGCCTTTTCTGCCTGTCCCAAATGCTGCCCAGCGGCCAGGGCGAGAAGCTCGGGCTGGACCACCAGACCACGAGACCAGCGCCCCAGCGTGCCTGCCAGCATGCTTGCTGTTTGCCAACTGCCAGTACAGACACGAGACACGTCTAGTGATGACAGCAGAGGCTCTCAGCAGAGCCCAGCCCAACTTGCTGACTCACAGAGTCATGAGATAAGTGGTTACTGTTTCAAGCCACTAAGTTTGGGGCAGCTTCTTATGCAGCAGCTGCTGACTGCTACATTAGTTACCTGACTTTTCACTCCATCACCTGGAGGTGGTTTCACCGCCTCACTGGGGATGACAAGTCGCGCCCCTTTCAGGGAGCCGTTTTAAGCACAATGCAGATTTTAAAGTGCGAGGCAACCAAGCGGAGAAGCTTTAGCATTAGAAGGACAGTCTGGGAAGTTTCCTGGTGGTGCAGCGGTTAGGACTCTGCACTCTCACCGACGAAGGCCTGGGTTTAATTCCTGATCAGGGAACTAAGATTCCACAAACTGCGTGGCCTAGACAAAAAAAAAAAAATAAAGAAGGACCGGCCTGGAAAACGCAGGGTGGGTGGTTGGCTATGCTTTATGTACACACTGCCACATTCTCTGTCTTTTTCCAGAGAATGGCAGAGCCACCTGCGGGGCCCGCTGTGGGGATGCTGAGTCTTTGCTGACTTCTGGGGAGTTTCCAACGCTTTCTGGTTGCTAAGGTGGCGGGTTATGTGTTTTATGATGGAGGAGGCACCGAGGCAGAGCAGCGTGCACCCTGGGAGCTGGAGTCGTGGAGAAGGTGTTAGATTCTGGCTCTGTAGGCAGAATCAGAGCTGCTTCATAATTTATGTCCTTGGGCAAGAGCGTTCCCCTTGCTAAGCTGTTTCCTCGCTTGTAAAATGCATGCCACTATCCTAGCTCTGCACCCCACATAGGACAGGTATAATAAGATGAGAAAACCCAGGTCAACACGCAGGACCACTCTGAGTTACAACCACCCATACGTGACCTCCTGAGGTCCTAAGAAGCCCAGCCGGGCCTGCAGACATTCATTCAGCTAGAAGCCAGGCAGAAGCAGGCATCTTTTCCACCACACCGTCCCCTGCAGGCCGTGGGCTGGTCTCCACTTCTGTGTGTGAACAGTGATGTGAACGAAAGGAAACCTACAGAGCAACGGGGTGATGCTCTTCTTGTGGGGGAAGCAGGCAGAGAGGTTTTCTGACCATTTTGTTGGCTGACATTTTTCAAGAGTTATTTATTTCAGGGCTTGACGAAGGCTCTCGCTGTTTCCTGTTCTGTGCTGCAAATGCATTAAATAAAAAGAACAGGGGACAACTCGAGCACTCCACATCAGGGCAAGAATGGGCAGGTGCGGGCGGAGCCCACACCTCCCTCCCAGCTCGCTGTTTACTATTGCCATAGAGACAGAGCTGGGAGGAGAGAGGGCAGTGCCTGGTAACCAAGGCGGGGAACGATGCTCTCGGCTCGGTACCCAGCCAGTGCCCAGGCCACTCCATCTGCTTGCTGAGGGCACTGGAGAGCCGAACGCCTCCACAAACGCAGATGGGACTTGGCGGGATGCTCAGAGCATCACACACCCTTCCCCTGGGATGAGTGAGAAGGGGACCTATCCATCCTCAGCCAGCGCGCCGGTCCGAGGCACGGCGTCGATGAAGCAATCACACAGAATTCATCTGGTAGAAGGCGGCCCCTCCCGACTGCCAATTAACTCAAGACAAACTGGCAGCCTGCCCCTGGCCTGTTCACCACACAGACTCGGACAAGTTGTCAGCAAAAGTAGAGTCAATGCCCAGGGCTCCAGAGAACCCAGCATGAAAACCAGGACTCCAGGTCGCCCGGGCAAAACAGGGCTGGGCTTGTTAGCTTGATGGGCAGAGAAAATGAATTTCTACCCGATTGACACAGCTGTCTGCAAACACATAAGACAGGAGCAAATGAGCACTTGGGTAATGCAGCTGCTCTGCGGCCCTTGTTAAGCAAAAACAAGTTCCAAGAGAAGACTCTAGAGAGCTCCTTGGACTGCAAGGAGATCCAACCAGTCCATCCTAAAGGAAATCAGTCCTGAATATTCACTGGAAGGACTGATACTGAAACTCCAAGGCTTTGGCCACTTGATGTGAAGAACCGACTCACTGGAAAAGACCCTGATGCTGGGAAAGATCGAAGGTGGGAGGAGAAGGGGACGACCGAGGATGAGATGGTCGGATGGCATCACTGACGCGACGGACATGAGTCTGGGTAAACTCCAGGAGTTGGTGATGGACAGGGAAGCCTGGTGTGCTGCAGTCCATGGGGTCGCAAAGAGTCGGACACGACTCAGCGACTGAACTGAACTGAACGAAACACTTCCAGTTACACTGACACGCCACCCCATGCACACTCTCTGATGGAACACGATGCTCTCGGAGGGAGGCAGTGCCCTCCAGACGCATAGCTGCGTTGGCATAACAGGTGCAGAGCAAGTAAACACAGAGGCAGGAAGCCAACTGGTATTGCCAGGGGCCGGAGGCAAGGGCGATGGGAGAGACTGCTAACGGGTCTAGGCTCTCTTCTGGGGTGGTGAGAATGCTCTGAACTAGACGGCGTGATGGTGGTGCAGGCTTGTAAACGCACCAACTACCATGAACTGTGTACTTGCAGAGTGGCGCCAGTGGTAAAGAAGTCGCTGGCCACGCAGGAGACGTAAGAGACGCCAGTTTGAGCCCTGGGTCGGGAAGATCCCCTGGAGGAGGAAATGGCAACCCACTCCAGTTTTCTTACCTGGAGAACCCCGTGGACAGAGGAACCTGGCGGGCTACCTGTCCATGGGGTCACAAAGAGTCAGACATTACAGAAGTGACTTGGCACACACGCATTCAAAGCACAGTTATTACGGTATTTGAAGGACATCTCAATAATTGTTACAGAAAAGTAACAGAGGGCCTTTCCTGGGGGTCCGGTGGTTAAGATTCCAAGCTCCCAATGCAGGGGGCCTGGGTTTGATCCCTGGTCGGGGAACTAGATCCCACATGCTACAGCTAAGACCCAGTGAGGTGAAGTGAAGTCGCTCGGTTGTGTCTGACTCTTTGCAACCCCGTGGATTGCAGCCTAAGAGGCTCCTCTGTCCATGGGATTTTCCAGGCGAGAATACTAGAGTGGGTTGCCATTTCCTTCTCCAGATCTTCCCCACCCGGGGATCAAACCCGGGTTTCCCGCATTGTAGGCAGACGCTTTACTGTCTGAGCCAATACAGCCAAATAAATGAAAAAAAATTTTTAAAGGAATCGATCACATGGGTGCCTCTGCCCTGGGCCTCAGTTCCGGTCCTGCTCTGCCATGGATGGCTCTGAGGCTTCGGGCGAGCAGGTCAGCCTCCCCACGCCCTGCTTTCCTCATCTGGGATGGTGCCCACCCTGTGCAGAGGGGAGGGGCCTGAAAAGGGCGAGCGGGGACGCCACCCGAGCTCGCCCACTCCTGGCACTCGCCATCAATGCCGCTCGCAGCCTTGAAATCGAGAAGGACCTTCCTGTCGTGGGACCACACAACTGCACACGCTCCGCCTGCCTCTTGTCTGTAGAGAAACTTCAGCCAAAGAATAAACGTTACCAGAGAAGTGAGAAAATACAGAAGCAAAGGGAAAGTGGCCAAACAGGACAACAGAATAACAGTTTAGCCATTAAAGTTAAGGACTTTGAGTTTCTTCTCAAGGGCTACGGGTACTATTCTGAGCCGTCTTGTAGACACTGGAACCCCCAGCAGGTGGAACGAGTTACCTACGTGATGATCAGACTGTAGCCATGACAAGAGCTGCCACAGTTCTGAGAACTGGCCTCCAGGAAATGGGAACAAACCAACCCTGGAACTGAAGACTAACTGTACCTAAAGCAATCAGTGATGCCGGTCAGACCACTCATGGCAAGTTCACGACGACTGCCGGGCTGACTGTGCTCCTTCCACACGTAGCCCCGCCCCTCTGCCTGTGCACCCCTGAAACTCTCCCTTTACAAGCTCTGGCCCCAGCTGGCACTGGGGAGTCGGCTTTCTGCTAAGTCCAGCTGCTCCCCAGGTTGTTGGCCTCCTGAATAATGCAGGCTTTACTTTCCACCAACACATCGTTTCCTGCTCAAACCCTTGAATGGCCCTGTGCGTCAGAACACACCCCACAGTCCTCACTGCAGTCCGCAGGCTTCCTGAGCCCGCCTCTCAGTGGAATCCCCCTCCCACCACGCTGCAGTCACGACACCCTCCTTTCTGGTCCTGAAACACAAGCCAGTTCCTGCCCCAGGCCCTCTGCACCTGCCGTTCCTGCCTGGAATACCCTTACCCTGCGTCTGCACAGCTCACCCCTCATCTCCTCCAGGTTGAACACCCCACCTCCATGCGGCCATCAGTGGCCTTGCTGCACACGGCCTGCCTCTCTGCTCCCCAGCACTGCCCCCCACCACGACAGCGGCGGGCCGCCTCCCTGCCGGCTGCCGGAACCCCGTGTCTGGAACTGTGTCTGGCACACACAGGCTGCAAGAGTGCATCTTTGCTGAATGAATGAGTCTGAGCGTCTCTGCGTGTCAGATGCTGGGGATGGAGAGATGACTAAGCTGAGACGAGGCACGGGCTGGGGGAGGGTGGGGAAGACAGACACGGAACAGATCATCACAACAGAGTGGGGTGGGCTGCGGCAGGGAGATGGGTCGTGCTCTACAGGGCAAAGGAGAGCACGGACTCTCCCAGCTGGGTCTTGCAGGATGAGCAGGAGTTTGGCAGACAGACAAGTGAGGGACGGGCATCTCGGGCAGGAGCAACGGCATAAGCAGAGACAGAGGGGGGCAAAGCGGGGCACATCTTCACGAGGCAAGGAGTCGAGGGGCTGGAACGATGGTAACAATCCTTCTCAGCAATGACTGCCTGCCCTGGATCGCCTTGTCTGGGCTCGCTCCAGCCCTGCGTGGTGGTATAATGACCATCTTCATTTTCGACGGGGACACTGAGACTTTGAGGGGATCTGTCTCTTTCCAGAAGCTACACAACCACTGGAGGCCTACGGGACTGGAGCCCGACCTGAGCTCCTGGCCACGCTGGGGTCTGCAGGCGAGGCCGCCTGCTTCGTCACCAACGTTCTGCTGGGACAGCGACCCCCGCTCGCCATGTACTGTGTGTGTGGCTGCTTCTGTGCTACAATGCAAGGGGGTAATTGCCCCAGAGAACTCCCAGCCCGCAAAGACAGACGTTTGCTCACTGGCCCTTCAAGGCAGATTTCAGGGAGCCCTGGCCCAGGGGATGGAGATGAGCTTGGACAGGCAGGTTGGAGGTAGGTGGGGCCCCTGGAGTTGGGGGGTCCTGGAAGGTGGGTAGGGCTGAGGGGGGGTGCAGAGTGGGGGTCAGGGCAGGGCTCAAGGCATGATGGAGGACAAACCCAGGCTCTGAGACGTGGGGAGATGACTCTCCGACACTTGGTACCCTGGCGCCTTTCTGGGCCTGGCGTGTGCCAGGCTAAAGGAATGGAAATGCAGAGCAGGGCTGGGTCCCGGCCACGGACGCGCTCACAGCATGGGGCAGAGGTGCAAAGGGAGGAGAGAGGGGAGAACCACCAGCACTGAAAGATGACCATTAGCCAGGGAGGTGGGACAAGGCGGGGTGCGGCCAGGCAGAGGCATGGGGCTGGCCCCAGCAGCGCAGCCTGGACAGAGCCTGGGCTGGGAGCCCCCGGACGGAGCCCGGGGTGGGTGCCCCCGGACGGAGCCCGGGCTAGGAGCCCCCGGACGGAGCCCGGGCTGGGTGCCCCCGGATGGAGCTCGGGCTGGGAGTAAATGTGTCGGAGCTGCTTTACTTGGGAATGTCTTGGCCTGATGCTTCTGAGCAGGTTTTGACGAACCAGAATAATTAAAATCTGAGAGATGTTAAAGGAATGTGTGCGAAGGTCATACTTTAAAAAAGCGTATCTAGAAGCCCATATCGTGATGGGTGACAGGACAGCCTGAGTCTCCTGGCCGAGCACAGCCACGTCCATGGTTAGGTTGGTGAGACACAGTTGGGCTCCGCCAACCTGGAGCAGGACCCTGGGGTGGCAAGGACACGGAGTCCTTCAGCTGTGTCCCTGCTGAGAGTCTACAGGGCCAGGGCCCAGGGGCATGTGGACACAACAGGTGCTCCTGGGTGTGGCAAGGAGGGCCAGCGTCGACCCGCCCATCAGGAGAGGTCATCGGACAGTGGCCTGTACCCCAGGGGCCGAGGACACAGCCACACAGGGGAGAGGAGGGCTGCTGGCCCTGGGGCCTGCCCAGTGGCCGCTCGGGAGAGCAGGGCCCTAGGGGAGGCGGCCCGGCTGAGAACAGAGCACGCGCCGTGTGGCTGGGAACGGCAGGGTATTTTAAGCAGCACACGGGGGAAATCTGCGTTACCCTGGAGATGGGGTGGATGCAGGGCTCAGCGGCCGCAGAGCATCTGTGCTCAGAGAGAGGCCTGTACCGAGTCTGGGCTGGAGCAGCCAATGGGAGGGATCCAACATGGGGGTCAGCGTGGGGAGGTGAAGGTGGCTACGGCTGCCCACGGTGGGCAGCTTTATGGGCCCTTGCTCTGGGGGCCCCTGCTCCAAGATGGAACCTACCACCCCAGGGGATCCTGGGGTCCCTGAGCCAGCCCCTGCCCAGCATGACTGGAGAGTGTGTGGAGGGAGTGATGGGTGTGTGTAATCCTTTCACCTCCCTTGTCCTGGACATATACTCCTTATGACATGACCTCAGACTACTCTGCTGCTTGCCGGGTTCTCCTGATGCAGGCCATTCACCTTCCTCCACAGCACTACAGGGCAGTCTTCATTAAATGGTACATCCTCATCAGAGGCCCCCTGGGGCCCAGGCCAGATGGACCCGTGCTGGCCCACATCTGAGGCTCTTGGGTGAGGATGCAGCTGACCCTGGAGGCAGAGGACTGGCACAGGTCCCTGGCCAGGATAGGTGGGTGCTCAGCTGGTGACTGCAGGCAGATTTGAAAGCTCATGTCTCTACCTGTGAACGGTCACTGAGAGCTTCTCCAGAAAGGAGGAAGGTACTGCTGGGCAGCATGACCATTTCTGGAAAAGAAGTCTGCGGCTGTGATAAGTCATGGGTCTTGAGCTGGGCTCATCCTGGGTGAGCCGGGGGGGCCCTAAACCTGATGACAAATGTCCTCGTAAAGGGACAGAAGAGGAAAGACAGAGAGGCGGAGGCTGTGTGGAGATGGAGGCAGAGGCTGCAGGGACGCGGGCACAGCCCAGATCACCCGGGCCCCCAGGAGCTGGGAGGGGCAGGAAGGGTGCTCCCTCGGAGCCTGGGAGGCAGTGCGGCCCTGGGACCCCTTGATCTCAGACTTCCAGCCTCCAGACTGTGGGAGAATTGATTTCTCTGCCCGGAGTGTGGTCATCTGTCATGGCGCCCCAGGACACTGATGCAGTGGGCTTGTGGGTGCCCGGCACAGTCGAGGCACTTGACAGGCAGGGCTTGCTGGGCATGCCCACCACTGAGCCCATTCTCTAGACTGAGACCCCCAGGGTTCTGGTGCCAAGGACATGCCTCCAGGAAGAAGGGGACCTGAAGTGAGTTGCTTGGCACTGGGCCACACGTGGGACCCTGTGCACAGAGCTCCAGGGGTGGGAGCGGGCTCTGGTGCCCACCCAGGCAGAGGGCCCCAGGAGCAGCTGCCGGCCTGGGCGTCCCAGGGTGAGCCTCACAGAGGGGCGGCCTGGGCGGCTGCTTTACGCCACCCTGCCCTCGCTCAAACCTCAGCAACTCCAGCTATAGACACGGCCACTCGGCAGGACGCCCAGCTCTGCCCTCCCCTCCCACCTGGTGCCCCCATGGGGCTCTTCCTGCTGCTCTGCTCTCATTTCTGAAATAACAAGGTTGCATCTATGGGGACAGTGGTCGGGCCATGGACCCAAGACATGCACCGTCTTCCTGAGTCCACAGCCTCACTGAGCTTTTCCTGTTCATCCTTGACACATGCCTGCCTCACTTTTCCTGTTCATCCCTGACACATGCCTGCCTCACTTTTCCTGTTCATCCTGACACATGCCCGCCCCACCCTGACCCCAAAACCTTGTCAGTGATCTGTGGACTGGATGCTGCTGTCCCCACAATTCCTATACTAAATACACCCCAATGCCATGGTATTTGGATTAGGGTTGGATGAGGTCATGAGGGTGGGGCCCCCAGGATGGGGTCAGTGCCCTTGTAAGAGGAGGAGGAAGACTAGAGCTCGGGCTTTCTCTCTCTGCCACACGAGCACATGGTGATACTCAGCTGCTCACTGTCCCCGCCCCAGCCAGAAACGCGCCAGCTCTGCCCCCCTTCAGCACCCACTGGGGTCTGCACTGCAAGCTCCACTGGAAGCCCACCTGCACCTCACAGCAGCCCTGTGAGAAAGGTCTGACAGTACCCCCAGTTCTCAGATGGGAAAACCGACGTGTGCGGCCTCAAGAGGGTTGGTGGTGAAGTTGAGCAGACAGTCGGTCTCAGGCCAGGCAATGACCTGTGAACGCCACGGACTCTCAACACCGACTTCCCCGTGATGACAACAGTGTGTCTGAGGGCAGCTGAACCTAAGGGCTCCCCAGAAAGTGACCTGGAAGGACCAGGGTCTCTGAAATAGTGGCTTATAAATCTCCTTCTCAGGATTCCCCTCATGCTCCAGTGGTTGAGAATCCGCCCACCAACGCAGGGGAGACAGGCTCGATCCCTGGTCCAGGAGGACTCCATACGCTGAGGAGCAACTAAGCGTGAGAGCCACAGCTACTGAAGCCGATGCTCTAGAGTCCACGCTCAGCAACGAGGAGGCTCTGCAGCAGAAGCCTGCGGGCTGCAACCAAGAGTAGCCCCTGCTCGCTGCGACCAGAGAAAGTCCACGCAGCAACGAAGACCCAGCACGGCCGAAAGTAAAATAAATAAAAACTTTAAAAAAACCCTCCCTTTCCTTGGCATCTTGGGGGCAGAGCAAACTTGTAATGGACACTTTTCTCCCAGATCACAGCTCCAGAGCACAGAGCGGGGCCTTGGAGCGGGGGATGGGTGGAGCAGAGCAGAGTGCCAGGGGGTGCCCCTGGTAACACAGCTCCTGGCACCTGCGGATCAGAGGAGGCTCCAGGCACCCTTGGCATGGGGAGGACCCTTGGCAAGCGTTTTGGAGGTGGGCACCTGTCCTTTCTGGGGTCCTCCCCGAGGTGGTCACCCACCCTCTCGAGTCCTCTTCTCTCTGACAAAGATGCTCTTTCAGCTGCTCTGGGTGGGGAAGAGGTTGGGCAGCCAATACAGGGCATGTCCCAATTCCAAGGAGATGTCTGTAAATGCTTTTGGTGCTAACTGGCCAGAGTGGTGGCAGGCCCCCATTGGGGTCAGGAAGGCACGTCCAGGAAGGCACGGCCACCATCCACCCACACACTCTTTCAGCTCCAGTGTTCAGAGGACCGATGATTCTAGAGGAAGGGCTCCACAGGGCCAGTTTTCCTGCACACAGATGGCGAGAAGGCCTCACACGTGCTCCCCATCAGTAACAAAAGTTGGCACGAAAATGAAAAGACAAAGATACATCTGTTAAGAAGGCTCCTCGGAGAACGGGCAGGACAAAGACAAGGATGCCCAGCGGGACCCAGGGGCGGAGGGCCTGGGTCTCCTCCGCAGGACAAGGGCTCAGGCCTCCTGACTTCCAGTGCCTGATGTGAGGCCCGTGTGATACCAGGACCCGATCACCTCCTGGTTACTGAGTCCTAGGAGGGTGGCACGGCCCCGGCCAACATGACAGGACCCAAGGGCTGGGATCAGCGGTGCTGACCGAGGTCACACACAACACCAAGCGAGAAGTGAGCTGTAGCTTCTCCAGAATCCCCCGCTGGGCTGACCCTCGGAGCTGTGACCTGGCTCCCTTCTGCGTCTAAGGGCCAGTGGAGGAGGCAGGACAGCCTGCAGCCAAGCAGAACTCGGGTCCCTGGCCTGGAGGAGAGGCTGCGTCTGAGCAGGAAGCTGGCGTCTGGGACGGCCCTCGAGGTCTCATTCCTCCTGCCCACGGTGAAGAGCCAGGTCTTCATGCAAAATGAAGCCGTGTGGTCTTAAGGGCACGTGACAGATGAGTTTCCCAAACTCGTTAAAGCTCCGTTGGAATAATAAAGGAATTTAGTCCAGAGAAGCGGATGCTGTAACTCAATCCCAGCAGGGAGGTGCTGGGACTGGATGGGGTTCCCAGTGCCCACAGCAAACCCTCACCTGGGCTGGAGGTGGAGGTGACTCTGACCTGAGCTGTGGAGGGAAACTTCTGAAAGTGTTTCCTGCCTGAGTCTGTCGGGAGAGAAATGTGGGTGTGGTGCTTGAAGCACAGTGGCCTGGAGCACCCAGAATGTGGGAGCCAGGCCAGGCCACAGGAGCCTCGGGGGCCAAGGCGGACGTCTGCGCCTGGGGGCAGAGCGGTTCACACGCGTGGTGCGTCCGAAGGCCGTCCCAGAAGTCCCAACGCCACAGCCGCCCCAGGGGCAGCACAACCAGACTGGAAGGGGCTTCATAGAAAGGACACGAGTTTCACAAGTGCGGAGACCTGGCAGATCAGACCCTTCAGCCGGAGAACAAGCAGACCTGCAGAGCGAGGCAGGTGCGGCTTGGCAGAGATGCCGAGCTCTAAATTACATACACGGTCTGGTCATCTTCACAACAGCCCCTGGAGGGCTGCTCTCACGGCCTCCTTACAGGCCATCGCCAGAGCCTCGCGGAAGGTACTCGGTGAGGCCTAGGACACGTGGAGAGAGGCAGCCTGTCCCCTGCGTGGGGACGGCCCTGGAGTCTGCACACCTGGTGTGCACACCCGTTCTGGTCAGTTGAGGCCCCAAACTCATCCTCCTATTTCAGCACATCAAGAGGTGGTGAAGGACAGCCACGGGGTGCCTGCTTCCGTCTTTCTGCAGTGGGCTGCTCATCAGCCCGCCATCCTGACCACACAGACGCGAAGCAGGGAGGGAGGAGGATGAGCGGGAGGCTCACCCTGCCAGAAGACACTCTGCTCTTCGGTGGAAGTGTGCAAGTACAGCAGTGTCAGTAGAGTAACCGTTACACTCTGTCCCGCGACTCTCAGGATGGCACAGATTCTGGGAGGCTCCAAAGTCCATGCACTGCCCATCAGCCCCCAGGGGCCCCGCCACCAGGGGGGCACAGGGCAGGTCCAAGCCAGGGAAGGGGTCCGCAGCCCGAAGGAAGGACTTTTAACCCTAGAACTGGGGCCAAACGGGGTTCCAACAGCTCAATGAGCAAGGCTACTGAGTTTCTCCAGCCAAGACGCTGCCTCCTTTGGCATCTTGGTTGGCACCTAGTGGCGGGATGTACCTACCTGGCTTGTTACCCAGTGACTTGGTGCGGCCAGTGGGGCCATGCCCACCGGGGACCCAAAGCGTCAGGGTATGTGCACCTAGGGTGCACACCTCCCCAGGCCCACACCGGGCCAGTCTCCCTTCATCCTCTCTCCTCCTCCCAGAGGAAGGCAGGAGCCCACCTGCAACAAGGCCCTCCTCTCCTCGCCCGCTCACCCCTGGGGAGACCCTGCAGCCATCAGGGTAGGGACACGCACCAGCTTCTGTATCCAGATCGGCCTCTATCCAGGCCCCCTTCTCACCAGCTCTCACCCTCTCAGGTCTGTGCCTACTGGAGGGGCTGTTGTGTTCTGTTCCACTCCAGATACTAAGCCTTTTAGGGTGACATCAACCAGTGCCATGTAGATCCCAAAGAGGCTGTTCTGGGCTGAGCTGTGTCCCCTCTGCCCTCCAACCCACTATGCACGAGGCTTCCCTGATGGCTCAGCAGGTAAAGAATCCACCTGCAGTGCAGGAGACACAGGAGACGTGGGTTTGATCCTTGGGGTGGGAAGATCTCCAGGAGGAGGGCATGGCAACCCACTCCAGTATTCTTGCCTGGAGAATCCCCATGGACAGAGGAGCCTGGTGGGCCACAGTCCATGGGGTCGCACAGAGTCGGACTGAGCAATTAAGCATGCGTGCACACAAGCACAGAATGCATATGTCAAGCTCTCAGCAACCCAGGATGTGACCGGGTTGGGAGACGGGGCATTCAAAGAGGGGACAAAGGTTAAACACGGTCATACGGAGTGATCTAATCCAGTAGGACTGGGGTCACAAGAAGAGGAATTCTGGACACACACAGGGTGATCAGGGACACATGGGTACAGAAGGATGACCATGTGAGGACATATCGGGGAGGCGGTGTCACAAGCCAGGCAGAGAGGCCTCCAGAGGGACCACAGCTGCCCACGCTCTGATCTCCGACTTCCAGCCCCCAGGACTGGGAGAAAATAAACGCACGCTGTTTAAGCTGCCCTGTCTGTTGAAGGGGAAAGGGTGGCAGAGGATGAGATGGTTGGATGGCACCACCTACTCGATGGACATGAATTTGGGCAAACTCCGGGAGATGGCGGAGGACAGGGAAGCCTGGCGTGCTGCAGTCCATGGGTTTGCAAAGAGTCAGACACGACTGAGTGACTGAACATCAACTGTGAGATTCCGCACCGGCAGCCTGAGGGGACTGGGGCAGAGCCCCGCTCGCCCCCTCCACCCAGCTTTCCTAGTAAGGCTGCCCTGGGCCTTGAAGCCCACTGGTTTACTTTTATTTTTTAGCTACTATTATAATCGTTGATCTGCACACAGCAGGCCGCAAGCACTCTGCATACAATCCTGTTTGCCTCCTGACATTCTTTCAAAGAAGCATGATTACCCCCATTTTACAGACGGTTGAACCTGGAGCCCAGGGATCACACATCAAGGGAACCAGGGTGGAGACCCAGGTCTGTCGTATCACAAAGTCCCTGGTCTTTCAACTTCAACACCCTGATTTCCCCAGTGCCCAAGAAAAGTTCCCTTTCAACTCTGCGTACTGTCAGTGGGAATGCAAACCAGTGTAGCCACGAGGGAAAACGGTAGGGAGATTCCCCCGAAAATTAAAACGAGAACTGGGGTTATCACCCAGCAATCCCACTGCCGGGTAATCACCCAAAATAAACGAAATCACTATCTGAAGGAGAGAACTGCACTCCCAAGTCCATCGGTGAATTTTCACAGTAGCCAAGGTATGGAAACAACCGGAACATCCACGGATGGATGGATGAACAAAAAAAATGCGATGCACACGCGCGGCAGGATGTTAATCAGCCATAAAGTAGAAGGAAATCCTGCAACGTGTGACAGCTCGGATGAACCTGGAGGACGTTCTGCCAAGTGAGATAAGTCAAAGAAAGACAAATACCACAAGATCGCATTTACATGCGGAATCTAAAAAGAAAACCCTCATAGAAACAGAGAGGAGAACGGTGGTTGCCAGGGACTAGGCTGGGGGAGGTGGCCACGCAGTCAGTGTCCAGAAAAATTACCAGTTTTCAGTAATGAGATGGATCAGGTCTGAGGGTCTAACGTACACCATGGTGACCACAGCTGATCACACTGCTGCAAAACTGAAATTTGCTAAGAGAATAAGCTCGGATGTTCTCACCCAAAAACGAGACACATAGGAGATAAGTGAGGTGAAGGGTGTGGGGATCCTTTCATGATGGACACACACACGAAATCGTTAACTTTTGAAAACTGCACAGCATGGCTATGGCACCTTAGTTCCCGACCAGAGATGAAACCCCAGGCCCCTGGCAGAGACAGTGCCGAATCCCTACCACTGGACTGCCAGGGAATTCCCAAATATCTTACAGTTCTCTTAATATTTGCCAATGAAAAAAAACAATGCCCTGTGATTCAGCCCTAACCTGGAACATCATATTCACTTTGAGTGGCCTCCACGTGTGATGAAGGGCCAGCCAAATGGGTGTAACAGGTGCTGGGCTTTTCGCCATCATGATTAAAAGTCTGGAAATGCTTTTAGAGGGCTTCCCTGGTGGCTCAGCCAGTAAAGAATCTGCCTGCAATGCGGGAGACCTGGGTTCAATCCCTGGGTTGGGAAGGCTCCCTGGAGAAGGGAACAGCTACCCACTCCAGTATTCTGGCCTGGAGAATTCTATGGACTGTATAGTCCATGGGGTCGCAGACACGACTGAGTGACTTTTACTTTCACTTTTTCAACCTTTTTAGATGAGGAGCTGTGGAAGGAACCAGGGATGTTTTGGTTGGGAAATAAAAAGTGGGGGGAAATATGCTGAAATGTTAACAATGTGTATCTCTTAACGGTGGAGTAATAGGTGATTTTAATTTTTTTATATTTTCTAGATTTTCTATGAGGAATGTACTATTTTTAGAGAAAGAAAAACACCTCAATAAAGCATAATTAAAAGATGAACTCGGTGGTCTGTTCTGTGAAAATGGTGCTTTGCTCATGACCTTGGAAGAGAGGTTGTGCCCAACGTGTAAAAACCAACAGAAGACACATTTGTGCTGAGTGCTGAATTGAGGAACTGGCTGACCTGAGAGGTGGCCAGAAAGTGTGCAGCCACAGGCCGGGGTCAGGCTGGACCAGACGAGGTCCCTTTCCACTTTTATTCTGTGACCTGAAGCCAATTTGGCTCCTGGTGTCTGTTCCTAGTTGGTTAAGGACACAGAAAGGAAAGATCCCCCAACTTCCTAACCAAGCAGCCGCTGTCACAACAGAGCCCCTCTTATCCAGGGAATGTGCTGTATTTTAGGTAATGAGCCTGAAACAAACCACGGGAGGGGCACAGGACCCCAGCCTGGCCTTTTTTGCTGGATGGAGACCCTGGACGATCAACCACAGGACCAGCCAGATGAGGGGCTTCCTGAGGGCGGAGTTTTTGCATTTGCTCACTGATCGATCACCGACTAAGATCGTGGCATCTGGTCCCATCACTTCGTCACGAGTAAAAGGGGAAAAATGGAAACAGTGACAGACTTTATTTTCTGGGTCTCCAAAGTCACTGCGGACAGAGACTGCGGCCATGAAACAAAGTCTCTTTCTCCTTAGAAGGAGAGCTACGACAAACCTAGACAGCATATCAAAAAGCAGAGACATCACTCTGGATACTCAAAGCTATGGTTTTTCTAGTAGTCATGTAGAGTTAGGCCATAAAGAAGGCTGAGCATTGAAGAATTGATGCTTTCGAACTGTGGTTTGGGGAAGACTCTCAAGAGTCCCTTGGACTGCAAGATCAAACCAGTCAATCCTAAAGGAAAGCAATCCTGAATATTTAGTGGAAGGACTGATGCTAAAGCTGAAGCTCCAGTACTTTCGCCACCTGATGTGAAGAGCCCACTTACTGGAAAAGATCCTGATGCTGAGAAAGATTGAAGGCAGGAGGAAAACGGGACGACAGAGGATGAGATGGTTGGATGGCATCACTGACTTAGCAGACATGAGTTTGAGCAAGCTCCGGGAGATGGTGAGGAACAGGGAAGACTGGCATGCTGCAGCCCGTGGGGTCCCAAAGAGTGGGACACGACTTAGCAACTTAACACCAACAATCCCCAACAGCTTGAACAGCACCTGGCACCTAGGTGCTCAGTGAACACCTGCTGGACAAATGGCTCTGTGGGCCTCACATTCGTATGAATGAGAATTTTAACATCTGACTGCCCTGAAGTTTTAAGACAGCCCCTAGGAAAGGGACCCACCCCAGGCCCAGAACACAGAAGGTGCTCAGTGAACGCGGGTTCCTCTATCCTGCTCTCTGCTCTGTGTCGCTGTGGCCTGGGGGTCCTCCGTGCTGGGACCACCCTCCCCGCACCCAGTGCCCCAGAACACCCTCCGTCAGTGGTTAAACCCGCTCGTTTCTGGGTCTCACACATCCTGCGGCTGTAAACAGGGAGAGGCAGAAGCGCCCTCCCCCGGGGCGACGGCGTCAGAGGGCTGGGACTGAAGCCCTCCTTCTCCTCCCCCTCACCCCCTGCCCGCGCTGGTAGGCTCTCGGGCAACAGCCTCAGCCGGCCCCGGTTATTTTTAATCACATGATCACCGGGGTCTTTTGTCACTTCAACAGTTTAATTGGGAGCTGCGGCTCGCCTACAGCGGAGCTGCTAGAGGAGACGTCGGCCGGAACACCCCAGCGGCAGCAGGTGGAGGGGCTGGTCCTCGGGGCGCTCCAGGCATCCAGAGCCAGTCTGCTTCCATCATGCAGATGTGGGGTGTGGGAGGGGGAACCAAGCCCCCTATTGAGGGAAAGCTCCTCGCTGACCCGCAGCCCCAGGGCAGGTGGCACTCTAGGCCGCCGCCAGGGAGACAAGCCACAGCCGAAGACAGTTCTGATGGGCAACAAAGGGGAGCGGAGGAGGTTTATCTGAGTTGTTGTTGTTGTCTGATTCTTTGTGACCCCATGGACTGCAGCCCGCCAGGCTCCTCTGTCCACGGGATTTCCCAGGCAAGGATACTGGGAACGGGTTGTCATTCACTTCTCCAGGGATCTTCCCGATCCAGGGATTGAACCCATGTCTCCAGCATCGGCAGGTGAATCCTTTACCACTGAACCACTAAGAAGTCCTTTATCTGTTCATCCATTCACCTATCCACCCGTCCTGTCCATTCATCCACCCATCCGCCATCTATTCATCTATCCAACCAGTCACCCATTCTTTTCAACCACCCATTCATCAATCTCATACATCCATCTGTTGTTCACTGTGGATCTATCAGGCATATTCTCCCACCATCGGACCCACTCAGCTTCCTAGAGGTGTTGCTAACCCGTCCATCATCCCAAAATCCCACCCACTCATCCATCTCCCCTTCCACCTATCTCTCCCATACCTTCACCTGTTGTTTGCTAAACACCCACCAGATGCTTTCTCCTATCATCTTTTACGCAATATTTTTGGAAAATAATGTATCTTTTGACTGTGTGGCATGTGGGGATCTTAATTCCCCGACCAGGGATCGAAGTCACTCCCCTGCCCCTGCATTGGAAGCGCAGAGTCACAACCACTGGCCCACCAGGGACGTCTCTCCCCTACCTCTAAATCCAGTTCCTTTCTAAGATGGGGTGCCTATTCATCGCTCTCAGCTGGTAGGGGTCTCTGGGCCCTCCCCATCCCCTCGGCGGGCCCCCTGCCCGGCTGCATCCCACTCCTCATCCTAACTTAAGCAGCTGATGCTCACCCCCTCGAGAAGGAAGGGAACTCACGGGACCTGGTATGTGAGGGGCACGCTGCTTCCGTTCTCTCACTAAGCGGTTATCAAAGTCCTTCCTGCTTTCCCCAGGAGAACCGGCAAAGGGCGACCAAGGCCTGGGATGCCTGCTGGACGCCACACCCAGGGGTCCTTCTGCCCCCCGTGCGGGCCCCCCCGGAAGCTGTTCTCGTGGCAAAGGACTCAGGACAGTTTCGAGGACAGACTCAGTGTCCAGAGTCCCAGATCCCCTCCCTGGCTCCCGTGCTGGCCCCGCTGAGGGGCTGGACCTCTCAGCCTCCATTTCCTGCACAGCACAGGATAATGAAGCCCATCTTGCGTGATCCACTGTTACCTGCTGCCCCTTCAACCGGCCACCATGGCAGCTGCATGTTTTGGCAGCCTTCGGGCGCTGGAAACCACTACCCTGTCTCCAGGCCATACAGCCCTGGGGGCCTCAGGGGCCAGGGGCGCAGACGGCTTGTAGTTCTCCCTGCAACACGGAGAACCGCTCCTCCTGGTCAACTCCTGTTTGTCCTTCAGAACCCAGGCTGTCTGTCACCCTGTCTGGGCAGTCACGGCTGTCCAGGAGCCTGCTGGGCTGAATGAAGAAGGCCAAGTGGTTCCCCCCGCCCCTCAAGCCGCTGTGGAAGGCTCGAGAAGCTTTTCCTGTGGGAGGAACATTGCTTCCCTGCCCAGGTCAGGCCCCATTCTGGGCAGATTCCCTTCCTCTTACTAGAAACCACCCCAGACCAAGTAGGAAGGGGGCCTGGGATCCCAGCTTCAGAAACCACACTCCACCAGCTGGTTTTGTTACCCCACCACGAAGAACTCCCAGATGACAGACAGGCAGGCCCAGGAGGAGAAGAAACATGAGCCCTAATCTGTTTCAGCAGAGAGGCTGCGGCCACCCCCCTGGCCAGCAGAGATAAGGAGGGGAGGGGAGGGTGCTTGGCTCTGGGCCACGCTCTGCGTCTAGGGGTTGGGGGGCAGGGATAGCTGTGCATGCTGAAGCCTGCCTGCACAGGTGTGAGCAGCACTGATAAGAGAAACGAAAAGAACTCTTGCCACAGGCTGAAGGTGGAAAATTCGTGCCTTGAATGACTTGCCTGCAGTCTGCAAGCCTGGTCAGGTCTTAGCCTGGACTGCTGGCACCTGGGATTCTCCAGGAACTTTAGACACGTCTTACTTGGAGGGGCACTCGTGGCTGGAGAGCTGATCAGATCCGAAAGGGATACGGACCCTGGAGAAGAAGGAAGGAAAGACCCAGAAGCCAAGTGCAGCTGTGGAGGGACACCCCAGAACGCAGGTATGAAGGGCTGGGGTGGGACTGTGGGGGCGGGGAGCTCTCCCAGCAGCCGCTAACAGCACGAGGCCAGGGAAACAGGCTTCGTGAGATGGGACTGCAAAGCGGAGGTAGACGGGGCCCCCCAGTTTATATGCTGAAACCCCACCCTCCTGAGCAGTGGGATTTGGAGGCAGAGCCTCTGGAAGTGATGAGCCCAGGAAGGCGGCACCCCCATGAAGGGACTGCGTGTCAGTCGCTCAGTCGTGTCTGACTCTGCGACCCCATGGGGTACTGCTCGCCAGGCCCTCTATCCACATGATTTTCCAGGCAAGGATACGGGAGTGGGTCGCCATTTCCTTCTCCAATGAAGGGATTAGTGTCCTTCTAAGAGGCACGAGCAAACTTCCTCTCCTCCACGTGAGGACGCAGCGAGAGCAGTCGTCTGCAGAGCAGCAAGAGGGCTCTCACCAAAACCAACGGCTGGCGCCTTGACCTTGGACTTCCCAGCCTTCAGATGGTGAGAGTCTGCTGTGGAAGCCCCCAGCCTTTGGCACTCTGTTCCTCGTACATACAAGGCACGATTCACAGCCAGCACTTGATTCATCAGTGCTGACTGTCTGGGACAAGCAGGTGCTACAATCGAAGCGCTAGGGGACGCCCCTTGGGCAGGAGAGGCAGGCAGCCCTGGGGCGGGGAGGGCGCTCTCTTCCACCGTCTCCCTCCTCCGGGGGACACTAAGCCAGCTCTGCCCAGCTCTCCCAGGGGCCTCCAACCCCCAAACCCTGTGGATTCCCACTCTAAAATGTCTTTCTCCACCAAATTTCCTTCTCTGCTTTGCAAAAGGACTCGAGCAATGCCCCCAGAGGCTCCGTGGCCCCCCGAGGCCCACAGGCCCTGCTCAACCCCACCTGCAGAGATATCTTCCTGAAACATCCATCGGACGCACCCCCTTCCAGCCCCCCAGGGAGAGAGGCTCCTCTGTGATGGGCCGGGGGCAGGGAGTGGCAGGATGCCCGCCGCCTCTCCCTACACTCCGGTGAGCTGCCTGGTTCCTTCCCTCCCCTGTGTGGCTTGGGCGGGCCTTCCCTCCCCTGTGTGGCCTGGGCGGGCCTTCTCCCACCAGCAACCTTGGGGGGTTCAAGTGCACCCGCATTCTGAAGACGGGAATGCAATTTTGGCTCGAAAGGCAGCCTCACGTCTCCATTTGCCACAACTTAGCTTTCAGGCAAGAAGCCACTGCCTGCCTCTCTCCTAGCTGCAATCTTGCAGTGTTTACAAAAGCTCTTAAGTGTGAGAGCTGCGGGCACATTCACGGAAGACATGTCTTTGAAAAGCAGAACACGTGTGTGCTGATCTGTCCTGCCTTCCTGCTGACCAGACTGGGGGTCCACACGCCCACTCTGCCAGCCAGGGACCTGAAGGGGGCTTCAAGAGAAGTCACAGGAGGAGAGAAGACACCCACACCAAGCCTGGACCAGGCCAGGGTCAGAGGACAGGGTCAGAGGGCAGAATCACAGACAAGGCTTCCAGGGGTGATGGTGTGACCTCCGAGGGGTGTGAGATAACCCGGGGAGGGGCAGTGCCAGGAGCGGGGACAGACCCAGCCACACATGTGAGCACTCAGGCACACACCCACACACCCACACGCTCATCTGCATTCAGCACACCCACGTACACTCACGAGCACGATGCAGCCATATGCACACACACAGACACCCGTGAACTGCCACCCCTGCTGCTCAGCATTGACAGGGGGGTCCAGGGCAGCCCCCCGAAGAGCCCCATTTCCGGTGCTGGCCTCTGAACGCTGCCGGGGCAGTCAGCTCCCAGAACCCTGGCTGGGGGTCTGCGGGCCAAGCCCCAGCTCTGCAGAGGGCCTGCTGGGCTGTGACAGGGAACCCTGGTGCCTACAGCTTCCTGCTCTGGCTGCCCAGGATGGCAGGAGGGAAGCCCCACGGTGGAAGGACTGCTCTGTCTGCTGAAACGAGACCTGGCTCTCCAGGCAGCTGGCCATCCTCCGGGTCCCCTGGTCTGTGCTTCGTGTGAGCCGACCCTCGTCTGAAGGGACCACTTGGACAGCTGATGATTCACCCGGGCATGTGTGTCACGCCCGCGTGCGGGGCTGAGGACAGGGCTCTGCAGAGTCTCAGGAGAGCAGCTGGCATGCCCGCCCAGGATGTGCCCGACAGACGTGTGCTACAGCCGCCCTGGGGTCTGTGCCGCCTCTGGGCTGCTCTGAGGGCAACCGGGAAGGAGCAGCCAGACCCCAGCAGCAGCTGGGCATGACGCTGGAGCCATGCCTTGTACCCACGTACCCTTCAGCTTGGGGTTTTCTCCTTCTGGAAGGGTCTCCCCAACCCTGCTCTTGGACTGCCCAGACCCCTCACTCTGTCCATGCCTGGCCACCCCAACAGGGGACGGTCAGAGCACATGCCAGGGCATGTGTACCCGACTCCCATTCACAAACCTCCACCCTCATCACCCACAGATGCACACGCCTGGTTCTCTGTAGCCCAGAACCATGCCTGGCACAGAAAGTGCCACGGATGTTAGGAAGAAGGGAGGGAAGGAGACAGAAAAAGTGTGTAGGTCCTGACAGATGAAAGTAGCCTGAAGACCACCTTGCCCACCAATCCATTCAGTAGTCACGAGAGCCAAAGAGCTCCACTGACTTGGCCAAGACGACACAGATCTCAGCCGATGGAAGCGCCCTAGGCTTTGGCACCTGGCAGGCACCCCACCCGCGGCACCACATGACCCGGGAAGCTCTTCTCCTTCCCAAGCTACTCCCAGGACACCCACCAGCAGACGCAGCCACGCACAGAGCTGCAACTATCAGCCCACAGGGGTGGCTTCACCAAGATTAAGTCCCCACGAGGCACTGCTGCTGCTGCTGCTGCTGCTAAGTCGCTTCAGTCGTGTCCGACTCTTTGCGACCCCGTAGACAGGAGCCTGCTAGGCTCCTCTGCCCATGGGATTTCCCAGGCAAGAATACTGGAATGGGTTGCCATGCCCTCCTCCGGGGGATATTCCCGACCCAGGGATTGAACCCGCGTCTCTTACATCTCCTGCATTGGCAGGCAGGTTCTTTACCACCAGCACCACCGAGGAAGCCCGCATGAGGCACGGTAGTTCCTCAAGTTACTTGTGAAGCAAGTGCCCCATGGATGGATTCCCTGGAGCACAGAGTCCTTTGGACAAGGGTGAATAACTCAGCAGCAAGCATTCATTCACCAGAAAAGCTGGCCGTTCCCTTTCTGCTCCCCGTAGTGATGGGTGGATGCTGTGCTGATCTCTAGTGCTGCCCACAGGGAATGCTGGTCCGGGGGCAGGAAGAGAGAGCCCAAAATCAGAGGGGGTTAGTGCTCAGGGGGCTGCTGTCAGTCCCTAAGCTTCTCAGACCTTACAGACCCCTTTAGAAAGGTGCTACCCCTGCACTCTCCGGACGTGAAATTCACGGACAATGCACCTTTCCTGTATCGCAAATCCCGGTACAACACCTTCTGACTGTAACACACAGGCAAACTAGAACAAGGAAGTGGTTCACAGTGAAATTATCTGCATTTCAATATGAAATGCTTATACCTATATATAGAGTCACTACGCATGTGAAAGCCACAAATGCAGAATAAGCAGGTGACTCCCGTCCCACCAGCCCTGCTGCTGTCAGCACTGAGGTGGAAAAAGGCCCTTGGTAAAGTTCCATATGAAACCCCAGCACAGGAGAGTTCTGCTCTCAGCACGGTGGTGTGAATCGGCTACAGAACAACCCTCCCACTGGTCACAGTCACGACTCTGGGCAATAAAAATACCTGCCCCCCAACCCGCCCCCTCGTCAACCCTACAACAATGACCCAGGGATTCTGTAGAGAAAAAGAACAGACTGGGACGGGGCAAGCTTCCACTTTGTGGGGCATGCTGGGCCATGCTACAGACACAGAGCTGGGAGGCACACGCAGATAGAAGGCTAATAGAAAGCCGCCCATCTTCCTGGCTGGAGGAATTGGGGGGCAAGTTCAGGCAGGTGTAACTGGTACTGGAGACAGAGAGGAGAGAGTCCTGGAGGAAAGAAAGCCAGAGGAAAGGCATCCCTAATCCTGGGTGCGTCTGCAGAAGCTTCAGCCTGACCTTGAATCACAAGGATGCGTGTCAGACTCAGATAAGTTCAGCAAAAGATTATATCACTGAACTGAGACTTGACCCACTGATGAGAGGCAGCTTCAGTAGCTTGAGTAACTCTCAACTGAAGCATAAAGATTCCTCAGAGCAATATAACAGAGCCCAGAGTCTACACAACCTCATCCAATGTCGAGCAAAAAATAATCTCCAGAAAAATAGGGACCCACACTCAAGAGAAAAGACAACCCATAGATACCAATCTCGAGATGATGCAGATGCTGGAATTGGTGGACAATGACTTTAACGTTGTTGTTATAACTATTTCCCTGAGGCAAGGGAGAGGAAGTGGGTATTTTCAGTAAAAAGAATGAAATGGAAAATTAAAAACTTAGAAATACAATATCTGGAAAACATTCAATGGAGAGCTTAGACAGTAGAAGAGAGATGATAAAGAGTGAGTGAAGCTGACGATAAGTCAGTAGAACTTATCTGATATGAAGAAGAGAGGAAAAAAAGATGGAAAAACATGAAGGGAGAAGCAAGGTTTAAAAAGACAACATAAAAAGATACATAATAATTGGGTAATCAGAGTTCCAGAGAATGAGGCAAATAAATGAATACTTCAAGAAACAATATTCTCACCAAAAGAAAGAAACATTTTGTCCCTAGGTGTGGTGCCATATGCTGCAGTGACTTTAGACTGACCGTGGTGCTCACTTCGCAATGTACACAAATGTGACTCGCTGTGCACCTGAAGCCAGCATAGCTTATGTGTCAATTATTGTTGTTTAGTCACTAAGTCGTGTCCACCAGGCTCCTCTGTCCATGGATTTCCCAGGCAACAATACTGGAGTAGATCGCCATTCCCTTGTCCAGGGGATCTTTCCAATCCAGGGATCAAACCTGCATCTCCTACACTGCATGCGGATTCTTTACCCCTGAGCCCCTAGGGAAGCCAGTAAGGAACGGAGGATGAGACGGTTGAATAGCATCACTGACTCAATGGACGTCAGTCTGAGCAAACTCTGGGAGACAGCGAAGGACAGGGAAGCCTGGTGGGCTGCAGTTCATGGGGCTGCAGAGAGTCAGACACAACTTAGCAACTAAACAACAACAATATGTGCTAACTACACCTCAATAAAAATGAAAAAAGAAATAATGAACATAAACTTCCTAAAGCTGATGAAAGAAACACATGTACAATGTAAGATGATATGATAAAACCTCTCCAAAAAGTGGGCCTAGAGGGAACCTATCTCAATAAAATAAGGCTACAAGCGACAAACCCACAGCAAACACGGTTCTCAACGGTGAAAACCCGGAAGTACTCCCTCCAACATCACGGGCAAGACAAGAATGTCCACTCTCGCCACGATTATTCAACAGGGTTTTGGAAGTCCTAGCCACGGCAATCAGAGAAGAAAAAGAAATTCAAACTGGGAAAGAGGAAGTACAGCTGCTGCCTGCAGACGATGCTACTGTACACACAGGCGCAAGTTCAGCCCGGGGTTCTAGTTCCTGGAAAGACGGAGCAAGCACGTGTTCCCCTGTGCCTCCCCCAGTGACTGCAGCTATAAACCTGGACAGATGCTGGGGTAATTATCTGTGCACTAAAAATAGCAGCAGGCAGACTGGGGAAGGAGGCCAGATTTCAAAGCACCAATAAACAGGCTGCGGGTTTCCACTTAGTTTTCATCAGGTACATGCTGGCTGGACTCCAAGGTCACCTGAAGGCCAGGCCTGCACACCAAGTGCAGATGAGGAGCTTTGAGATGAGACTTCGTCTTCTGACATGAGGAGTAGGACAAAGAAATCCTGGGGCTCAGAGTGTGTGTGTGTGTGTGTACCCCCTTTTATCTCTACTGCATGTTCTCCCACCGACGGCCCCAGGGAATCCCGCAGTGGCACGGTAGCAGTGGACACTGGGCGGGTGGAGGCCTTCTCTGACCACAGGACCTGTGGCTCCAAAAACGTGGGATGAGCCTTTACCGCCTCCTTCTTCTCTCTGTTCTCCTGCCACGTGGCCCCAGATGAAGACAGATTTGCAGTAAGTTCATGGCATGGCAGGCGAATTAAGGTCTCAGTTTTTTGTCTGGAGGACCCAACAAGGCTGCCCAGAGCATTGGGAAGTGTCAGGAAGACTATGGTGAGGAGGGAGCAGAAGCGTGATTGTGTAAAGTGGTATACGAACTTCTGGGCTCGCTTCAGGTCAAGGACGTGTGGATTGGACCTTAACCAGCACATGAAAGATCTTGAGAACGGGCCTAGGAGGTGAACCATCACCCGTCTCCAAGACTGGCCCCTTTTGGTGTGTGTATGAGGCATATCTGAACAGCAACGCTCTGAAAACTAAACTGATGTTGGAATCATACCCATGAAAAAGTGGCTGGAACTTGAGCTCTGACCCCAACCAAGAAATCGGGTACATCAACCTTTCACAGAGGATTTACACAAGACCCTGAGTATTATAACAAAATATTCAAAATTTCCACGATACAAGCTGGACTCAGTTGGCATACAAAGAACTAGAAATATGCCAACTCTCAAGGGAAACAACAGAAATAAAAATAGTTACTGGATAGGTTCAAAAATAGAAGACTGAGGGAAGAATCAATGAACTTGAATTTGAAGATAGATCAATAAAAAATATCCACCCTGACAGAGAGGATCACATAAACACAAATTCAAGAAGCCCAGTGTAGCCCAACTGGATTAACTCAAGAAATTTGTACCCAAACATATCATACTCAGATTACTGAAGACAAAAAAAACAGGAAAACATGCTACAAACAGAGAAATATGACTCATCTCATGTAGACGAACAGTCATTTGAAAGACTGCAGATTTCTCATTGGAAACCATGGGGGTCAAAAGGAAGTGGAACAGTGTTTTTAAAGTGCCATTAACCCAAAACTCTATATCCAGCAAATATCCCTCAGGAATAAAGGCAAAATCAAGACATTCTCAGATGAAGAAAAACCAAGAAAACTCGTTGCCAGCAAGCAACTCTAATAGGAATGGTAAAGGAGATGCTTCCAATGGAATGGAAACGATACGAGAGAGAGACTGAAAATCAGGAATAAAGGACACGTGATAAAATTGTAAATATCGAGGTAACAGGATATTCTTCACTTCTGACGGTGAAGACAGCATCACCAACTCGATGGACATGAATCTGAGCAAAGTCTAGAAGATAGTGAAGGACAGGAGAGCTTGGCATGCTGCAGTCCGCGAGGCCACAAAGAGTTGGACACAACTTAATGACTGAACAAGAAGTTCTTCACTTCTGACAGTCTTTTCAATATTTATGATGGCTGAAAGTAAAAATGATTAGGTCATACGATAGGGTTTTCAATGCATCCAGATTTAATACACGTGACAAATATAACAGGAAAGGAGGAAAACAGAAGGAACAACGCAGTGGTCAGGTTTTCATGTTCTACTTTCAGCAGTAAAACATGAACTTTCAGAAAACTGCAGACAGGCAAGTAACCAGAGCAATCACACACACACACATAGATATACAAGCAAAAACTTCAGTAAGTAAATTAAAATGGAAAAGTAAATTACCCAGTTTTTTTAAAAAAGGAAAGAAAAAAAAGACAACAAAATTCAGAGGGAACAAGAACTAAAATGGTAAAATTTAGTCTCAACACGTCAGATAAGAGATTGTTAGAATGGAATTTTAATAACCTGCCCAATGATCTGCAGCTTACAAGGAAATCAGCTTTTTCTATGATTACATAGGTAGGTTTGAAGTGAAAGGATGGGAAAGATATATCCTGCAAGTACTAATTACTAGGGAGGAACAGAAGCATTAAATAATAATAAAAAGATCAATCCACCAAGAGGACGTAAGTCTTGAATAAATATGCACCTAACACCAGAACTCTAAGACAATCTGACAGAACTGAAAGGAGAGAGTGGACAAGCACGTAATTATATGGGAAAATGTCAGCATTCCTCTCTTAGCGATCAGTAGAACTAGCACAGGGCGAGTCAACAAAGGCACAAACATCTCTGAAAAATAACATCAATAGGATCCAACTGACATTTATAGAACACGCCACAGAATGCACATTCTTTTCAATGCATACAGAATATGAACACATGTTCTGAGTCATAAAACTGGAAAAAGAGCAAAATAAATTCAAAGCATGCAGGAGGAAGAAAATAATAAAAGCAAGAAATCGGTGAACTAGCAAAAGGAAAGGGGAAAATCAATGAAACTGAAAGCTAGTTCTTTGAAAAGATCAATAAAACAGATTAAATTTTAGAAAAATTGGCAAAGAAAAAAATAAGACACAGGTTACCAATGTCGGTAATGAAAGAGGTGCTATTGGTACAGAAGAGACGTTAAGAAGATAATGAGGACTCGGAACAACTCAGACAGATCTGACAATTTGAAATGGACTAATTCTTTGAAAGTCACAAACTACCCGGAGTCGCCCAAGAAGCAGTAGATCATCTAAAATGCCTTATAGATATCTATTAAAGACACTGAATTAGTAATTTTTTAAAAATCGTAAAAGAGCTGTCTTTATACTCAAATGATTTCACTGAATTTTACAAATCATTTCAAGAAAAAAGAGAAAACAAAACACCAATTCTACATAATCTTTCCCAGAAAAGAGAACTGGAGGGAACACAACTTAATTTATGAAGACAGCATTAGACTGAAATGCAACCCAGACAAAGGCAGCGTCCGAAAACCAGGCCAAGATGCCTCACGGTGCCCCCAACAGAATACTAGGAACTCAAACCCAGCAACGTATGAAAGGACTAACGCTTTACGACCGAGTGAACGTTACTGCAGGAATGCAAGGCTGGTTCAACGTGCGAAAAATCAACGGACACAAACGACCATACAAACTGGAAGACACACCATGCCGTCGATGGATGCAGGAAAAGAGTCTGCCAAACTTCAATGCATCCGTAAGAGAGGGGCGGGCGCCAGGCCTTGGACCCAGGCTCCTGACTCCCCTATTTTGGCTTCAAGTGGCTTGGGAAAGGCTGAGGCAGGATGTGGGGGAGACAGGGGCTTTCTGGCTCCCCAAGGCCTCCGTGTAACTTGAACAGCGCACACCAGTGAGGGTTAGTGGAGATGGCTCGCTGCAGGAGCGGGAAGACACACATGGAAAAGCCAGGGTGCCTGAGGCCATGCGGGCCATTTTAGAGACAGCAGTTCCCCAGGAAACGCTGGCTGGATGAGGGGCTAGCAAGGCCTACTTAAAACGGCTGGGTCTAAGACGGCCCTGGGCATTTCACTGGTGGTTCAGTGGCTAGGACTCCGCACTCTCAAATGCAGGAGGCCTGGGTTTGATCCCTGGCCAGGGAACCAGATCCCAGATGCTGCAACAAAGATCGCAAATGCCACAGCTAAGACCCAGCACAGCCAAACTGAAAAACAAAACAAAACAAAACAAAAAAGATGGCCCCAGACAGGAGAGACTTGATTACAGGGGGTGCTGGGTCTCCCCAAAGGAGCAACTAACAGCAATAATAATCACAGCACCAGTTACTGTTATGCAATCGTAGTGACAGGGATAAGAAAAGCAAAGTACCCAAAGTGCTTGGAAGCATCCCGCACAATCCCCCTGGATGGGAAACCCCACTTGTAATTATTTCAGCCTAGAGTAAAACCCACGTTCCACATAAGACGGTAAATAACGGTGGCTGGTGAGTTAATGACACTCAGCGTTGTTTCTGTGGAGTCACTCAGTGGTGTCTGACTCTTTGCGACCCCATGGACCGCAGCACACCAGGTTTCCCTGTCCTTAATAACAACACTTAAGAATATCACGCGTAACAGCACCTGCCTATACTGGGCCAGATGCTGTGCTCACAGCTTTACATTTAAAAAAATTATCTATTTATTTTGGCTGCCCCAGGTCTTAGTTGCAGCCTGTGGGGTCTGGTTCCTGGACCAGGGATCAAACCCTGGGCCCGAGTGTCCGAAGTGCGGAGTCTTAGCCACGGGACCGCCAGGGAAGCCCCTGCTCTGCGTTTCTAAGATTGGTTGATCCCACCGATGGAACAGGGTAGAGTCTATTGCTCTCCCTCTTTTGCGAGCTTCGTGCTAAGTCGCGTCAGTCGTGTCCAACTCTTTGTGAGCCCATGGACTGTAGCCCGCCAGGCTCCTCTGCCCACGGGATTCTCCAGGCAAGAAAGCCGGAGAGGGTTGCCATTTCCTCCTCCAGGGCATCTTCCCAACCTAGGGATTGAACCTGCATCTCTCACGTCTCCTGCATTGGCAGGCAGGTTCTTTCTCATTTTAGTGGCACTTGGGAAGCCCCCTCTGCCCGGAAAATGAGAAGCAGAAGGGCCGCCCAGCTGGCCCACGTGGCGTCGTGGGGACTGTCAGGGGTGAGGCGGGGCAGGCCTTGGACTCCACAGCCTCACCCCACGCTGCCTGTCTGAGATGAAAGCCCCCTGCCACTAGCACTGTGTGTGGTGTGGGCATTTCTGTGCCTGCTTCCCGAGCTCACGGAGGGTCTGGAACAAACAGAAAATCCACGTGCAGCCTTCTCACGGGATGTCAGCCTCCCCAGGGCTTCCTGGAGGTGAGTGTGCGCAGAGGGCTGGCTCTGACCCTCTTCCCCCAGTCCACGGTGCCCTGTCCCTGGGTCTGGACGGTCCCTCCTCCTGCCAGCCTCCTGGTGTGTCCCCAACCCTGGCCCTGTAGAGCCCACAGGGTGCCTGCAGGCCTCTGACTCCGTCGGCTGCTCCAAACAGTAACCTTGAACACGTGCTCCCCCAGAAATCCCGGTGGAGGGCTGCCCGATTCCCTGGAGGATGGTCTCCCAGGGCTCTGCTTGGATGAGGGACCCACACGCCCCTCTCCGTGGCTTCTGCACCCCACCACTGCCATCTAGTGGCTGAGACAGGGAACACAGAACCGGAACCGCTTCCTAAAACGTCCAGAGAAACGGCAAGGAGTAGAGGTGAGGTCACTGGGTCAGGGGGTTCCTCCAACACGGAGGCTCCAGAGGGGTGGTTGGGAGGACGCTGGAGGTGGGTTACACTAGAGCAGCTTCTGCATTATGCTTCTGTCCCTGGGTGGGGAAGATCCCCTGGAGAAGGCAACGGCAGCCCTCTCCAGTATTCGTGCCCGGAGAATCCCAAGGACAGGGGAGTCTGTCATGTTCATGGGGTCGCAAAGAGTAGGACACAACTGAGTGACCAACACTTTCCCTTGCTTGGAAACTGGTAGTTACTTCCAAGTAACAAAACGGCTTTAGATTATCTGGGTTTTGAATAACCAGACCCCGCCCCACCCCCCCACCCCACCTGCCCTGGTACAAGATGAAGTGGTAACCTGGCCAGCTTGGGGGCAACCCTCTGTCCCCAGACGACTTAGTGGGGGCAGCCTGTGTGATCCTGCGGAAGTGGCTTGGTTCTCCCAAAAGCTGGTTCAGAGATAGAGGCTGAGAATCTCTCAGAACCGTGACTGCTCACCCCGCTTTCCTCAAGGCAGTCAGATGGGGTGTGAGGTGTGCAGGGGGCACATTTCATCTGGATGCGGTGGGGTTGGGCGAGGGGAGGCTCGGGAGGGGCGAGCGGGGTCAGCAGGAAGGGAAGCTGGACAGGTGGCTGGGGTCCCTGGGCCGTCCGGGGCCCACCAGGTCATCCCCAACCCCAGAGAAGATGCTCAAGCCTTCTGAACGCACCCCCAGCCCCACCGTGTGCACAAGTCACAGGGACTCTGTCAACATGCAGGTCCTCCATCAGCAGGTCCAAGGTGCCTGGGACCCTGCATTCCTGGCAGGTGGCCGTGCCCACGCTGTGGTCTGCGGACCACACTTTGAGTAGCAGAACCTTCCTCAATGGCCCCTGACTTGGTTAAGCCAGGACCTGACTCGAGGAACACCCAGAGCCCTGGAATTCCCAATTCTGGAGCAGAACCCAAACACCTGCATTCCTTTCTCTCTTTCTTTTTCTTTGTACTAAAGATGGGCTGCACCAGGCCTTGGCCTTCCCAGGTGGCGCTGTGGTAAAGAACCTGCCTGTCTATGCAGGAGACGCAAGAGATGCGGGTTTGGACCCTGGGTTAGGAAGATCCACTGGAGGGGGATGGCTACCCACTCCAGTATTCTTGCCTGGAGAATCCCACGGACAGAGGAGCCTGGTGGGCCACGGTCCATGTAGTAGTCTGCACGGCTTCTCTGGGGCCGCGCAGAGCCGGACACAGCTGAACGGACTGAACACACACGCGTGCACCGAGCCGCTGCACGTGGGCTCTTGGTTGCAGCCTGTGGGGTCCAGTTCCCAGATCAGGGATCCAACCTGCGCGTCCTGTGCACTGGGAGCTCAGAGGCTCAGCCATGGGAAAGTCCCACATCTGCCCTTCTGACAAGCTCCCGGGCACTGCAGGGGTGGCCCATCAGGGAGCACAGCCGGAGAGCCGCTGGCCGCAGCCCAGGCCGCCCATCAGTGCCCAGCGGGGGTGCCCGGGAGCCCCCGACCTGCCTCCTGCCTTCTCCTTCTCCACCTGCCCACACCACCTGGTGAATCATCTGGAAGCCGACAGAAGAGAGCAACACTCCACCAGAGCGAAGCCCAGGCCGTTACGTTCGTTATCCAAGTGCTGCCATTTCCCAGACACGGCCTAAATAGGCTTATTCTGAAGCGGAGGGACGAGCAGACCCATGTCCATGGTGGTCCTACAAGCGCAGGGGCAGAGGTGGCAGGTCTCCGAGCATCACCGCTCTCGGGGTCCCCGGGGGGCATCACGGCTGTCGGGGCCCCCGGGGGGCCGAGGGTTGAAATTAGAGGTCAGCTGGATGCAGGGGTCCCTGCCTCTGTGTGTTGGGCAGCCGTGCTCCGAGTCCCAGGGCGCGCGGCTCTGAGCAGGCTTTGGGGGTGTGAGCACAGCGCATTCCCGCCCCAGGTGCCCGCCACGGTCCAGGATACGAGGCGGGCAGCCCAACACGGAGGCGCACGGGCGCCTGAGGGCACAACCTCTCAGCCGGGACCTCCCCATGGCCTGTGCCCTCCTGGACGGCCGGGAGTCCCGTCTGCCCTAGAGGCGGGTGCACCCAGGGCCTCCAGGTCAGTGACGCCCACCTGGGGAGGTGAGACGTGAGCACCGTCGCGGTCACAGGCCGTCCACAGTGGCACCTGACACGTGCCCTCACTTTGCCCCAAAGGCGGAAGGGACAGCTGACCGGTGGTGGCCTGGTTCGAGGGGCTCAGGAGAAGCGGGAGGAGCAGGAGGAGGGAAGCATCTTTCTGAAGTCAAGGCCCACGGTCAGGCCACGTAACTCCCACCCGGCACCACCGTGAGGCCCCGCTCGGCCGAGAGCCCCAGGTCACGGGACACCCTGCTTGGGCTGAGCAGGAGGCCCTGGGGCCATCACGTACCAGCTCAAAGGAAGCTGGCAGAAAAAAAGCTCCTCCCTGGCCCCTGACTTCCCCTCGCATGGTGAAGAGGGAACTCCCTGGGGGCTCTGGAGCTAAGCTCCACCTTTGCCAGTTGATGGCTGTGTGACGGGAAGGAAATCACTTCACCTCTCTGAGCCTCCACTTCTTCATGCAGAAAATAGAGACCAGTGACGTGGGATGGCAGGTTTAAGTTACAACTGCAACCGAGGCTGAACCCTCAGGGACACTGTTCACTGCGTGTCCACCGTGTGCAGAGGCTTTATGATCATGGGATTGCCTCAGTCCCCCTCAGAACAAGGCCAAGCGACAGGGCTACTCTGTCTACGAGGCGCCGAAGGAAGGAGGAGCAGCGGCAGCACGGAGCCTGGGGGTCGTGATGGACGGGGCTGAGGCCACGGCATGACGCCCGCCCCGGTCCCGGCACGCGCAGGAGGCGTCCTCGAGCCCCCGGTGAGCCAGGCTCCCCGTGGTCAGTGCAAGGGCGCCCGCCCCACCCTCTGCTCCCGCGCTGGGCCCTGCAGTCGGTCACGCGGGAGGACAGCGTATGCTGAGTCCGCGAGCTCCTCCACGAAGGCCGCGCGGACAGCACGGGGTTGGGGGGTGGGGGGGAACCAGGCAGCAGGACACGCCTGGTGTGAGAGCGCCCCCTGCCGGCCACGCGGACGCCTCCCTGGCGACGGACCCGGGCCGCACGCCAGAGGACTCAGAAGGGAGGCACTCCGCGGGACGCTGTGTTTCCCACCAGGATCACACCTAGGGAGGCGGGAGGGGCCTGGGCAAGACCGGGGCACCTGAGTCAGCACGAGGGAGCCGTGCAAACACAGCTCCAGTCACACGGGCTCTGGAGGGACGCTCGGTGGGCTTGGGTCTCCTGCCACATCTACGCTATTAAAATGCTTTTTAAAAGTACTGAATGTCTGAAAGTTAAATGCTGGTGTGAAATGACAACACCGCATCAAACTGCATGGAGTTAATCAGGCCTGTGTGATCCACCAGTAAATTCTTCCTACTCCCTGCTGGTTATTAGATCACCCACAAATCCATCCATTCATCCATCCATCACCATCCACTATCCATCACCACCCATCCATTATCTACCATCCATCCATGCACTATCCATCATCCATCCATCCACCACTCACCAAACTATCCATCCGTCCATCATCATCCATCGTCCACCCCCACCCATCCTTTCATCCTCCCACCCACCTGTCCACGCATCACTCTGGCCACCCGTCCTTCCACCCACCTGCCTGTCCTTTCTTCCCTCCACCAACTGGCCGCCACACACTGACTAGCACCTGTTCGACACCAAGTTCTGGGCTGGGCAGGCACTGCGGGTCCAGAGAGGGTATCACAGTCCTCATCCTACTAGATCCTCAGGCACTGGGAGGAAAAGCTTTACAAAGAAGAAGACAAGCCTGTGAGCAAGACCCTGAGGGCAGGAGCCTAGGATGGCTCTGTTTTCACTGAGGGGAGAAGAGTCAGGGCAGAAGTCACAGGGTGTCGGAGGAGGAGTGGAAGGGAAGGATGTGCTCAGCCCACCGGGGTCCATTTTCTGACACTTCGCCCAAGTCTAGTGTGTGTGCCATGCCCAGTTCCCCCCGAGGATGGGCATAGGATCCTGGTCTGGTCAGTGGGTCCACCCTACCCCCTCGGTCACATGACTTAAATCAGCTCATCAAGACTCAATCCTGAGCCTTCTCTTATAATGACTTGGAAGAGGCACTCTCCTCCTTCAACGGCTGCTTGCCCGTTGACCCTTAACCTGGTGCTGCTGGTGGCCCCTTCCCCAAGGTATGAGGAGAGGCTGCCAAAAACAGAATTCATACAGAGGAAACCAGAGAAAAGAGGTGGAAAGAGAGCTGCCTGATGCTCTCTGAGCACCTGGATCCAGCCATGCCTGAAGCCCTCATTCCTGAGCTTTCAAGTGATTCTATTCCTTTTTGGACCCCAGCCAGGTTCAGCTTGATTTTTATCATTTGTATCCAAGAGGCTTGACAGATACGAGGGGTAATATTCCTGGCTTTGGGACACAGGTTCTGACCTGGTATGAGGTCTAGGATCTCAGAAGGTGAGGAATCTGATGGGACTTTGGAATCTGAGCCATGGCCCGCAGGGTGGCTAGCGTAAGTGTGCAGGCTCTACAAGCTTCAGTTTCTCTGTGTGTGAAGTAAATTTTTTTTCTTACTTACAGCATCCCAAACCTTTACCTAAGTTATATCTCATGCCTTGCATCCTGAGGTGCGCTGGCTGAGATGGAAGTGGCCGTGGGCGGGGGGGGAGGTTGTCCAGATGTGGCTGCACTGTGGAAACAGGAAGAAGGCTGTACCTTAGAGCGTACTATGGCAAAGGGGCCAGCTGTCTCCCCCAACATCTGTTCTCCACTTTTTCCTCAGGTTGTCTGGAATAAGGGCTACAGCTCTCAAACACCCTGGAGATGACGCTGTGGCCGACAGTTGGGAGAGTAGCAGACACTTTACATAAAATGAGGGCCATGGTTTGTTTCTTCTCCTCTCCTCTGTTGGAATGTGGATGCAATGGATGGAATCTAAGCAGCCGCTTTGAACCATGAGGCAGCCTGTGAAGGATGTGCTAGTCACTCAGTCGTGTCTGACTCTTTGTGACCCCATGGGCTGGGCTCTCTGTCCATGTACTTCTCCAGGCAAGAATACTGAAAGTGGGTAGCCATTCCCTTCTCCAAGGGATCTTCTCAACTCAGGGATCAAACCTGGGTCTCCTGCATTGCAGGCAGATTCTTTATTGTCTGAACCACCAGGGAAGCCCTGTTGAGGATGATAGAGCAGCAAAAAAGGAAAAACCTAGATCCCTGTAAGCCTGGAGTGGCAGAGACGGAGGAGGAGGCTGTCCAGATGTGATGTGACGTGCACTATGATGGGCTGGAGCCCCCATCCCAGCACTGGACCACCTTCCTCTGTCTCCTCTAACACGACAGAGAAACAAACCTCCACCTCACTGCAGCCGTGGTTCTTGCGTGTTCTCCTGTCACGTGGGGCAGCGCGTGGTGATGCTCCAGTGGAGGGGGAGGGAGAAGTAGTGGGGAGGAGGGTCTCTTTCTCTCAAGATACGAATGTCTGGATTTTGATGCTAATTTGAAACGCATTCTATTTATTAGAGTTCTCCAGCCAGGCCTCCCTTACTCATCTCCAGGTTTAACTCACTAAAAGTTTCCACACCTAAGCAACCACCCTTTCCCTGATGGGTTCTTGTTGTGGGTTTAGTCAAACCTTAGAGCCCGCACGTGGAAAAGAAGGCTCCTGGGAGCATATGGGGCAGCCAAGCCCGTGGTGCTCCCACAGGTGTGTGTGGGGGGTGCTCCTCACTTGTTAAAATGTACCTGCCGACTTCCTTTTTGTTTCATAACAACTCCATTTTGTCACTCTAATTTTAGTGGCAATGTTTTTGTTCCAATCAGCGATCATTTTGGAAAAGTAGGCTGCTAGAAGAGTTCTTGGCATACAAAATGACAAGCAATTTTTAAACGGCATAAGACTGATGATTTTTAACCACACTGAATTCTAAATCTGTTTCAGGCTGGTTAACACTTGTTAGCAAATAACAAACTCTTTCCGATGACTGTCCATTCGGCCAGCTCCAACGTGGCAGGCGGTGTGGAGTGCCTCCTGGGCACCCACCGGGGTCACTAAGAGGCAGCAGGCAGGGTCCTGCCCTGGGGAGTGGTGAGCAGTCGGGGGACGGGGACATGGACTCGGGGAAGCGTCACCGCAGATGTCCACCTGGGGGCTGGGCTTCATGCCCCACATGCTGGTGCCAGGCTGGGCTGGGGTAGGGGGAGCGTCCCCACAGCCACCCACCCCACGCCCCTGCCCCCACTCTGAGAAGCGCCCGCCATATGATCCTTCTCTGCAGGGTCAAGATTTGAGTGCAGAGAAGCCTGGCAGGTCCTCAAAAAATGAAATACAGTGATCGTCAAAGTGTCAGTTGCTCAGTTGTGTCCGACTCTTTTGCAACCCCTCAGACTGAAGCCCCCCAGGCTCCTCGGTCTGTGGGATTCTTCAGGCAAGAATACTGGAGTGGGTTGCCATTTCCTTCTCCAGGGGACCTTCCTGGATCTTTCCTGGGTCTTTCAGACCCAGAGATGGAACCCGGGTCTCCTGTATTGCAGGCAGATTCTTCGTCATCTGAGCCACTGCTCCTAAGAGTGATCGTATGACCCAGCGATTCCTCTCCTAGGCGTGACCCCAAAGAACTGAAAACAGGACCCAACCAGACACTCAGGCGCATTCACGCTAGCTGAAGGAGTGGAGACAAGCCAAGCGTCCACTGATGGATGAATGCATGGATAAGCAAAGTGTGGTGCACACATACAGTGGGCTATTAAATTACTTCCTCCTAAAAAGGAACGATGCAACGATGTACAACACGGACGAACCTTCAGAACATTAAGCTAAGCGGCAGAAGTCAGACTCAAAGGCCCACATGTTATGTGATCTCTTTTACACGAAACGTACAGAAAAGGGAAATCTACAGAGACAGAAAGTAGATTAGCAGGTGATGAAAATGTTCTAAAATGATAATGTTATTTTTGGCCTGTGGTACATGCGTGCGGGACCTCAGTTCCCTGACAAGCAGGGACCGGACCCGGGCCCTCTGCAGCGGAAGCGCGGAGTCTTAACCACTGAACGGCCAGGGAAGTCCCGAAAATGTTCTCAAATTAGATGGCGGTGACGGCTGCACAAGTAGGTGGGTATTTTAAAAGCCACTGAACTGTTCAGTTTAAATCGGTTCATTTCACACTGTGTGAATTCCACTTCAATTTAAACACATCTTACAAAAAAAAAAGATTCCAGAACATTCTGCCTGGGGCTCCGAGCGCCCACTCCTCGGGTCACTGCCTCAGGTCATCTGCGTCTCTCCTGACGGATGCTCAGCCCCCTGTGCCGAGAGGCAGCGTGGGGGGAGGGGGCGCTGGGGATGGGAGATACAACACTCAGGCCTGTTCTGAGCCAGGGGTGGCCAGTTGCTAGCCGGGGGTCCCTCCAAACGCTGCAGAGCTTCCAGAGCCTCTTTCCTCCCTTGTCAAGTGGAGAGAGTCCCACATCCCAGACCTCGCTGCATAAGGTGAGCTCCCTGCCCGCCTGTCCCCAAGGGCAGGGTCACGCCTGCTGGTGGGTCCATTCATGGAGCTGATGGTGACCCAGTGAGGGATCTGGATGAGACCCAGGATTGAGGACAAAGCGGAGAGGTTCCTGCTGTCACTTGGGGGGCAGACGATGAAAAGACAGACCCCCAACAAGCCAAGGGGTTTTATCTGCAAAGAGCAGAGCAGGCGGGCCCTTGGTGCAGGGTCTGCACTAAGATCAGAGGCTGGGAAGGAGTGAGCTGGGCAGAAGGGCCCTGGAGCTGGCACAGCACATGTGGGGCAGGCAGGGGTGTGGGCACGAGGGAGACCGCCCTGGGGGGGCTCAGAGCAGACCCTGTTCCAGTGGACTGACCAGTCTCTGCAGGAGAGAGGCCCCCGGCCCCTTGCGGAGCCAGCGGGCACCACACTGCACTCCCGATGGGTCAATAAGGAAAGGAAGGGGGCGAGGTGGGTGGGGAGGCATTCTGGGAGGGGGAGGGGCGCTGCAGAGGCGGCGTGTGCTCCCTGGGGCCTTCCCTCCATCCCCTGGCCCTCTCTGACTCCCCACCCTGGATTCACTGAGCCTGTGCCTGGCCCTGCACACAGAGCTCACAGACCGCAAATGGCAGACTGCCAAACGCACTGCGCTTGTTGCCGCATCGGGGCGAGGCTGGAGAGCTCCCAGGGGCGGCGGCCCCCAGTCCAGGGTTGATGGAGACGTGGAGACTGCCTGGAGGAAGGGCACACGAGGAGTAGAGCCCGGACACAGGCCCCAGGCTGGCTGCGTGCGTCTCGGGGAGGAAGCTCCAGGGTCCTTCCCACCTGCGGTGCAAACCTGGCCTCGGGGCCCCGGCCGGTTCCTGGCTGGCCCACCCTGGCTGCACAGTACACGGCCCGGCCCGCTGCACAGCGGGTCACCCCGGACCCGGGAGGCCACTCGGGCTTGGACCCTGACCATCGGGCAGCAGTGTACCGGGGCCCCGAGCCACGAGCAGATGCTGGGTACCTTTATGGGCATCACCTGAGTTCTCTGCAGGCCCAGGGTGGGTTGGACGCAGGACCGTCTGCAGGCGAAGGGACTGAGCACAGAGAGAAGGCAGGTGGCGTCCCCAGGTCCCTGGGCCGAGCCAGGGTCCCCAGGGCAGAGACACGGACACCCAAGCCACTGTGCCCCTGTGGGGTGCCCCTCCAGCCGGACACTGCGGGTAGGGGGGTCATCAGCGTCACCCTCAGGCACAAAGGGTCATCGGACACAAACCCAGAGGGGACACACCCGGGCCCAATCCCCCGAGCGACGCCCCAGGACCCGGACCTGTCCCTCGGTGCCAAGTCCCCACCAGCGTCGGCATGCGGGTGGCCAGTGTCAGAGCGGGGGGCATCATGCTGAGCACTGCAGTGCTGGGTGTCGTGCTGTTAGCCTCTGGGGCTCCCCGTGGGGTTTGTTCACCCTGATAAACATCTCTCCTTCCCCTCCTGGAATTCAGGGGCGGGCTCTCCTCCATGGGACCCCAGGTGCTGGCCAGTGCGAGGGTGCAGGGTGAATGAATGAATGCAGGAGCGGGTGTGTGAGCAGCCCAGTGGGTCTGGCTCCAGTTTCCTCCCACCAGGACCTGCAGTAAGTAGGGCAGCCCTGGGCACCCGGAGCTGCTGAGTGGTGCCAGCTATCCTGCTTTGCTCCCAGAAGTCTCCCCGTTTGGATGATAAATGATACGGTCACCCTGGCAGTGAGACTCCTTCTAGGAGCGTTCCTGAGCGAAGCCAGGCGCTTCAGGAATAGGAACTAGGTCAGACTGTCACTAGGGTTCCGTCCCCGGGCCTGGGCTCAAGGACAGCCCGGCCCCGAAGCCACGCGGGAGCTACGCGCTTACCCGGGCAGGTGTTCAAGGGGCACACGGTGTAGTTGGGGCCCAAGCAAGGGGGGGAGGCTCCTTGAGCCTCTGGAAGAGCCCACAGAACCGCGTGTGTGCACACACATGTAGGCACGCGTGCTCGTGTATGCTGCACTGTTCAGGTGTGCAAGTGCAGACATGTTGTGTGTGCACACGTGTGCAGGTAGCCCTCATCTGACCCTCAGTGAAGGTCCGTGACCCCGCCACCCCCAAGGCTCTGATCTGTGCCCATGGAAAAGTTCCAACACCCATGGGTTCCTGTAGACCCAGGAGGCTGGAGACACGAGGCTGCCCCCAGCTCCCACCCCAACGGGGGCTCTGGAAGGGACCATGGTAATGGTGTGACCTCTGGGGGGCAAGTCACAGCAGTGGGGTGGCGTGGCCTGGGCCCCCATCTCTGCTGGGCAGCGGGCCGGGGGAGATCGGGTCAGAGGACGCTCTGGGCTACGGGCTGAGACCGTTGTAGCCCAGAACCCAGTGTGCAGGATTGGAGCCTTGCCGTCTCTCCTGCTCTTTCCCTGGGAGTCCTTCCCGGAAATGGAACTGGCAGCCCAATCCCTCCTCTAATAACACAACCCCGAAGACGAATCAGGCTGGGGGAGCAACGGCTAACACCGCCACAGCCTCGCTCCCCTTACTTGTCTGCTGACCTGCTCGGGAGGGAGCTTTCGGAGCCCATCAAGGTCACGGTCAGGCACTGTCGAGGGGAGTGGTCTGGCTAAAGATCTGACAACTGCCCCCGCCCCCGCTGGCCCTGAGAGACCCATCTGGACCGATGTCACCATGCGTGAGAAGGCCAGAGACCCCGGGTCCCAGCATGACCGCCAGAGAGTGACTTAACCGCTAGGGTCTTTCTCTGTAAAATAGCCCCTCAGCCGGCCCCTTGCATGCCGAGGAAGAGACTGGGAAAGAGAACCGGCACTTTGAGGAGCTGTAACCACATGCAAGCCACCCCCCGCCCCGCCACACGCCATTCCCCGTCTCCTCCCTGCTCTGAGCTCGGTCCTCCTCCCCACACAGCGCTCTGGGAGCTAAGAGGCTCAGGGACCCTCCGCTGGTCCTGAAAGGTAGGCAGGGAGGGATGAAGGTGGGCGTCAGAGACGTGGCGTCTGGATGCTCTGGGTCACACTCCCTGCTGGCCATGCTGAAGATGCAGCTGGCTCCCTGGGCACCCGCCTGGGGAACAGGGCTCCATGGAGAAGCCCAGGGGAGCCCCCTCCGCGCACCCAGGGAGAGCACACAGAGAAACTCCCGGATCCAGGCGAAGGGCACATTTGCATCCCAGCCAAACAAGCAGCGGCTGCTGGGGTGCGTTCGCCGCGGTTAACAGCTGTGCTGGCTTGGACCACGCTCCTGGGGGATCCGGCTGCATTCGGCAGTGATTGCACAGCACGAATCTCTAATCGAAACAATCTAGAGGCAGGGGCTCCCGCCTCATGGGCGCACTGGAGCCGGGGCAGAGGCACCGTGGGCTTCGGCCGCCTGGGCGGGAGAGGAAACCAGCCCAGGCCCATCCCAGCAGGTGGCGAGCCTGGCCCAGTGTGGTCAGCTTGGCCACTGCCAGAGTTTAGAGCCCCATCCTCGGGTTTTGGCAGTTGCATAAATAATGCCAAATCCCAAATCGAAGCTTCAGCTGAGTTACAGGAAAAGCTCCCAAGCCACCCGGCCTGTGGCATCAGGAATCAGGAAACCCCGTGAGTTTTCAAAACAAAGTGTGTTTGTTTAAAGCTGGCAACGCTCTGGAGGATGAAGACCTCTGAATGTGAGCACGAGACACGTGTCCTCAAGCATAACGTGGAGGCAGTGGGTGGCACCTCCAGGGGACCCAGTGCAGAATGAAAATGGGGTGGTGCAAAAATGACTAAGAATTCCAGGACGGTGACTTGAGAGTGGAAGAGAAGCACGCTGCCCGTGCACCGGTGGGTGTGGCCTGCCCATGAAGACAATCCCTGCTATGTCCCCACGTCCCCTGCCCCGAGGGCTGTGGGCAGGTCCTATCTCTAGGGAGCCACTGAGAGCTGCACCCAGGGAGGAAACTCGGGGACTCCCTGGAGGAGACAGATGGGAGGCAGCCAACGTCAGCACGGTTCTAGGGCTGAAGACGGAAAGGAGGTGGCCTCGTGCTGTGGGGAGTGCCTGGGCGAGCTGACTCAGGGAGATGCACACTGAGCTGGACACGGAAGCTCTAACTCGAGAGGCTGCTCACGGAAGTGCTCCCTGCAATAGCAAAGCGGCAGCTGGATGGCCAATGTCATGTCAGTGTCACATCAGTGACGCCAGTGGCGCAAACTGCGTATCAGTGGTTCCTCCAGGACAGCACGAGAGCCTCTGGAGACAGTGCTTCTGAAGACAACCTTCAGGCCATGAGACCATGGCCTTGTCACTTGGGAAAGAGCAAAAGTAAGACCCAGAGTTTGAAAGGATGCATTCAATTTTGTTTACTAGGCATTTATACTCAAAGAAGGACTGACTGGGGATTATCGACATGGGGGTAGGATTATGAGTGCCTTTTATTTTCTTTTTTTATACCTTTCTGTGTTTCCCAAATTCACTGCAGGCCCAAACATGATGTGTAGGAAGTGAAGTGAAGTGAAGTGAAAGTCGCTCAGTCGTGTCCGACTCTTTGCGACCCAGTCCATGGAATTCTCCAGGCCAGAATACTGGAGTGGCTGGCCGTTCCCTTTTCCAGGGGATCTTCCTACTATAGGGATCAAACTGGGGTCTCCTGCATTGCAGATGGATTCTTTAACAACCGAGCTATCAGGAAAGATGACGAGGATGATAAACATGTTAATTTCAAGAGTGAACACACTTCCAATGATTACACGCAAATGGCCAGTAAGCATAAAAAAAGATGCTCAACGTCTCTGGTCATCAGAGAAATGCAAGTGGAGACCACAGTGAGATACCACCTCACGCTCACTAGGATGGCGATTATCAAAAAACCCAGAAAATAGGCGTTGGCAAGGATGTGGAGAAATCAGAACTCTCATATCCCACTTGAGGGAATGGAAGATGGAAGACGATCTGGCAATTCCTCAAAAGGTGAAACAGAGCTAACGCGTGATCCAGCAGCCCCACCCCTAAGTGTGCCCAAAAGAACTGAAAACAAGTATTCAAACAAAAACCTGTGCATGAACATTCCTAGCAGTGCGTGTGTGTTAAGTCACTTCAGCCGTGTCCGACTGCGACCCCATGGACTGTAGCCTGCCAGGCTCTTCTGTCCATGGGATTTTCCAGGCAAGAACAATGGAGTGGGATGCTGTGCCCTCCTCCAGGGGATCTTCCTGGCCCAGGGATCGAACCAGCATCTCTTACACGTCTCCTGCATCGGCAGGTGAGTTCTTTACCTGGGAAGCCCATTCATAGCAGTTCAGTTCAGTCACTCAGTCGTGTCCGACTCTCTGCGACCCCATGAACTGCAGCACTTGCTAAAGCCAAGAAACAGAAACCCAAATGTCCACCAACTGATGGATGGATCGACAAAATGATGTCTATATTCACAAGGGAGTACTCCTCAACCTGAACAAGAAATGAAACTGTGACACAGGCTACAATACGGATGAACCCTGATAACATCATGCGAAAGCAAGCCGGTCACCAAGGATCACATACAGGGGTCTTTCACTTGGAGGAAACGTCCAGGATGGGAGAACCCATGGAGACAGAAAGTAAATGAATGGTCCCCAGGGGCCGAGGGAAGTGGGAGATGGGGAATGCTTGTTAATGGAACGAGTTTCTTTTTGCGATGATCAAACGTTCTGGAATTAGTGGTGATGTCTGCACACCTTGTGAATAGATGAAAACCACTGAATTCTATGCTTGAAAAGGGTAAATCTTACGGTTTGAGAAGTTCATCTCAATTTAAGGAGACAGAAAGCAAGGTGCCACGTCTGAAGTCCTCTAGCTCGAGGAGGGAAGTAAGCCGAGACAGGAAAGAGTTGACCGTCCAGCACTAATCTTACAACCTGAATTGATTAACCACTTTTTTTTTTTTTTTGCTGTACCATATGGCATGTGGGATCCTAGTTCTCTGACCAGGGACCGAACCCCTGTCCACTGGAGTGGAAGCATGGGTCCTAACCACTGGACCCGTCAGGGAAGTTCCTTGATGAACCACTTGGAAGCTTCTGGAAGCTGCATTTGCTGACGATGAGGGTGACTGTTGGTTTATGTCTGTGAGCAATGCCCAAGCAGCCACTTCCTGCCCCGTCTTCTTGGCTGCCCGGGGCCAGGTCCCCTGGGACCCCAGGCTCCTCCTCCTCCTCCTCCTCCTGGCTCCCCCACATCCCCAGACCCCGCCTGGCTAGGCACAGGGGAGACACAGAGCGTCCTCCCAGATGCTTCCTTGGCTCCACGATTTGCGGGAGCAGGAGCTGGCCCTTACATGTCTCCTTACATATGCATGTCTTCCATGTAATCTGCCAATGTGAGATTTCATCTTTCCCAGCATGCAGCCCCCATAAGCCAATGTTTATTCATTATCCCCGGATCTGTTTCCTATCGTCTATTTCAGCGGAGCCAAAAACAACATCTTAACTCAATAACAGAGCACCATCTGATGGCTTTCGTTCTCCAAAATGAGCCACAGCTCACTCGGCGGGGTGGCCCTTGGCTCCTGTCTGTGCCCCAGCTAGAGGGGGGCTCCCGGCCTGGCTAAGCATCCCTAGACTGGGTACTGAGGGAGAGACTGCAGGTTTGTCCTCTCTAGAATGACAGATGGTGGGTCAGGGTCCGCCTGCACATCCTGGGAGCATCCCACCTCTTGCAGGGCATGACAACACAATCTTCTGGGGCACTTAAGAGCCCATCACTCATGGATGATGAAGATGGGACAGCCAGTTACCTAAACAGGGTGCCCAAGCCCCAGTGCCATTCTGCCAGCTCTGCAGGGGGAGGAGGGTCCAGCTCCCTGTATTTGGGGTGAGGCAGGGCAGGCAGAGACAGAGATCACTGACTTTGGGTCCGTTGAAGGGACTGCTTCCTGAACAATCTCCAGGAGCCAGACTCGAAGACACCATGGCCTGGAGCGCTGGTACTTCCTCAAATCTTAGAGTAGCTCACCACCTTCCCTGTGGTCCACAAACTCGATGGTTTTAAAGAGATCTCATCCAGTAGAGACGGAGAAGTTTAAAGTGAGAGAAGCTCCATCAGTGGAAGTGAGATGAACCGTGTATGAGAGGGAGAGTGGGTCGGCGCCGTCCTGATGCGGAGCCCACCATCCTCCCACCCACCCACCCACCCATCCTCCCACCCACCCACCCACCCATCCTCCCATCCACCCATCAATCCATCAATCCATCCATCCAGTCTCTCCACCCACCCACCCATCCATCCATCCACCCACCCATCCTCCCACCCACCCATCCTCCCACCCATCCACCCACCCACCCACCCACCCATCCTCCCATCCACCCACCCATCCTCCCACCCACCCATCCACCCATCCACCCATCCTCCCACCCACCCATCCTCCCATCCACCCACCCACCCATCCTCCCATCCACTCCACACATCCACCCATCCATCCATTCATCCACCCATCCACCCATCCACCCCATCCATCCATTCCAGTCCACCCATCCACCCACCATCTGTTCAATCCATCCATCCATCCATCCATCCACCCATCCACCCACCCACCCATCTGTTCATCCATCCATCCATCCATCCATCATCCACCCATCCACCCACCCACCCATCAATCCATCAATCCATCCATCCAGTCTCTCCACACATCCACCCATCCATCCATTCATCCACCCACCCACCCACCCATCAATCCATCCATCCAGTCTCTCCACACATCCACCCATCCATCTGTTCATCCACCCATCCATCCATTCATCCACCCACCCACCCACCCCCATCAATCCATCCATCCAGTCTCTCCACACATCCACCCGTCCATCTGTTCATCCACCCATCCATCCATTCATCCACCCACCCACCCACCCACCCATCAATCCATCCATCCAGTCTCTCCACACATCCACCCGTCCATCCATTCATCCACCCATCCACCCACCCACCCATCAATCCATCCATCCAGTCTCTCCACACATCCACCCGTCCATCTGTTCATCCACCAATCCATCCATTCATCCACCCGTCCACCCACCCACCCAAATCTTCACCCACGTGACCATTCACCCATCCATCCATCCAATCTCTCCACACATCCACCCATCCACCACTCCATTCACACACCCACCCATCCATCCATCTCGCCATCCATTCACCCAACCACCCAAACCCTCACCCACATGTCCATTCACCCATCCATCCAATCTCTCCACACATCCACCCATCCATCTGTTCATCCACCAATCCATCCATTCATCCACCCATCCACCTACCCACCCATCCATCCACTCACCCACCCAAACCCTCACCCACGTGTCCATTCACCCATCCATCCAATTTCTGCACGCATCCACCCGTCCATCTGTTCATCTATCAATCCATCCATTCATCCACCCGTCCACCTACCCACCCATCCAGCCAGCCATTCACCCATCCACCCGACCCCCCAAACCTTCACCCACATGTCCATCCACCCATCCATCCATCCACTCAAACTTTCACCCACCTGTCCATCTACTGCCCCTCCCTCATCTTCTCATCCATCCCAGAAGCACTTTCTCAGCACTTGGTCCATTTCAGACCCCACGTCCTGTATGGGGAATGCCACTATGAACTACTTGTATCCTGCTGGTTCTTTGCCCTCATGGAACGGTAACACACCTCGGTCAACTCACCTTACAAATCATATTTACAAACTAACTCACAGGCCCACTCCTTCCATCCCCTTGGCTGGCACCAAGTACACAGATTATATCTGCCCCAGAGCACAGGACGGCCCTGGGCCTGGCCCTGCTGCTGCTGCCCTGAAAGATTTCCAAATGCTGGTGGGTCAGCTCGCAGCCTGGGCAGGTAACAGTCTCAAGACAAGACAGCACAGTTGCTGCCCTTGAAACTCAGATAATGGAACAGCCCCACGGGGATGGGTTTGTACAGCAAGAAGGGGAGCAGGGAAGGTGTCTGTATAGAGTTCCACGCGGAGCAGAGCACAGCTTGTGAATACCAGTCTTTACCATCATCACAGACTGAACAGCGTCCCCAGACTCACAGGTCAAAGCCCTGATCCTCAATATGACTGCATTTGGAAACAGAGTCTTTAAGGAGATAATTAGAGTTAAATGAGGTCATAACTGTGGACCCTCAGCCAACAGAATCGGTGTGCTTGTGAGAAGAGGGGCAACACCAGGGATGTGCTGGCATGAAGGCCACGTGAGGACATGGGGAGAAGACGGCCGCCGGCTGGCTGAGGAGAGGAGCCTCGGGAGGAGCCCGCCCTGCCCGCACCTGGCCCTCCGTCCCTGCCTCCAGAACTCAGGAAGATACACAGCTGCCGTTTAAGCCCCCTTGGTCTGCGGCACGTTGTCACAGCAGCCCTTCTCTGCCCACTGCCATCCACACAGGAGGCCCGGGGTGGGAGCAAGAGTTGTCACCCACCCCGGCTGAGACCCCTGCCCCCCAACCCAGAAGCCTGGCCAGTAGGGAACACCACTGTGCAAGGAGGCTGAGGGGACTGCGGACAGAGCTGGAGACGCCACATCCTGTGGCGCCAGGAGGGGCCGTGGAGGAGGGCAGGGCTGGTACCCGCATCGGCAGGTTGCCACAGTAACCAAGGGCCGGCCACCATGGCCACGGGGAGGGGAGAGGGCCTGGGTCCCAGGGTGACACCAAGGACTGAATCCTCCTGATAGAAGCAGACAGACCTGGCAGAGCTCTATTTCAGGGGCAAGCCCGAGCGTGTAAACCGGTATTTAAAACACAGAGCAGCTGCCTGGAGTCAAGGCGCACACACCCAGGCGGCAAGGCTCCAAACGTATTTTAATAAAATGGCGTAAAAGAAGGAGGGCGGTGGGGGGCGGGGAGGCTGTGTGCTCCTGCCACGGTTGTTTAACAAAAACACACTCATTAGCAGCCAGGACAATGAGTCCCCGTGTCGGTTTCATTCTCCGTTAGGGAACAGCTAGTGACTGGAAGCCGGCTCTCTCGTCGCTTATTAATATTTTGGATTACAGTTGTGCTAATAGAGTCATTTGCCTATATTTTTAAATGTTCTAAAGATAACAAAAACATTCTATTTTGGAGCCGACCATGCCCACTGTGGCGTGCTGCAGACGGTTCGCACGCTCCGTGACTAACGGGACGTCTGTTTAAGTGGGACTGCGCTGGGCCCTGCCCCCATGGCCGCACCCAGAGCCACTGGGAGACGTGGTGACAGCTCCCGCCTCGTCTCCCACGGGGAAGGTGGGTCACGGCATGGCCTCCCCTCCCGGACAGAGAGCCCAGAGGCTCTGGCCTCTCAGCTGAAAGGGTGGCTGTGGCTGAGCACGCAGAGCCCCTTGGCTGGTAGAGCACACAACTGGCCCGGGCACGCCCCCCGCCCCCAGCCCTGCCCAGGCCTGGCACGCGATCACACCCACCCCCCCAGCCGCAGTGACTGATTCCGGGGTGGGGGACTACGGATGACCCAAGTCAACCTAACCAGGGCCAGGCCTGGGATGTTTGCCGAGGAGACAGGAAGACTCAGTCTCCTATCAAAACCTCTCTGCTGGACGAGGACCGAGGAGGACTGAGCCCAGGGCGCTGAGGACCAGGCTGAGGTGAGCTGCCTGGAAAAGAAAATGGCCAGCACGCAGAAGGTTTCCACCCGGCTCAGCCTAGATCGCATCCCCCCAACTCAGCCCAGATTGCATCTGCCCAGCTCAGCCCAGATCCCAGGGTGGTCCCAGGCTGTGGGCCTGATGGGGCAGCAGGGAGGACCTCAGGGCATGCTGCTGCACGAGGGGGCTTCTGTGCCAGGACAGACTCCGGGGGCACCTGGGCCGGGGGTGCTGGACTCCACGTCCGCTCATCATCCCACCCTCAAACTTGAGGAGGCTTGAAGATGGCAACTGAAAGTTTGGGGTGAGCCCAGGGCATGGCTGGGGCCTGTGGTGGGGTACAGGGAGGTGTCTTGAGGGCACTGGGGTCCAGGGCAGCCCAGGGGCTTGGGGGCTCCAGGGGCTCCATCTCATGCCTTCTGCAGGCAGGATCATGTGGGTCTGGGGCACACAGGGCAACTGCGCTGACAGTGACCAGCCGTGGCCTCGGCATTGTTCCCACCAGGTCACAGCAGCTGAAACCAGAGATGAGCTGGACTTCCGTTTACTGGGAGCAAGGAAACAAATGCTCAAATGCCCTGTCTGCCTCAGGGATCGCCCAGCTTCCGGGTGCGGGGTCAAAGAGCAGGGGTCTCGCTGTCAGCAGAGGAGCCCCCAATGGGCTGGGCCTCCTGCTGCCCTGGAGAAGAACCTGGGGCACGGGTCTGCACCACGGCCCGAGCGACCCCCTAAGGGTGAGGGGACTCTGAGGTGTCCGCAGCAGTGGGGCAGGGCCGTGGGACCAGGGTAAGTGCCAAGTAGAAACAGAGCTGGGATGAAGAGCAGCCTGTCAATGCCAAGGCTAACCACACAGAATCGATTCTTTCCTACCGGCTTTTTGCGCCTCATCACAGCTCTGGTGGAAGGGGGCGCCTCACGGATCCCAGAGCCGGCCAGTCCTCCTGCGGTCACCTTGGCCACCTCTGGAATGCAGGGGGAAGGGGCGGTTAGACCAAGACCCACAGGGGCTGGGGAGAGGTGGGGAGGAGCCAGCACGATATGGATCCACTCCTGCCGTCCAGAGTGCCACGTGCCCTCAGAGCATCGAAGGGGTTGGCACTCCATCATGGCTCCTGGGGCACTGACTCTGTAGAATAAATGTGTGATTGGTGTGGGGGTCGGGCATGTACCTAATTAACTGTCCGTGTCCTCCAAATCGCCATCCTCCACACACATACTGCACGGTAACATCACTACCCAAGCACCTCGTCGTCAACTCTCTGGGCTGATGCATGCAAACAGGTGCGTCTGTATAAATCAGGACACGCCTCCGTCTCTCCCGCATCGAAACAAGACCTCCTACAACCGTGCTCCCCCCTCCGATGCTGCACAAGCAACCTGGAGCCTTCACGTCCTTCCCGGGTGAAGAAACCCACGCGGAGCCACCGTGCTCCCTTGAGGGAGGAGCCAGCCGGGAGCCAGGGGGACTGAGAAGGAGCCAGGGCTCCCCCCGAGTCCCCATCACTCCAGGTGGATGCACATGGGCATTAGTCAGGATCCCGCGCTGGGCACCCCATGGGGGGCTGCCCGAGTGCAGGGCTGTGCCGGAGCACAAAGCGTTACGAGTCTGAAAGGATCGGCTCCCGCCCAGACAAGACACCACAGAGAAAAGCCTGCTGGAAACACACACGGTCCTGAGAAATCAGAAGCAAGGTCAAGATGAGCAAGTGCGTCACTTGTGAGAGAAATAAACCACCAAACTCTTCATGGAACTGAGGGGAGCTTATATTAAATATCAACAAACCAGCCAACGACCCAAGGCCACCCCGTCTCACTCCGCCCTTGGCTACCCTCGGCTTCTGGTCTTTGTCATTAGGCGACGAGAAATCAGTTGCTCCTGCTCAGAGGCAAAAAGCGCCGTAAGTAGGGCTCTCTACCACGCTGTTCCTTCCCCGAAACAGTCACCTGTTTAGCGCATGTGGGTGAGATTTGTGGCAACATGCTCGCTTTACAATATACAAAAGTGTTGCTATTGAGTCATGGAGTCATGTCTGACTCTTTGTGACCCCATGGACTCTAGCCCACCAGGCTCCTCTGTCCATGGGATTTCCCAGGCAAGAATATAGGAGCAGTTTGCTGTTTCCTCCTCCAGGGGGTCTTCCCAACCCGCATCTCCTGCATCGGCAGGCTGGTTCTTTACCACTGAACCACCAGCGAACACTGATATAAAAGTGGTCCCACACCAAAGAGACAGCTTCTCAGGGCTCGAGCCAGCCAACTCTGTGCAGAAGCAGCTTGCTGCATGGAAACATTTAAAAAATATCTTCTCCCGTCTTCTGGATTCTATGTATACTCAACATAATTTTCAACATTAAAAAACAGGAGCTATAAAAAGTGCTAATTGTGAAAGCAAAGAATGGAGAAATTGGACTTCATTTAAAATTTTAAAGACCTTTCCACTTGTTAACAGACACAGAAAATGAAAACGCTGTCACAGACTGTGAAAAGTCTTTGCAACAGATACCTGATCAAAGAGTGATACCGGCATCTGTAGAGGGCTCCTCTAAGCTGGTGATGGCAAGATAAAGAGCCCAGTTAAAAATGGACAGAACGCTTGAACTGATACTTTGCAAGAGAAGCTATAAGTAAGGTAAGTAAGCACATGTTGCTCAGTTACTAAGTCGTGTCCGACTCTGTGACCCCATGGACTGCAGCACACCATTCCTGCAGCCTCTTCTGTCCTCCACTATCCCCAAGAGTTTGCTCAAATTTATGTCCATTGATTCGGTGACGCTATCTAACCGTCTCATCCTCTGCCGCCCCCTTCTCCTTTTGCCTTCAATCTTTCCCAGCATCAGGGTCTTTTCCAACAAGTTGGCTCTTTTCAACAGATGACCAAAGTATTGGAGCTTCAGCATCAGTCCTTCCAGTGAATACTTAGGGCTAATTTCCTTCAGGATTGACTGGTTTGATTTCCTGGCAGTCCAAGGGACTCTCAGAGTCTTCTCCAACACCACAATTTGAAAGCATCAATTTTTCATTGCTCAGCAATCTTTATGGTCCAACTCTCACATCCATATATAACTACTGGAAAAATCATAACTTTGACTATATGGACCTGTGTGGTGTTTAATAACATTAGTCATCAGCACAATGCAACTTACACCTACAGTAAGATATTCTCCACACCCATCTGAATGGCTGAAATTAGCCTGATATTACCAAATGTTGCTGAGAAGTAGAGCCACCAGAATGCTCACACACGGCCGGCTGGAGTACAAGATGGACAGTAGTTTGGACAACTGTTTGGCAGTCTCTTATAAAATTAAACACACTCCTATCTGTGGCCCTAGGTGCTTCCCCAAGAGAAAGGAAAAGACATTTGGAGAAAGAGTTGTACAAAAATGTGCGTAGCATCTTCAGTCACGAGCCCAGATTGAGAAGCAACCCAAACGTCCATTACCAGGAGCACACGTGAACATCCTGGGGCATAAATATACAACGAACACTCACTGAAAACAACGTTCACAGAGCCCTGACTTACACCCCTGCAGTGGCATTCAGCAGCAGGAAACGCGCCGGGCTCAGGAGTACGTGCTGTAAGTTCCAGCTCTGAAACAACCGCAGGCTACACTGATCTCCGGTGGCTAAAACTGAGGACCCCGTGGGGACTTCCTGGACACAGACACCCCCTCCCATCCCTCATGTACCCTGCCTCTTGTTTGTAGAAAAGCTTTAGCTTCCCAGGCCTTCCCCAAGTTCCAAAGCACAAATTTTATTAAATTGATTAAATTTGATTAAATTTACCTGATTGATAAATACAAAACCAAAGGGAAACAGTCAAGCCAGACGGAATAATAGTAATTTTGCCGTAAAACAAAGTCAAGGACTTTCAGTTCCTCCTCAAGGGCTATAGATGATATTCTGAGCCACATTCTTGAGCTGTTTTGCAGATACTCAAACCCCCACCAGGCGGAAGAACTTAACTGCATGTTGCCTACAAGCACACAGACCCTGGAGTGAATGAAGCCATAAAGTTGATGGTTGAAATTCCAGAAACATCATACTGTTCCCTCACCACCAACCAATCAGAGAGCTGCACGTGAGCTGACCACGCCCCCCACAACCCTCTCCCTCACACCTGGGGCTTTTGAACTTGAGCTGCCCGTTCTCCTTGCTTTGTGACGTCTTGCAATAAACGCTGCATTTTCCCTCACCACAACCCGGTGTCAGCAGGTCGGCTGCACTGCATGTTGGGTGAGTGGACCCAAGTTTGGTTTGGCAAAAGAATCAGAACCTGGGTTGCCTCTGGTTGGCAGGTAGGTGACAGGCAAGAAGCCAGAGAGACCGTTTTGGGGCGATGGACATGTTTTCTTGATTGCAGTTGGAGACACAGGTGTACACATTTGTCCAAACGCACTGAACTCTACTACCACATGGGCATTTTTACTGCATGTAAGTCATCACCTTTATAAAAGATGGTGCTAAGTTGCAATCTCAGAAAGCCTAAGGCAAAGAGAACCCAACAGGAGCCACTCTGGACTCCCCCACCCAAAGTGAAGTGAAAAGTGAAAGTCAATCAGTGACGTCTGACTCTCTGCAACCCCATGGACAGCAACCCACCAGGCTCCTCTGAGTTCTTAAAAGTGGAGGAAAGGGGGCAAAGCGAGGGCCAGAGATGAACAGCCTGAGGCCTGGCCCATAACTGGGGGGTTTGAGGATGGAGGAGGGACCACCAGTCAAGGGATGCGGTGGCCTCCAGAACCTGGAAAAGGCAAGTAAATGGACCATCCCCTAAAGGTCTCATAAAGCAACACAGCCCAGCTGACACCACCACGAGACCACCCTCCCCTCCACCGCACTCCTGACCTCCAGAACCACAGGATATCACACATGTGTTTGAAGCCACCATGTTCGTGGAAAAAATGTCCAGCTCCTAAGATCCTTAACCACACTGTGGATCACACACTTTCGTGGTTATCCACATATAGCATGGATTGGAAGGACTGATGCTTGAGCTGGAGCTCCAGTACTTTGGCTACCTGATGCAAAGAGCTGACTCACTGGAAAAAAACCTTGATGCTGGGAAAGACTGAGGGCAGGAGGAGAAGGGGGCAACAGAGGATGAGATGGTTGGATGGCATCACTGACTCTACGAACATAAAGCTGAGCAATGTTGGGGAGATAGTGAAGGACAGGGGAGCCTGGCATGCTGCTCGCTGACCATGGGGTCACAAACAGCTGGAGACGACTGAGCGACTGAATAACAACCCACCCTCCCTCCAGGAAGCTGGTATTTTCTGGAGGACGCAGGGAGCAGGAAGGCCCAAATGACCCTCACATGGTCGCTCTGGGCGCTTCTGTCCAGGTGTGAAATTGCCAGCAATACCAAGCACCAACATGCCTGAGTCTCCCAGTGGAAGCATCCGGGCAGGAGACCAGTGGCGCTGAAGCTGTTAACTTGGGGACAGAGGGAGGGCCGGATTTCCTCCCGGTCAGGAGGGGAGGGGTGAGGTGTCCAGCAACCTGGAAAAGCAGATCAAGCTCACGGGCCACGGCCTTGTCCTTCCCAGACCAGAGAGGCCGGGTAGCTGCTCACAGGAGGGCACACGTGTGAGCCAGCGGGTGCTGGGCACTGGAAGGGCCAGGAAGTCCAGCCTGTACCAGGGGCTCAGAATATCATCACCAAGCCCATGAAAACACGCTCCCATCTGCCTGCTGACCACCGGTCCACCTAGCCCAGCACGACCAGTCTTCCCTTTCAGGGTGGAGTGAGTGATAGCTCTTACCTCGACACCCCTACAAGATGGCAAAGGTGACCGTCCCCGTCTGGGTTTAACCTAAGCAGGACTGTGGGAAGCTTAGTACAGACCGACACGCTCATAGAATCCCATTCTCACAAAGGGAACCAGCTGGGCGCCCTCCATGTCTGCAGACCGGAGACAGCCCGCTTTTCCGGGCTCGCCTGTTCAGGATAGCTAATTTCCCGGTCAGGCTGGCCCAGCTAGAGCTGGACTGGGAACCTCGAATGGGTCAGGGCCACCAGACTGCCCACGGACGCAGAAAAGCTACTGGCTGCAAAGCAAACGTGGCTACTCCTGCCATGCGTGTCCCAAGACTGGGATTCTACCAGAAGTGGCCAGGGCACGTGTTGACCAGGCTCTTACAAGAAACCTCTGCTCTGCGTGGCTCCAGCTCATCCGTTTTTTCTCAGCACCCTTTTATATAAGTGGAATCCTCATAACATTTTAATCCACTCATTCTTTCGGCAACCACATTCAGGGCGGGTGTCAGAGCTGTACCTGGAAGTTTGGGGAGGGGCTGGAATGACTTGCTTCCGTGAGCACCGACCTCTTTCTAGCAGTTTTCATTGAGACATCAAACCTCAAGTCCTCAGGGAGGGCCTGGCAGAAGCCGGTGGGAAATGCAAAGCTGCCTGTTATGAAAGTTGGCGCGAGAGATCGATAGAATAGTTTCAAGCATTTAATCAACCCTCGAAGCCTTTTTCCAATGGCTCGAACGCAGGGTCCAAGTTTCCTGGCAAGTGCAGTGAGCCGCGTTTTAACTACAAGCTTCCAGGCTGCTCTTCCCCGCCGCACTGGTTTCTGGTTCGAACAAAAGCAGGCGGGATGGCGTCCACCGCTCAGAGGATCAGAGATATCCTCCTGCCAGTACCTGCCGCGCACTGGACATCGCCAACGACGCCGACCCCAGGCCCGGGAGAGGTGGACCACGAGGGCGGGGTCCGCTTACCTGCCTGGCTGTCCCGGGGCTTGCAGTGGACCTCCTCCACACACTCTGCCGGGAACCATCCGATGTGGCCGCGGGCGCTGCCTTCCCAGAAGCCGCCTTCGCCGATGCTCAGAACTGCACACGGAAAGGGGCGGGGTTAGTGGGCGGGGCTTGGGGATGAGGCCGAGAAGGGCGAGCGGCTCTGGTCCATTTGCCGGCTGACCACGCCCCCTTCAGTGGGGGACCAGGGGCCTGGCAAAGCGTCCCTCGGAAGGGGCAATGCGGAGCCTCTGAGCCCCTCTGCCTGTTAGGCCTGGGTGCGAGGATGCAAGCACGGGGCATCCCGGCATCCTCGTATCTTGCAGCACCAGGCATATGGCCCGTGTCCTGTCCCTTGGGTCCCAGTTGAGATGGGAGGTTGGGGGCCTCCAAGTCCTCATCATCAGTTATTACAAGTGTCAGAGTCGGGGGACAGGCCACCCGGATGAAGAGAAGGAACCATGAGGTCCCGAGCTGGGGGTGGGGGAACAAGAGTCCAGGCTCACAGGATGCCCTGTTAGTTTGATGAAACAGATTTCACAGCAGGAGACAGAGAAGCAGCCTGCCTGGCAGCTATAAGACACCGCCTGGACTTGAAGCGGGCTGGCCGATGCCCCACACGGGCGGCCCCGGGCCTTCAGCTGGCTTATTAATGAAGAACCTATGGATTATGTTGGTGCTACAAGCAGCAGGGGACAACATACAAGTCCTGAACATCCAACAGAAAGACTGATGCTGAAGCTGAAACTCCAACACTTTGACCACCTGATGTGAAGAGCCAACTCATTAGAAAAGACCCTGATGCTGGGAAAGACTGAAGGCAGGAGGAGAAGGGGACGACAGAGGATGAGATGGTTGGATGGCATCACCGACTTGACGGACATGAGTTTGAGCAACCTCTGGGAGTTGGTGATGGACAGGGAGGCCCGGCATGCTGCAGCCCATGGGGTCGCAAAGAGTCAGACACGACTGAGCGACTGAACTGACTGACTGACGCGCAGCAGGGAGCCACGGTGCACAGTGAAAACAGGACAAGGGCAGCGGGACAGACACAGCTGCTCTGCCTGCAGGGCTGAGAACGCTGGGCTCCCCGTCCCTGGCTCAGCGCTGGGTGCGCAAGGGCCTCGGACGAGGACAAAGCGTATTTGTTTTTAAAGCATCGGTGAGCAATGCAAATCCTAAGACGAGAGGGCCCAGGCATCGCCTGGACAAATGTTTGGGTTGTCAGGGATAAGAGCTCGGTGGTGAGGGTGGGGAGGGTCTTTGTCTCTTAGGCCTGTGATGCTGGGCTGGGGGCGCTCCCCGCCCCCCACAACACCCCGGCTCCCTCAGAGCACAGCTGTGCCTCAGGAGGTCAGTACAATCTCTGCATGTCTGAAGCTTCTGTAAATTACCCGGGAGCCCCAGGCACCAAGGCTGTGGAGGAGGGACCATAACCACAGACCTCATCTTAATCTCTGAGACCAGATAAAGGATGCCTAGACCCATGAATTTTGAAGGTCAACAGCACAGAGAACATCAGTCTTAAAAGTCCTTGCCTGATAATTCGAAGAAATGGCCTGAACAAATGAGACGGGCAAGCCCCCTGCTGACCAGGATGATGGCAATCCCTCAGACCACTTTCTCCAAAATTCAGTGCTGGTCTCACACTCTGTGCAGCCTGGCTGACGTACACCACGGGGTCCCAGCTTGGACGAGAGAGGGTCATCTCGGAGCGCTGCCCCAGATGGCCGGCGGGGGACAGGGGCCTGCCACAGGGCGCTGTCTGGCCAGTGCCCACCCATCCTACTTCTTGGCAGCTGTGAGCAGGCCCCTGTGCTGTCATAGAGGGTCTGGAGGAGGAGGGGCCGTCCAGGGAGACACCGGGAAGCTCCTGGAACACCTGCCTCGCTTTCTCCACTTATCAGAGCAGGAAAACGCTCCTCAGCTCAGAGCGGCCCCAGGTGTGAAAAGGACACGCTAACCTCACAGCAGGAACCTCCGGCCGTCACTGCCTCCGCCTGCCTCCGGCCCCCAGCCCCCTCCAGCGATGACACACCCAGACCCACGTAGGATCTGTATCGAGAACACGCTTCTGGGTGTGACTGTTAGTACAAAATTGCAAAGAGAATGACCGGCTGTGGACAGCTGACTTGAGAGCGGGGAGATGGGTGGGAGGATGCAGTCCGCTCGGGGACCCTTTCCAGTGACCTCAGGGGGCAGAGGAGCCACAGTCTGTGAGTGAGGGAGGGAGAAAGGGCCCAGGTTGCTCCTGGGTGTCTGGTTCAGCAATGGTAGCTGGGGATCCTCTTTCCTGGGGCAGGAGGCAGGGAGGGGATGTGTATGGGGTCCCGTCTGGACCAGGCTGTGTGCTAAGGGAGGGACTCACTTCTGTCCCTCAGTGAGTCCAGCAGCCGGGTCTGCTGGCTCATCTGGCCTCACCGTGGGCCTGCACTCTGGGCTGTCTGTCCACCCACATCCTGGGGAGGGGCTTAATGGCTCTCCAGGCCAGGTGCCCCTGTTACAGCGAAGAGGGAGCTGGGTTGGGTTCACGCATGAATTCTAGTTCTAAGTCACTGAAAAGTCAACACGTCACACCTGAGAAGCAACAGTCTTCACTGTCCTTTACAGGTCAGCCAGCTCCTGGAGGCCAAAACAAACTGGCTGGAGAAGGTGCTAGGGGAGCCTCTGCCCCAAAAGCTGCCTGCAGGCCAAGCCCTGTCCCCCAAAGACATGCACCCTCCCTTGTAAACAGAAAAACAATAATAACCACCCACACTGGATTAGGCTGGCAAAGTTAACAGGCCCCCACCCCCACCCCAGCCCACCCTGCCTGGTGACCGAGGAAGGACCCGACTGAGGGGAGGGGCCGGCCTCTGGGTTGAGAAAGCTGAGCCCCAGGCCTGCCCACATTCTGCACCCAGCCCCAGATAGGCATGGACATCTACACCACCCAGAACTTCAGGCCACCATCACCAGGAGGAGCAGGACAGTGCCCTGTGCCCAGGCACCCCTCAATTCAGAGAGATGTTGGGGTGCACTCTCCCAGGGGCACGGGCTCAGTGTCCACTGGGAACATTAAGACCCGCCTCCTAGGGCTGAGCAGAAAAGATGTGAATAATGAAAGCTCAGGGGGTCAGCAGGACCCCCAGGGCCCACCGCCTGCCACCCGCACCCGGAACTGGAGACAGTGAATCCCGAGGCTTAGTCTGCCCGGTGTGGGGACTGTTGTTAGAGCGGCCTGTGCTGCTCACACGATGGGAGCCGATGCCTGCGGCCCGCATCTGCTGGCAGGTTTACACGAAAAACGTGAGCTGTCCCGGAAGCGGTGAGCCTGACGAACAGCAGGCGCCGACAAGTCTCCACCAGCATCTCCTCTGTCATCACCTCCGACACGGGGACAAGGACACGCGGTCCCCAGACATGAAGTGAGCGGCCCCTCGGTCCCTGGGAGGGCTCCCCAGGCCCTTCCCAAGCCAGCCTGCTGCAGGTCGGGCCCCTGGGCCTGAGGGGACAGCAAGGGGGACGGATGGACCCATGGGGGGTGAAAGCCTAGGGCTGCGGGCTAGCTGGTTTCAGAGCTGGGCGGGGCCAGGAGACCCAGTGCTCCGTATCTGGGGGCCCCGGCTGAGGGGGTGTATGCAGACAGAGCAACCCTTTCGGGCCCGCTTCACCTTCACGAGCCACCAGACCCCCACCCCCCGGGCAGCTGACTCTGCAGATTCAGGGGTCACCCCTCTGGGAAGAGATGTGGTTATTTTTAGCATCGCCACCACCCAAGGGTCAGCAGGCAACAGCTGCTCAGCGCAGTGAGCCCCAGCGGCCTGACCTTCCTAGCTTCCTCGGAACGGTGGCTGCCCCTAGAGGTGGCTCTCCTGCCCAGGGATCGCTGCCTGCCTTCCTCCTGGGAGGAGGGCAGGGGGGTCACGGCCGCAGCAGACAGACCCCCTGTGAGAGCTGCAGGAGGGCCCGCGGGACCTGGGCGTCTCCGGCTCCCGGTGGCCCGTGGCCCGCCAGCTCTGCTGGGAAGGGAGTTCTTGGGCACTTTCCACACCCGCCCCTCCCTTGGCTTGCAAGTTGGGGAGCAGTGAGAGAGATGCCGCCCCCCTTGCTTCCCCGGGCAGTAACAGCTTTCTGAATTAACGCCGCCGCATCAGGAAGCTCTTGTCCAGGGATGGCCACATGCTCAGCAAGGGCTTTTTAGCCGCCTTCCGTCTGCACTCGGCACGAAGCCGCAGGCATGCACCGCCTTGGGCACCAGCCAACCACTTAACAAAGCCTGTGCCCTGTGGGCGGGTGGTGAGCTGGCCAGATGCGGGGCTGTCTCAGGGTCAACTGAAAATTAGTCCACATGCAGGGGGGCAAAAGTCTTCCCCACGATGGGCTCTGGTATTAAAATTCCACTTTGCAGGTCATGTAATTTAAATGCTTATACTTTAAAAGTTAGCAAAAATATCATATTAAACTACGTAGAGACAATTAGGGACTTCCAACGCTCAAAGGCCCCCTGGACCCCACCCTCAAAGGCAGCCGTAAACCCTGTGCGTGTGTGCATGTGCGTGTGTGTGCGTGTGTGTGCGCTCGGCTGTGTACAGCTCTTTGCAACCCCATGGACTGTAGGCCACCAGGCTCCTCTGTGCAGGGGATTCTCCAGGCAAGAGTGCTGGAGTGGGCTGCCGTTTCCTCCTCCAGGGGGTCTTCCCGACCCAGGGATCGAACCCCGGTCTCCTGCACAGGCAGGCGGGTTCTTTACCACAGAACGTGGATAGAAGTAGATGGGCCTGGTGGGAAGCATGCTCGCTAAGGAGAAAGGGGAGGGGAGCTGGACAAAGAAGACCTTTCTGTACGGCTTGTGGGGACTCAGGGTGGTCCCCAGGGCAGGGCTGTCGGGGGGCACGTGAGGAGAAACCAGCGTTCTGAGTCGGCTGCCGAACCAGAATGAGGAAGCCAGGAAAGCAGCCAACTGGAAACGAGTGGAGGTGTCCCCACAAGGGAAAGAGCCAGAGAGGGCCTGGCAAGCTCAGCACCCCCACATCTCTGAACAGATGCAGAGCAGCTCAGCTCAAGTTGGGGACCTGAGCTGTCACCCAGGCAACCCTCCAAAATGAAAGAAGGAGAAGGAACTGAAGCCACCATCATCACAACTTAACACCCTGATGCCCAGAACGCAACAGAAGATTACCGGACACAAATGCCCTAGGGGATGGGGCCCATGTCCTGGAGGAGAGAAAAGCCGGCGAGCCTGCCTGACCCCCATGGAGAGACGACAGATGGGGATTTCAGAGGGACGATGACACCCACCCACGCTGGGTGGGTTAAACACCACGTGCTTCCAAAGGAGTGAAAATCTCAACAGAGCAACAGGAAGGCTTAGCAGATAGACAGAAACTATATAAAAAAATACACATGGAAACCCTAGAGTTTAAACACGTTATTTCCGAATGAAAAATTCACAAGATGGACTTAACAGAGAAGAGGAGGTTTTGAAGGAAAGAGCAAGTGAACTTGAAAACAGACCAACAGAAATGACCTGAGGTTAAAAAAAAACGATGGGAATGAAATGAACAGAGCCCCTGGGACTTGCTGATGCCACCAGATGGTCAAGTTTGCATGCATCTGGACCAGCAGAAGGAGCTGAGAGGGAGAACAGGGCTCCAGCTGTCCTCGGAAACGTATAAATCCAGGTGATGTTGGCCAGGTTACTGCACCGGGGGGAGGAGGAAGCAGGTCACCACCTAGTCAAGGCCAGATGGGTTGAACTTGACCGACTGAGCCCACAAGGGGCACAGGCTGCTGCCTGCCACGCGTCTTCTGGAAGCCTGTCCTCCACAACGGGGTGGGGTGGGTGCGCCCTTTCCTGCTCCCGCGGTGAGCTCAGCCACCCCCACGTGGCCAGCCCCTGCACCCCCACCTCCGTCCTGTGGCCTCCAGGACAGCACAGCTCCACTACGGCCACCGCCAGCCTCCCGCACGCGCCTGCACTACCCCCATCTCCCTCAGGGCCTCACATACCCCCTCTCCCTGGAAAACCACCGCCGGCTCCCCAGCACCCTGGGAACAGAGTCTAACTTGGCACGCATGAGGCTTTTCACCTCCATTTCCCAGGATTCTGCTTTGGGCATCCTTCCGTCTCACACGGTGGAATGTCGCAGGCCCCCAGGCTGAACCAGTCTCCTGATGCGCCTCCTGGAGCCCCAAGACGTGTTTGAACCCGTCCTGTGCTCTGCCCGATCCCCGCACCACCCACTCCTGAAGCCCTGGGAGTGGAAAGGAGCTGCCCGTCGACGCCTCGCTTGCTCCTCCCCTGCTATCTCTGCCGTGGACTCCCATGCCAGATGGGCACGAGCCGACCCTCCTGAGGGACATCAGGTCGCTAAAGTAGCACTGTAAGGACACTCGAATCCCCGTTCCACCCTCCCAGGATCCCATGTCTCCAGAGGGGGCCCCGCAGAAGCAGTACCCTGGAGGTCAGCTGAGGCCAAGGCACCCCAGCCTGACCCCGCCCCGGAAGCAGAGTGGACACTGACCTTTGACCCTGTCGCCACGGTGCAGGGGGATCTCGCCATCGACCTGGGGTTGGTATGGCTTGACGACGACGAAGAGCCTCCCAGGCACCGCGCTGTACAGCTTCCGTCTGGGCCCCGGGTACTCAAAGGCGGACAGCACGTCCTTGTTGGCTCCTGGCGGGAAAGCTGGGCTGTGGCAGGGAAGGGGGGACAGAGAGAGAGGCGGGGGTCACGGCCTGAGACTCAGCAGGGACGCGGCAGACCCATGGCCTGTCCGTTCAGGACAAGCATCCAGCCCCAAGCGGTCACAGCGGAGCTCCGGGGCTCTAGACAGAGCTGGAGACCTGAAGACGCATTTGCGGTTAAAAGACACTGGTAATTGCAGCAATCCCACCTCCGGGAAGGTACCCCAGCAGTGAAAGCAGAGTCTCAGACAGATATCTGCACACTCACATGCATGATTCTCAAAAGATGACCCAAGTGTCCACTGATGGGTGAACCGATGTCCAGAATGTGGTCCATCCATACGGTGGAACATTGTTCAGACTTAAAAAGGGAGATTCTGCCACAGGCGATAACATATGGAGCCTGAGGACGTTCCACTGCTTAAAGGAAGCCAGTCACAGAAGGACAGATGACGCCTGATTAAAGGAAGCCAGTCACAGAAGGACAGATGACGCCTGATTAAAGGAAGCCAGTCACAGAAGGACAGATGATGCCTGATTCCACCACGACAGGCACCCCGTGTGGTCAGATCCATACACAGGATGGGGTGGGGGAGAGGCTGGGAAGCGAGCCCTCCGTGGGGACGGGGTTTCGGTTTAGGAAGAAGTTCTAGAACAGGTGGAGAGGGCAGGTACACGACAATGTGAGCGTACTTAATGCCCCTGAACCGCACGCCTGGAAACGCTCCAGCGGTGTTTTATGTGCTTTTTCAATACAGACTCCAGTGGGGCCACAACTGAGGCAGGCCCTGGTGTCTGCCGTCTGACCCGTCTCATGGTAAGTGTCAGCTGCGCCGGGCGAGGCATCACCCAGAACCCGCTGGCACAAGGTTCCACCATCGCGGGGCAGGCGGCCCAGCCCGGCTGCCCCGGGGACATTTCACAAGTGGGACTTGAATGCGTGTTATGTGAGTATTTCACGAAGAGCGTGTGTTTCCAGGGTAACTTCCAGGCCTGACACAGAGTGGATGCCTAACTTAACTGGGCACAGTGGTGGAACGAGAGGGAGAGAGAGAGAGAGAGAGTGAGCGAGAGAGAAGCACAGCTCCCAGAGAAACGTGCATAGTGGTTTCTGTAACGACATCCCCATCTTTGTGACGGGTGACCAGGGCTGACTCCTGGGAGGGGAGGAGAGCACGCGCTCATCAGGGTGACCTTAAGGAGTCACACTGAGCTCTCCTCCGGGGGGGAGGGCGGTCTTTAGAAGAGCCACACACACGTGGATGAATGTGGGCAGGGATTTACAGAGGATGCTACAAAGCTTCCTGGAAAAGCGTTCACGTCCGGCTGGCGTCTCCCAAGAGGGCACCCCACCTGTGATGGGGAGGAGGAGGATTAATAACCCTGGGGGCAGAGTCCCACATCGGGGAGCCACATCTGAGTCTTGGGAGGGGTCCACCCGCGTCACAAATTCATCACCATGAAGGGTGGGGTCCCCAACCACGCTCCTCCATTCAGACGACACATGCCGTGGGCTGGGAGCCCCCAGACGGAACCTTGAGCTTTCTGCAAAGTGTGAAACAGGCATGCAGGGAAGCTTCTAGAATACGACATGACCACTGACTTTGGGGATTTAATGTGAACCCCTCGATTCCTTTCGGGCTTTGCTTTACCCACATCAGCATTCCTGATAAATAACATAAGTTGCTTTTTGTTTGCAAGAATTCACGGAAGCGTGACCGTGCTGTATTTCATTATGCTTATGTTTTCGCTCAAGGTCATGACTGAGAGCTAGGCACGGGCGGAGCCCATGAGTACACATGTGACGTGCTCGCTTGACACCATAATCTATGCTCGTCAGGGGAGGAGGACTGACCGCCAGCTCTGCCAGGCTGACCCCAAAGCCCAGAGCTCTCCCCAAACCACGGGAGCAGAGGGCAGGTGCGTGAGCTTTCCCGGGTGCTCACCTGGGCTCAGGACAGTGTGGTGACAAGCCGCAGCCCCGTGTCTGCGTGCCGTCTGTCCCCAGGGATGCCCCCACCTCTGCTTGCCCCCCACTCCAGGCTTCTCTGACCAAGCTGAAGTCACAGACAGAGATCACAGCATCCTGGAAAGAGATGCCCGTGAACTTCACACCAGGCAGCTGCCCTGCACCCCCTCACTTCCTCCCCCTCTGCCAGGTACAGGTCAACACACAGATGGGAAGATCCACCCGGAGGGTCGGAGGCTCCCTCCTCATGGACATCACTGATCCCAAACACCCCAGAGTCCAGAGCAGCGAGGCCTGCAAGGGCAAGGTTGTGTGACCACCTCTGGCCCAGAGGTGACAGCTGGCAGGACGGCTGAGTCGCTGGGAGGAAGGACAAGTTAGGCCCCCTGCCTGCGGTGGGCAAGAACCCGGGAAAAGCCAGAACTCTGAGTTCCCTCTGGAGAGGACGGCCTGCCTGCCTGCCCAGTGGGATGTGGATCCATCCATTCAACCTGCCTCAGCTCAGCCTAACTCGGGGCTGGGACGGGAGGCGGGAGACAGGAGACGGGAGGCGGGGGACAGTGCCTTCACTATGAGGGCCTGAGCATCACCAGGCTCTCCTCTCCAGCTCCCAGTTCCCAAGTCCTGGAAACCAAGGGGACTCAATTCCTTGGGAAGTGTCTCCCGGAGCGGCTCCACCTAGATCCAAGGGTTTGGAAGAGGCTTGGGGTCACAGAGGGTGGGGGCTCTCAAAGGACACCCCACACCAGGCACAGAGGCCCTCCTCGCCCCAACCTCCAAAAGTAGGGCTTGGATCTCCCCTGATGTAGCTGCCATGGCGCTGAGCAACGGCTGAGTGGGGTCTGCTGGGTGGGGCTCCTGGGAGGATCCGTGAGGGAACACAGATGGAGCCTGCCGCCCCAGCCCCCACCAGCTCAGTCACCATGGCTTCCGTAGCAGTTATCACCTTTGCATCTGACCATCCATCCATCCACCCACCCACCCACTCATCATCCATCAACTCACCCATCCATCCATCTACCCACCCCATCCACCACACATCCAACCATCCACCCATTCATCCATCCATCCACTCACCCCATCCATCATGCATCAAACCATCCCTCTATCCATCCACCCATCATCCATCAACTCACCCATTCATCCATCCACCTACTCCATCCATCACGCATCCAACCATCCCTCTATCCATCCACCCATCATCCATCAACTCACCCATTCATCCATCCACCCACCCCATCCATCACACATCCAACCATCCCTCTATCCATCCACCCATCATCCATCAACTCACCCATCCATCCATCCACCTACTCCATCCATCACGCATCCAACCATCCCTCTATCCATCCACCCATCATCCATCAACTCACCCATCCATCCATCTACCCACCCCATCCACCACACATCCAACCATCCACCCATTCATCCATCCATCCACTCACCCCATCCATCATGCATCAAACCATCCCTCTATCCATCCACCCATCATCCATTAACTCACCCATTCATCCATCCACCTACTCCATCCATCACGCATCCAACCATCCCTCTATCCATCCACCCATCATCCATCAACTCACCCATCCATCCATCCACCCACCCCATCCATCACGCATCCAACCATCCACCCATTCATCCATCCATCCATTCATCCATCCATCCACCCACCCCATCCACCACGCATCCAACCATCCACCCATTCATCCATCCATCCACTCACGCCATCCATCATGCATCCAACCATCCCTCTATCCATCCACCCATCATCCATCAACTCACCTATCCATCCATTCATTCACTCACCCCATCCATCACACATCCAACCATCCATCTATCCATCCATCCACCCACCCCATCCATCATGCATCCAACCATCCATCAGGCATCCAATCATCCACGCATCTATTTCAACCATTCATCTATCCACGCATCCATCCAGCTATCCATCTCATCATCCATCAACTCACCTATCCACCCATTCACCAACCATGAATCCAACCATCTATCCATCCATCCACTCACTTACCATCCTCCATCTTTCTTACCACTTGTACAAACACCACCTATCCACTCTTCCATCCAAATTTCTAAAGAACCCTGCCAGAGCCCAGCTGATCACTTACTATCAGATTCTGAACAAGTCAGTTAACCTCTGGAAGTCTTGGTTTCCCCATCTGAGAAGACAGGATGATCTGGTGAGAGCCGAGAGTGAGTCAGCAGGAACTGCTCTGCACAGGTGTCGTATGAACACTCATGCCATTACCACTCTGCTTCAGCTGAAAAGTGGGTGACAAGATGCACGTGTCAGCCAGCTGGTTTCAGCCGGCTCCAGAGTATGCGTCACTGGGCAGAGAAGTCAAAGCAAAGACAGCTCTAGCCTGGGAGCATCGGTTCAAGCCCGGGAAACCTTTGCTTAAGAACAGGAAGAAATTGGTCCTTGAAGATCAGCGTGCATCCATGGTTTTAAGTACCAGCAGTGATGTGTGGTCCCACACAGATGCTGAAGCATCTTCCCACGCCAGGTTAATCTGAGCCTTGCGAAGCCCCATTTTACAGGTGAGAAAAACAGAGGCTCCATAACTAATGGCTGAGGCACAGAGATACAGTCCTGACCTCACATCCTGGCTCACTGACCGCAGCCCAGGCTGCCTGCAGGCTGCCTGCTCTGCGCTGGGATGAACTAGAAATCGGGGTGTCTCCCAGGTTCCAGGCTCACACAGGATGGGTGGACAAGAGGGTGCTGGAGGTTGCCTGCGGGAGGCTCTGGCAGAAGGTGGCTTCCAGCACAAGGCCCTGGCCCCGCTGACAGTGTGTCTGAAGTGTAAAAGCTCAGACCCCACACTGCTCCTTGTACCATCAGCATCGTCTCCCTCTCTACCTTCAGGCCGGTAGAAGCTCCAGAGCCCTCGGCCCACACGTGGCCCGGGGCACCGTGGCCCCTCCTGGGCTCCTGGGGTGGCCCTGGGGCCCATACCCCGTGCTCCACGGCCTCCCCACGCAGTCCTGAGGAGTGCGGCGGGGATGGACAATGACTGGACGCCCCATCCTGCAGGCCAGGGCGCCGCGACCTGGGGCACGAGTGCACATCAGAGGCTTTCACAGACTCCAGAGAAGCAGGGGCCGCTGCCCGACACCCCCAGGGGTCCCCCAGCCACCGGCACTGGGGTGCTGCCTGCTTGCACCTCCAAGACCACCCCGGCTCCAGGAAGCAGGGGGCGGGCACAAGAGCCCCCGTGGGATGGGGACAGTCTGTAAGGTACCTTTCCCCTGAAAGCTGCCCCCGGTCTGCTCCGGCCACCCGGGACGCCCTGCCTCTCCCCAACCTGGCTGGCCCCTTTCTCCACCCTAGATGGCAGCCCCCTCACCCCAGGAGGGGTGACCTGCATGAGCTCTGACTCCCAGGGACTCTGTTAGGGGCTCCCTGTCTTTGATGACAGCTCTGGGGCTGACTTGTCTCAGGGCATCCACCGCTGCCCTGGAGGCCAGCCTTCCTGTGCGTTCATGCCCCCAGGTGAGAGCGAACCCTGAGTGTCAGCCGTGCGGGGGAGCCGAGTGACAGGCGAGGGCAGCCCACGTGCGCCCGCACCCGACTCCCCAGCAGGCAGGAGGCACCCGCTCCCCTGGGCGACCCTTCCCCGGCTCCGCCTCCGCGCCAGGGGGCCAGGCCTCGTGGGCCCCCTGCTCCTGATGTGCGGGTGACATGCCCCTAGCAGCCTGGGTCAGGCAGCACAGCGAGGGGGCAGGGGACAGCCCGGCTCACCCCCACCCCCTTTCTGGGTCCGTGTGGCCGAGGGAGGGAGCACCCCGTGGCTCTCACCGAGGAACCCAGGCCCCCGCGCCCTGGGGGCGTACAGCTCTGCCCTCCAGTTCCCGTGTCCCCAGAAGCGGGGCGAGGGTGCCTGCAGGTGAACAGAGATGCGATCCAGAGGGACCCCAGGGCGCCCTTCACCCCTCAAGCTGCCCAGTAGGGGAACAGCCCCTGGAAGGGGTGTGCAGGGCAGGGTAGGGTCCTGCCACCCCGAAACCTCCGGGAACCCCAGCTCGGCCCACACAGCCCGATTCAGGGAAGGAAACCAGAGCAAGGCGAGAGGCGGACTTGGCCGAGCCCCTGCCGGGGTCTGTCTGGCAGCAGGAGCCTTGCCAGCTCTGTCCACCTGTGCGCCAGCGGGAGCTGCTGTCTCCCCGTGGGCGGGAGACCTGGCCAGCGAGCCTCCCTGCCTGCACGCAGCAGGCTTCCTCTCTGCTGAGCCGAACCTACCCGGGAACAGCTCCTTTGACAGGAGGGTGGCTCACACGCTCCCTGGGGCCGGTGAGGCCAGGGCGGCCCTCAGGACCAGGGCCCGGGCTTTGCAAAAATGCATCAAGAGCTGCTCCGAGAACAGGCCAGCTGGGAGGGGTCCTACTCCTCTCCACGCTCAGGGGGTGGGCGATGATGGAGCCGCCCGGCAAAGCCCCTTCTCAGGCTGGTTCTCAGGGAACTGGACCGGCCATGCCAGTGGGCGCCGCTAGAGGGCGCCTCGGGCAGGTGCACGCAGAGCCTCCAGGTGAGGCAGGACGCCGGCCAGGGCAGCGGGTACACGGGCTCCCCTCCGCTCTGGACAGCTCCTCCCTCCTCTGCTTGGCACTAGGGTCCACTGGCTCTCAAGGGTGGTTCCCGGGGGAGGCCGACCCAGCCCGGGAGGCTGAGTCAGAGCCACAGGGGCCCAGGGATGGGTGAGGGGATGTTGGGGGAGGCCGTCTGCACCTGAGGTTGGGCCCGAAGCCGGTTCTGGCCACACAGAGGTCCCTGTCACACGCCTGGCTGAGGCTTCCGGGGCCTCAAGTGGGCACCAAGGCCTGTACCTGCAGGGGTGCTGAGTGGCCAGCCTTCCCGTGGGCAGCGAGAGAGCAAGGAGAGGGCGTGGTGGGGGGCGGCCAGAGGGGACCCCCCAGGTGCTTGGAACGCTAGGACTCGACTGACCTGCTGCTCTCCACTTCCTCTTAGCCCAAGCCATGGCCGTCACCAGGACGACCTTCCTGTGCCCGCCCAGCAGCAGCTGAGGGTCTTTCAAGATGTCCTTGGCGACGACGACACTAAGTAGCCAGCACTCCTGAATAACTTAGTGAGAGCCATTACGTGGCAGCTGCTACACTCAGCTTCACCCTCGTCACAAACCCATTAGACCCTCTGGACAAACAAGAAGACAAAGGCACAGAGCGGACAAGCAACTAGCCTAAAGTCACACAGCAGGAAGGAGACAGAGCTGGACGCGACCAGCAGTTTGGCAGCTACCCACTGGGCAGGACCTTGGGACACAGAGGTCCATGTGGGCCCGGGGCTCTCCCCACCACGACCGGGGAGTGCCCCCAGCCCACCTCCAGGGTCTGCCAGAGCCAGAAAGCACTCTGGGGCTGCTTGGGGCACCCCGAGGCTGGGAGCCGAGTCCTCCCTCCAGAGGCCCCGTCTGTCCCGGGAAAGCGCTGGGCTCTGAGCCGCCACCCCCTCGAGCCCCCAGGGCTGCGCCGCGGTGCCCGTGCACAGGCCCTCCATCACTGGGGCGGCGTGTGTGGCCACTTTCACATCTGAGCACGGATGTGGAAGCAGACAGCTTGCACGCGGCTCAAATGCCGCCATCATCCTGGCGGCCCAGGAGCCAGGGCTCCCGGCAGGTTCCCACTGGCACAGCGGGGTCTTGCGGGCAGGTCCCCTGTGGGCTCCTGTCAGGACACAGTGGCTGTCATGAATGAGTGAATGGTCCTAAGCAGATGAACAGGGGCCAGGCAGGCCCTGACGGCTGGGGAGGGAAGGATGGGAATCGGCGGGGATGGCGGGGCTGGCTGGGCCGGGGCCACAGCCCCCTGATGGGGATGGGTAGCCAGCAGTGTCAGCGCTGAGAGCCCTGCATCCCGGCAGCCTATCTCTCCCAGGGCAACCACAGCCGGGGTGACGGGAACCGCCGGGCCAGGCGCCCCACCCCTGGGAGGACACAGAGCTGAGCTGCAGCTCCAGGCCACTGTGGACCGCGGGCTTGTTACATGTGAGGACCGCCGTGCAGGGTTCGGTCTTGGGAGCAGCCAGGGAGCCACTGCATTACGGTCCTCATTTCACAGTCGCCGAAGACGAGGCACCAGGTGAATAAGGAAGGAGCCCAGGAGTTGTCCAGGGAGCGTGCCCAGGAAGCCCCGCAGGGGCACTCAGGACAGGCTGGGGCGGTGACCGTCACACACGCACACACACGGACACGCATGCACACCCAGACACAAACGCACACACGGACACGGAAGTCCATGCAAACATGTGCACCATCACACCCAACACACATAGGCATGCACGAGGCACACCCAGAGACATAAGTGCGTGCACACACGCACACCTCACACACACACACGCGCCTCACACACACACGCGCGCCTCACACACACACGTGCACACTTGGACATAAAAAGTACGGGAAAATGCGCACACGCAAACACACTGCATCTAAACACAAACACAGAAATGCAGGCACCCGAACACACACGCACACACACGCACACACACTAGTGCGCACACGCTGACGCACGCGGGCGCAAATGCACAGACACGTGCACGCACACCCCGCACAGGGGCGCCAGGGACAAGCAGACGGGCACTGCAGCACGTGAGGCTGGCCTCTCTCCGCAGCAGTGTTTTCTTTGCAGCTTTTGCAAGTTCTTGGCCACCCCGCCTTCAGGATCTTATTAGATTTCGTCCTGGAGGAAGGGGACCCACTCGCTTTAAAATTACAGCCATAATTCCAGCTAACTGTGTGAAGTGGAATTTGAGGCCCCTGGGGAACCCTTTAATTCAGCTTTAAGCGGCTCCCGGCACCTGGCGCTTCTCCCTGGGGTGACTCGGAGCGAGAATCTAGACCAGAGCCAGGAGGGCTGCTGGGTCTGAGAATGAGACTGCAGGAGGAGGCGTGCACGGATCCTAGTGCCAAGGTGTGCCTGGGGGCGCTGGCACCGAGGGGGCAGGCTGTGACCCCGCCGAGGGGCCAGGAAACTGGGGTCCCCACGGGCAGGCTCTCCCCGGACCCACACAGCTGCAGCCTGGACAGCTGGCCTGCTGCTCCCGGTCACAGCGATCAGCCTTCCCCCAGGACTGCCCAGGACACTGACCCCTCCACCCAGACTCCTGGTTGCCCTCCCCAACATCTGTGATTGGACCTGGGGATGTGGCATTAGGAAGGACCCCGGCTGGCTAGAGGCGCCACAGGCAGGCTGCTGCTGCTGCTGCTGCTGCTAAGTCGCTTCAGTCGTGTCCGACTCTGTGCAACCCCATAGACGGCAGCCTACCAGGCCTGCCCAACTCAACGGTGTGCAGCGGGATGGGGAACCTGGTCACCGGGCAGACGGCTGGACCAAAGTGGGCACTCGCCCCTCAGCGGACACGCCGAGCCAGGCCAAACGCACAGGGCGCCGGCTCCCCGGGACCACCGAGGGTGAGGGCAGAGCTCAGGAAGGACAACTCCCACGACCTGCGCCGGCTCCAGGACCCGGCCTCAGTGCTCTCATCTGGGAAACGGGGACGCGGGGCCTTCCATGGAGGACGACGGGGTGAGCCGAGGCGCATGGAGCAGCGTGTGGGTCCACGCGACACCGCGGGGCGGGGGTGACAGGTCAGGGACAGCGCTGCTTGCTCCGACTAGCACTGAGGCCCCGGCCAGGAGTCCACCGCCAGGAAGGCTCAGCCTGGACACACAAACGCCGGAGGCCACGCGAGGAGAGGACGGTTGTGCCTGGGAGCTGGAGCTCCAGGGACTGCGGCCTCCTGCCGGCGCGGGAGACGGAGCGGGGAGAGTCCAGAGCGCCCCAGAGAGATGCCTGGGGGTTCGTGCTGGGTCTGGCCTTTGCTGGCTTTATCTCCCCGTCTAGAAAGGGGCCAAGAATGGGGTTGCCAGCCCCAGCTGCTTCAGCGTCTGCTGAGACGCACGCCTCGTCCCTACCCCGGCCTCGTAGGCAGACAGAACAGGACCAGGCAGGGCTGTCAATGCCCCGGCCGGGGCTCGTCACACCCTCAGCTCTGCCAGGGCTCCTCGTGGCCACGAATGCGAGTGCTCGCTCAGGCTCAGGTCCACGCACGATGAAGCCTGGTCCATGGAGAAACCCAATTGTCCGGCGACAGAGGGACAGATAGGAGGATGCGGTGCACACATACGACACGTTACTCGGTCATCAAAAGGATGAAATGACGCCGTCCGCAGCAACAGTTTCTTTTTTTAAGTTGCTCAGTTGTGTCCGACTCTTGGCACCTGTACAGTCCATGGAATTCTCGAGGCCAGAATACTGGAGTGGGCAGCCTTTCCCTTCTCCAGGGGATCTTCCCAACCCAGGGATTACACCCAGGTCTCCCGCGTTCCAGGTGGATTCTTTACCAGCTGAGCCACCAGGGAAGCCCAAGAATACTGCAGTGGGCAGCCTATCCCTTCTCCGGGGGATCTTCCCGACCCAGAATCGAGCCAAGGCCTGCACTGCAGCAACCCAGATGGAGCTAAAGGTGATCACGTGAGTGGAGCCGGTCAGACGAGCGAAAGTCGTACGGCATCACTTACACGTGGAATCTAAAATACGGCACCGGTGAAGCTACCTGTGAAACAGACTCACAGACACAGACAGACTCGTGTTGCCAGGGGCGGGGGGGCTGGAGGGGAAGCTGGGGCTCGCAGAGCAGACTGCTGCATACAGAACAGACGAACAACGAGGCCCTACAGGGACCTACGCCCAACCTCCTGGGATAAACGTCGGTGGAAAAGAACAAACAGAATGTATATAATTGAGTTACTCTGTGGGACGGCAGAAATTCACACAACGCTGTAAATAAACTCTATTTCAAACAAAAACCCCCACGTGGCCCCTGGAGGAGCTCTCAGCCCAGAGCGGACCGCCCTCAGCTCCTTCTCTGAACAAACTTCACTTTTAAGACCCTGAAGCGGACACACAAGGAAAGGAAACAGCCCCAGGCACCCGCCGCAGCCCAAGCCGGCCCAGGAGCCCAGTGGGGCGCCCACCCTGCCGGGTACAGTCGCCGGCTCTGGCTTTCAAGTGTTCTTAGCGTCCGGGTTGGAATCAAGCAGGGGTCCTGCTCAATCTCTGGTGGCACCCCGAGGTCCAGAATCCAGGGCCGCGTGCACAGAGATGCCCCCTCCCCGGTCCCCCTGGACTCCCACGCCTCCCGCGCCCCCCACCACCCAGGTCGCTCCTTACCCGACGTGCCAGGGCTGCTGGGGCCTCTTGGCATCCTCGCCGGCTCCGCCCAGCCTGTTGAGCGAGGGCGACCGGCTGCGGGGCCCGGGGGTGTAGGTCCCGAGGGTCTTGGCGGCCCCGTCGGCTTTGCCGGGCGTCTGCTGCAGCAGCTGGGGCGAGAGGCTGAGGTGGGAGGTGGCCGCGCAGACAGCCCAGTCGGGCGCGCCGGCGTGGAGGTTGTTATCGCTGTTGGAGCGCAGCAGGAGCCGCGGGGCGGCCAGCGTGCTGGGGGGCCGCCGCCTGCGGTTGGAGTACGCCGGAGCCTCTCGGAAGGGCACTGGGTCAGAGAGAGGGGAAACGCAGGTGAGCGCGCGTGGCACCGTCATCCAGGAGAGGTGCCTGCCCCCCTCCCCCCACCAGCTGCCCAGGACACGGACGCTGCGAGCTCTGTGCTGAGCCCCCAAGGGCCCCCGCATGTGCAGAGCTCGCCCTGACACAGAAGCAGACACGGGTGGAGGCAGGGAGCACCCCCCTTGCATGGAGACTCAAGCCAATGCTTGAGATGGAAGAGGCTTGGGTCCCACTTCCATCCGCGCGCCCACGCCTCCAGCGGCCCGGAGACCGTGGACGACTGGCTGCCCTGGCTCACAGCAAGGACAGGCAGACACGCAGGCAGCCGTGGAGTCCCTCCTCCTCCTCGCCGCGACCTGCACTGGGGGTTGGAGTTGGAGGCCTGACCCTGAGCACCTCAGAATGTGGCTGTCTTTGGAGATTGGGCCTTTTAAGAGGTGATTAAGGTAAAATGGGGTCACTGGGGGGCCCTAATCCCACAGGACTGGGGTCCTTGTAAGAAGAGGAGGTCAGGACACGAACACACAGAGGGCCAACCCTGAGAGGACATGGGGAGGGGACGGCCGTCTGCATGCCCAGGAGTGGGGGGGTCCCAGGAGGACCAGCCCCGCCCACACCCGGGTCTGGGATTCCAGCCTCTAGGACTGGAGACAGCGAATGATTGAGCCGCCCCGTCTGTGGGGCTGTTACAGGCAGGGCAAACACACATGGCCCCCTGGCTCTACTGGTGGGAATCCGTCTGCCTGAACCCAGTGTGCTCCTTTCTCCACCCCTCAAACCCGGACTGGCAGCAAAGCATCAAACAGGAGGCGGGGGACACACCTCACCACGCTCCTCATGATGTTCTAGACTGGAGGCAAGCCCCTCGCTCTGGGACGTCGGCCCAGCCAGGGGCTCAGAACGAGGACACGGTCCTTGCGTACCACGAGGGCTGGAACCCACGTGGTCGGCACCCCAGGTTTCTCTGAGGGCTGGAGCCAGAAACAGAGTGTCCTTTCCAAGTGTGTACGCTCAGTCGCTTCAGACGTGTCTGACTCTCTGGGACCCAATGGACTGTAGCCCACGGGGCTCCTCTGTCCATGGGATTTTCCAGGCAAGAGTCCTGGAGGGGGTTGCCATGCCCCCCTCCAGGGGATCATCCTGACCCGGGGATGGAACCCATGTCTCCTACATCTCCTGCACTGCAGGCAGATTCTTTGCCGCCGAGACACCAGGGAAGCCCGTCCTTTGCAAGAAGAGGTGTCTACAGAAAGGCAAGCCTCAGGGCTGCAGGGAAGCAGCCACGCCAGGCAGCAAAGAACACGAGCCTCCTCGAGCTGGCCCTCCACAAACCAGACTGCAGAGCGACAGGAAGACACGCGCCCTCCTGGAGGGCTGACTGGGACGTGGGAACACCAGTGTCTCAGAGGAGAAAGGCGAGTTCAGGACCGAGTCCCACATGGTCCACCGCCCCGGCTGCCCAAGGTCAGAGGTGGTGAAGTCCGTCATGGAAACCAAGGACAGCTGCACCCCACCCAGAACCTGGGCAACCCCCTGCTGGAGGGCTGGGCTTGTGGGGACAGAGGTGGTGCTGGCAGAGCTCCACCGAGACAGCTGCGACCCACTGCACCCTTCGCTGCCTCCCTGGGAGGCAGGACCATCCTGGGAAAGCAGACACACGCAGCCAGCCTGGGGAAGCCGCAGGGACATGGCACGAGGCTTCCCGAGGACGCACGCTTGGAATTCACATCTTGGCTGGTATGGCTGGTGAGAACTTGGAAGTGACCCAAGGGGAGGTCACGCTGTTTCCAGCAGTGATGCCAACCTGCTTCCTCTGAAGCCCCTCTGTCAGGGCAAGGCGCACCATCACTCGCATCTACTCCAAATTCTTCAAAGCAAAGCAGCTCTTCAGCGCCAGCCCAGCCGGGAGGGAGACAGGGAGCAGGAAAGGCGTGCTCCGTGGACTCCCACCTCCGGGGCCCGAGAGGCTGTCCTGTCCAGGGCTCGGCCGCTGGGGAATCAGTCCAGTGTTTTGGGGGGAAAGTCTATTTTAGGGAAAAGTCCCGCGTTTGTCTTTGCCGGTCACCAGGGAAGCCACCCCCATGTCACTGCTGCTGTCAGCATCAGACGGCAGCCCGAAGACTTCTGGAAGGACTGAGGGTGACCTGAGCCCCGCCCAGCAGGGGGGGGGGGACAGGAGACCGCACTAGCACGGCGGATCCAGGATCTCAGAGAGAGATGCTCTTCCTGCCGAGATCGTCAACTGCAGGACCACGGCACCGAGAGGAAGTCAGCCTCTTGAACAGATGCTCGCAACAGAGCCCCCTTGACTTCCTGCCTCATCCTTCCTGCGCCCACCGGAGGACAAACCAGAGCTCGTGCGGATGGAGGGGAGGGGTCACCTCAGCTCGGAGGGGACTCCTCCAGACCAGGAAACACTTGCACTCCATGATGTGAACTCATGCCGAGGCTCCCAGCTCCCTGACCTTAGAGTCAGTTCTATTTTTCTGATGGTTATAAGCAGCTACAAATGCCCTTGATGGAAAGTGATGGAATCTGGGGGGAGCCCTGCCAATAGCTACGACAGACTCCGAAGGGGAAGAACAGTCTAGGGGACAAGGGAACAGCGTGAACAGAACACCAGGCCCCCAACTGAAACCCCCATGCTGAGCACATGTTACCAAGATCAAAGTCCCAGAAGGTGAATCTGGGCTCATCGTGGAAGCAGATGTGCTCAGACAAAGGCTGTCTTTTCTGTACGCTCCTGAGAACCAGGCGGAAGAGGTCTTTCAGAGAGTGGCAGCAATTCACGGTGGGGTTGGGGGCGGGGGGGCGGCTGCCCTCGGAAGATTGAGGGATACAAGAGCTGGGACTTCTGCAAATACGTTCTGCCCCAAGGAGCCAGTGAGCTACTCGGCTGGACTCTCATAGGTGACGTTTCGGTGAACATTCTAATGAACGTTATCTCACTGAATTACCAAGATTCACATTAAGTTCATCTCCTGTGTGGTGTAATTGGGAATGCTTCCATGTTTATTTTTTGGCTTGGGCTGGAAAACGTCTCCTTAATTCCTCTAACCTCACATCTTCATAAACCTCCAGGTTTCATAAAATGAGAGCTCCCTGTCTTAACCAACTAACCGGAACCCGCCGTGGAAATGTTGTTGCTGTTTTATTTTTTTTTTTAATGTGCAAAGGGTTAGAAATAACTCTTTTCCTGTCTGAAAATGATTAATATTCCACCCAACTGTTTCCTTCTTCCAGGCAATCTGCAAACTCTAAGTGGGTGGATATTTTCTTAGCTTAGCCTTCCATGCATGTATTTATACGTTTCTTTTCCACAATACAAATTACACAAGGCATGCAGAAAACCAGATGCACTTTCAAAGTCTGCCACAGTGCATTTCCCACCCGCTCCCCGAAACCGCAACCCGGGGACGGCCAAGGGACTCCGAGCGGCGGTTCTGAAAGCGCCCACCTGGCCAGGGCAGCCAGTGGCGTCCTGGGGCTCTTGCTCCTGCCTGAGTGCTCGGCAGCCTCCAGGCAGCGGACAGGTTAGAGCCAAACTTCCTATTTTCCACAGGACTTAGTTCCTTAACAGTTAGGCTCTGGATGCACTAACGATGTACAACCTACATTTCTGCAAGGGGCTGGAGACTTGGGGAAAAAAAAATGAAACCGACACCTTCAAGTGGGTTAACAGTCCAGACCAACTACAACAAAGCCCGGTCGCCCACCAGAAGTAATTACTCCCTTAACACGGCAGGAATGAATGAATGGCAATTTTAGGAGGACCCGGAGTCCCCGGCTTCCCCCACCCCTCGCCACCCCGGTCAGAAGCTGCTTGTTTCCATGCACTCCGCGCCCTAGGCTGGCTCTCCGCTTACCTTCCTTCTTGGTGAAGGCATTTAACAAAGACTTCATTTTCCCTCCGACTTTGGCAGCGGTCCGCTCATTATATAACCTTCTCGACTGGGAGGAAGGGAAGGGCGGCCCAGCCCCTGGGCGCCGGAGCAGTTTGGACCTGGGGAGCGGCGGCAGGCGTCTGGCCACTGCCTGCCTCCGAGCATAGCTGGGCAGGCCAGACCCAGCGCGCTGGTGACGGAGCCCACCCCATACTCTGTCTGTCAGCTGGGAACCAAGCGTGCGTAGACTGAGGCTGCTCTCAGAGCCCACTGCCGCTCCCCGCGCCCGTCATGTGAGCCGCGCTCCCCTGCTTTTGTGATCAGTGCGTCGGGGAGGAGGCTTGCAGGCGGGAGGCTTCGGTGAGCCCCGAGCCCCGACCATCCAAGGGCTCAGACCCGCCCCGGGCGACAGAGCACGGCTCCTGTGCTTTGCTCATTTTCATTCGAAAGCAAAAGCCAAGTTTTTCCTCGCTCTCCGCAGCCGCCGTGTGTCCGCCAGCAGACGTGGGGGAGCCGGTCCCGGAGAGAAAACGTCCCGGTTCCAGATAAGCTACGAGCCAGACCCGCGTTAACTGGGCGGCCAGTGCCAGTCTTCTGGAATCTCTGAACGTGACCCAGATTTCCGTTGGCAAGAATCAGACACGAGGACCCATTACTTCTCTGGCTCCCCCCCATGGAGGTAATGACCCTGGAGAAAACAGGATTTCCATCCCCCTTCCTAATTTTTTTTTTTGGATACAAAAGAGAGATGAAGCAATTAAGATTGCAGCCCAGCCAAAGCTCGCCCTAATTCCAGGCAGCTGATAAAAAGCCCGCTCCAAGCCAGGCTGCACGTTGCGTACAGGAGTCCGGGAGACACACAGAGAGGCGGCAGGGAAAAAGTTCTGCCCAAGCGGCAAACACAGAGGGAGGGGCCGTGGCGGGGAGCCCCGCGGCAGGTGGCACGGGGTTATTTCTACACGAGGAGAAAGGCCTTTCCGAAAGCTTAATGGAGCATCCCCGGGAGCAGGCTCTGCCGCCTTTGCTGGGGGGGCTGTAATTAAGTGTCGTTTTTTCGGTTGCTAAGAGAGCTGCTTCTGAAATCTGAAGGGAAAAAAAATAGAGAGAGAGAGAGAGGAAGATGGGACGAGATGAGGCAAAGCACCGGGAGCCTGTAAGTTGAATTCCATATGGTCGGCTCGCTTTGTGTCAACAAAAGCAGCAGAGGCACGAGCTCTGGGAGCCTCTCTCCACAGGACGCCCAGGGCTGGCGGGACGTCTGTCCAGGGTGTCGAGAGCGCGGACCGGGTGCCCATTACCAGCTGAGCGCTTGAGCGTCGTTTCACTCCCACGATGCCCCATCGCAAGGCTTAGAGCTGCCTTCAAACTCCGCCCCGGGTGACCCTCGCCGCCACGCCGGAGCCCAGGCCACGTCTGAGACTCGCCCTAGCAGACACTCAGCCACTGGTGCGTTTCACCCACTAAGACCTCACGACCTGCCCCGCGCCACTCGCATCCCTGGGGGACAGAGCGGGTGACGGCAGGGGCAGGCTGTCCTCGGACATGGGTGCCAGGCTGCAAAGCTTCCAGAAGCATCTCTCTCAGATGCAGAAAGCAACAAGGGTACGACCGCGCCTGCGTGGGGAGCCTGCCACTGTGCCCCCCTGGCGCAGGAACCGTCAGGGATCTTCAAGGTGGGGGTGTCCAGTTTATCGGGGGTGTGCTGGCTGTCTGCCCCAGCTGGGACAGGATGCCCCGGTGACAGTGACCTGGGGTAGATCCCCCCCGGAGGCGGGGGCCCTGCCACGTGGGCCCCAGGAAACCCTCCGGGGAGCGGGCGGGAGGCTCTGTGAGGCTCAAGCTGATGCCACCCCAGAGCGCGGGCCTCCTCCCACGCCAAGTCCCCGCGACACTCTTGGCCTCTGCTGTCCACAGCGAGCGCGTGTGGTCCACGGCTGGCGGGCAGTGACTGAGCCCCAGGCCGGAAGCGCCCCTGCCATCGCCGGCTCCCTGCGTGGACCTGGGGAGGAGCGAGTCGGGAGGAGGTGGCTTCACCGGTGCCCCCGTGAACATCCCACATCTTTTCCAAGGGAGGAGGACCCCTCAACCCCGAGCTGGGAGCAGAGCCGAAGACGCCCAAAGAGCATCCACCCATGGCCCAGGTGGGGACACTCCCAGCCTGCCTCCCCGGCCCTGCGTTCAGAGGGACGGTTCCTCCTGGTGTCTTTGCCCGCAGTAGGAGCAGAGTCTGGAAATGACGGGCCCCCGGCTCCTGGCCCAAGGGCGGGCTGTTCTGAGACAAATCCTGGCTTCCCCGGTGGCTCATTGGCAAAGAATCTACCTGCCAAGCAGGAGCTATGGGTCCAATCCCTGGGTCAGAAAGATGCCCTGGAGGAGGGCATGACCACCCACTCCAGTATTCTCACCTGGAGAACCCCAGGGACAGAGGAGCCTGGCGGGCTGCAGTCCACAGGGTCTCAAAGAGTCGGACACGACTGAGCTACTAAACACTGGGAGCCCTCTGGAAATGACAGGGCCCCAGCTGCCCGCCCAGGAGCTGAGACGAGTCTGAGGCAAATCCCAGAATCAGGAAAGAGGCCGGCCGGCCAGGGGCAGAGGGGGCTCCCGGCTCCTGATCGCCCCGCCTCCAGGTTCCACGTCCCAGGGCACGCGTGGACCCAGGCTGTGCAGGCCCAGGGGACGAGGCAGTGAGTGAGACGGAAACCCCGGCTCCCTCCCAGGCTGCACGAGGGCCGCGGTGGGCGCGTAAGAGCAGCCTTTGGACATAACAGGATGTGAGGGGCCCCGGGAAGCACTCCTCAGCCCGAAGATTCCCACTCCCATTCCTCTAACAAGCAGACGGCCTTCCGATCACCACTTTCAGGAATCCGAGCAAACGAGCCTCTGAGATTAGCAGCAATAGCTTAGGTTCACATGCAGACCTACTGTGTGCCCGGCCCCGGACCAGAAATCCTGCCAGGAGGGAGGCGGTCCATTCCTGACCCCACCCATCCCATCCATGTAAAGTTCCTCCCCTCTGGTAGGCATGCTCTCCTTGAACACTTCCAGCAATGGGGAGCTCACTACCCATGTACTGGCTCTGCACCCACGCACACCAGTCTCCTTTCTCGTCGCACCGACACCATTTCCACACCTGCCACACAATGATTGGAAGGGAAGGCTGAGGCGTTCAGAGCACAGACTTCATCCCAAGAAGTAAAGTAGGTTTGGGGGTGTCAGAGCTCAGACGCACACAGATGGCTGAGCTTTCCTCCCACCAACTCCTAGACCCTTGTTCTGTTGCGGGGTCCTTTGTGGAGCAACCACAGTGACCGCTAGAGGCTGTGCTGGCCACACTGCTGAGGTTTGGTTTCAACTGGACTTCATTCCAAACGAGGGGGAGAAGGGACAGCAAAGATTCTGGTTTTGAGCTGGGCTGGGGTGAGGTGGGTGGCCAGTGGCGGTGGGGGGAGTCGGGGATGGCATGGGGTGACTCTGTCCACTTGCTCACCTGCCCACCCACCTCAAAGGATGACTGAGCATCTTTTGAGTTGGGGGGCTGTTCGAAGGACAAAAATCAGGAGGAAGGATTAGATGGAGTCTCCCCAAATCGGACAGCTTCCAGGAAGGAAGAAGGTCACCTCAGAATGAACCCCAAACTGTCAGCCACCTGGCCTGGCCCGTTAGCCATCAGCTCGGCTCCAGCCAGCCCAAGTCCGGTGCCAAGCCCTCAGTAGGAGGTAATAAACCAACAATAAACTCTGCGTGAGCGCCTCCATCTGCTCCCACTCCCCTAAGGACCTGCACGGTTTCGGCCCCTGCACCCCACTGACTGGACCCCCTCGCTCAGACCTGCCTTCCAAGCCCTCACTGTCTGAGCCCTTCATTTGCCATGTCTTTTGACAACTGCCTGACAACAGGCTGAAAATAATTTCATTTCTCGTATAAAAAAGGCTCTTCGCACATCAGAACATTTCAAGACGCTATGAAGTCCTGGCAGGGAAGACACGCCAGGTGTTATAAACACGCCTGGTGAGAGTCTGCAGGGCCGCTCCGCGGGGACGGTCAGCCCACCTCCTTCCCCGTGCCAGCCAGCAGCCGAGCGCCGGACACGGGGCCACGGCCAGCATCCGACTCAGGGGCCGGCTCTGTGTCTTACTGCTCGGCGGCCCTGGGCTGGCCTGACACCCCAGCCCGCGGATGCCCCACCTGCAAGGTGGGAACAGCCCGGCGCATCCCCAGTGTCGGCTGTGGGATTGCACGAGTCATGTGTGGAGCACGGAGCAGGGTGGTCAGCCTTCTGGGGTCGAGTCCCAGCGCCTGCACCTCCCAGCTCTGTGACCCCGGGAGAGGCACCATGTCTCGCTCTGCCTGTTTCCTCTTCCATCGATGGGGATGTGCATGCTGCTGCCACATAGGAGGCGAGGAGCAAATCAGTAATAGTAACGTCTGTAAGTGCCTGGGTTTGAAGGCTGCCAACAATGGCTAAATAAACACTTTTAATTAAAAAAAAAAAAATTCCGTGAGTGAACAGCAAGTCAGTCTCCCTGGCCCCCCACCCTGGCTCCGTGTCTGTGATAAGCCCTCCCAGGTCCCTTAGAATGCATTTACACGGTCTCTTTGGGTGCCGCCTCCTCCAGGAAGTCTCCCTGAAGGATCCAGTCCCTGGAGAGACCCCCCAACCTGCCGCTGCCCAGGGTCGCCAGGCCAGCAGTCCACCCTGGGGGCACTTCTCGGTTCCACGGCACATCAATCAGGCCCAGTGTCCAGCTCCCCATCACTCTGCAAATGAGGGGGCAGTGGTGCTCCCAAGGCTCTGGACGTGAGTGAAGAACCAGAGGAGAGGGAGGCGGCCCGTCTGGTTTCCACCTTGTTTGGAGTGTTCCCAGGCCCTTTTCCAAGCCCCCCAGGCGGTCTCCTGGGCTGTGGTCACCTCCCTGCTGTGCCCATCCGGCCTCTACCCACCCCACGTCTGCCCTGGTCCTGCCTGCCACGAGGAGGCCTAGCCAGGCACTGGAGGAGGCCCGCCTCAACCGATGGACAGGCGCGTCCTCAGCGTCCTTGCCGTGTCCTGCCCGCCTGGGGGTGTGGGCAGCTGGAGTCATCCCGGGGCTTCGAGGGCTGCCAGGGCTCCAGGTGACCAGACGCACGGCAGGGGCTCTGACCCAGGAGGCGCACGGGATGGGCCGGAGGGCACAGACCCAGCTCAGGGCAGCACCAGCTCCGCAGAGCCGCTGTGTGTGGCCGGTCACCAGGCTGGCCGTGGAGCTCCCAGCCCTGGCGGCCCGGCCCCCGGGAGCCACAGAAGCCCTTTAGGACCATCCCTCCCCACATCCACAGCCAGAGCGATGTTTTCAATGAGACCCCGGCAGACGAGCCAGTGGGGCTGGGGCGTGAATGTCACCAAGGATCCTGAAGTCTCCGAGATGGGGGCCGTTTCCCTTCTCTTTCCGAGTGGCCTGGGGACTCAGTCAGGGCCCACCTCCTCTTCCTGGTAGCGGGGTGCAGAAGGGAGAGCCGGCTGGGTAAGCAGGAGAGGCCCTGAGTCTATTTCTGCCTCGAAGCAAACTCGCGGAGGCGGCTGTAGCCTCTTGTCAGACAGGAGGCCCGTGGGGAACTGAAAAGAGGAGAAGAAACTCCAGAGGGTCTCAGTGGCCCACCAGCCCCACCCTCCACCTTGTCTAACAGAAGTGACAACCAACTGCCAGGCAGGAGACTGCCAATGTGTGCAAGCTCCTCACCCAGCTCAGGGGAGCAGGGAGGTAGCAGTCCCCGGGGATGGGGGGTCTGTGGGGCCAGACCTGGATTCTTCCTGCCCACTCCCTACCTGAGCCAAAATAGCAGACCTCGCTTCCTTCCCGCGTCGCTTTAGATAACTGCGATTTAAATATTAGTAGGCAACATTTCTTCATCTCACAATCATTGTTCAATGAATCATACGTTTATAAATAACAGGAGATATAAAAAGGCGTCTCGGCAATAGTGCGGGGGTTATCTCTGAGCCAGCATGGAGGTGTCTGCGAGAGGTGGAACGTTCCAGCAGCTGGGACCACAGAGGGAGGGAGGCACTGCTCCTGGAGGATCTGCCGAGGCCCCTGGGTGGGGGGCAGGGGCACCGATGAGGGGGCTGAAGAACTGCTCCCCCAGGGTGGGGGGGTCTCACCCTAGGGTGGGGGTCTCCCTCCAGGGCCGCCAGGCTTGGGGCCGATGGTGGCAGAGCTCGGGGACTCCGGCAGGGGCTACGCACCAGCCCTGACACAGGGCTCTACTGCCAAGACCAGGTCAGAGTGGGCACAGGGAGAGGGGCTTTGGAGGGCTGAACTGGGGCTGACCACAGGGAGGATGAGGGTCCCCCAGGTGCATTCCGGAAGGACCCCAGACTCCAAACTCTGCCCCCCGTCTCCTCCCTCAGTGTAGCTTCAAGTCCTGGAGAGATACTGCGCGCTGGGCCAACGCTCTTACCCAGCCATGTGGGGCATCAGGCAGGGCAGCGGCTTCATACAGAATGCCAGGGCGACCCTGGGTGGCCCCTCTGAGAGCCCAGTGGTGAGGACGCCTGGACTCCCCACAGGAAGACCTGGGCTCAGGGTGCTGAGACAAGTCAGCGGTGCCCAGCCCACTGCTCAATGGAACCATCCAAAGTCCCCAAGGCCAGGCACGGACACCTCTTCCGGAAGTCTTCTGGGCGCCTAGACAGTCAGGACCAGACTGGAGGTGCTGGGACCACAAAGAGGAGCCTCCAAGGCCACGGGGTGCCCACGTCTCCGGACACGCTGGAGAGCTAACCACACAGAGGGATTTGGTGAAAGGCGGCCCTGGAGCTGGCTGGGGGTAACCAGGATGACCATGGGCTAGAGACGGAATGTTATGTTCCCTGAATTTACACGCTGAAGCCCGGTCCCCAGGGTGACGGCACTGGGAGGAGGGGCCTTTGGGAGGTGACGTGATGAGGTCATGAGGGTGGGGCCCCGTGATGGGATTGTGCTGTGAGTTAGCCCCTCAGTCGTGTCCCTCCAGGCTCCTTTGCCCAGGGACTTCTCCAGGCAAGAATACTGGAGTGGGTTGCCATTTCCTTGTCCGGGGAGTCTTCCCAAGCCAGGGATGGAACCCGTGGCTCCTCGTTGCAGGCAGATTCTGTACTGTCTGAGCCACACTGGTGATAGGATTAGTGCCCTTATAACCAGAGGCGTAGGAGACCTCTCTCTCTCGGCCATGAGAGGACAAAGCAAGAAGGAACCATCCACAAGCCAGGAAGAGGTCCCTTGCCAGGAACTGAACTGGCCAGTGCCTTGATCTTGGACATCCAGCCTCCAGGACTTCAGTGAGGGACAAACGGACGTTGTTTGAGGCACCGTCTGCAGTGGTTTGTGAGAGCCGCCTGACCTTCAAAGACACCACATGTGGCCGACCATGTCCCTCTCTCCTGCAGGCCCCCGGGGGTCTCCACGCCATCACCTCCATGCAGCTCCCGGCCACAGGGTGCTCCCAGCCCTGTTGGTGCCCCGTACACTCTGGGCATCGCCTCTGCTGTGGCCTCTACCTGGACTCCTTTACCCTCCCCTCCTGCCCTGGCTCTTCCAACTCCAGCTCTTCAGCATCACTCTCCAGGTCGTCTCATCACAGAAGTGTTTCTTGACTGTCCTTTCTAGAAGGACAACCCTCTTATTCTCTCTCTTAGCCGCTTGTTACTCCTCCTCCACTGCGTTTATCAAAATCTGAAGTCACACCACCTGTAGGTTTGTATATAGTGGTGTATTTTATCCACAGGCACTAAGTCTGTTTTTTTTTTAATTCCTTCTTTTACCTTTTAATTTCTGGCGGCACTGGGTCTTAGCCTGGCACGCATGGTTTCTCTAGTTGCGGCGTATGTGTGAGCTTAGTTGCCTCGCGGCACGTGGGATCTTAGTTCCCCGATCAGGGTACCCTGCCTCGGAAGGTGGATTCTCAACCACTGGACCACCAAGGAGGCCCCCTGAGTCCGTCTGTTTCTTTACACCATCACCAGAACACAGCCCAGCCGCTCACAAGACGCCTGCGCTTCACACCTGCACGCGGTGAATGAAGGGACAACAGGGCACACTGTCCTCCCTTGCCCCCCGGACTTCACCACCGCCGCCTTCGCTGCATTTGCTTCACTATAGGAAACACCTGTTTCTGGAATTCTTCCCACCACGAACACTTCCTCCCCACAGAAGGCACGGGGCAGGGCAGAGGCTTTACACCAGACGTAAGACCCGGCACAAAACGGGAGCTTAAAAATACACGTTCCAGTTACTAACGTCTCAGGTCCTTGTCTGTCCACACGTATCTGGGTCGTCTGTTAATCGTGGCTTCCTCTAATTACATGTCTTGTTTTCCTGATTCTTTGCCTGCCTAGTTATTTTTGAATCTGTATCAGCCATTGCGTTTGATATGTTGTAGAGACTACGGGTTCTGTTGTCTTCCTCTGAAGAGTGTGGAGTTTCTCGAGCAGGGAGTAAAAGGATCAGAACACTCTGCTCTGTGAAGGCACAGCTCTTATGCCTTTGTGGATGGAATCTCTGTTGGCTTAGTCCTTGCGGGAGGTCCTGACTTCCGGGGCCCTTCTGGGGTTCTGGCAGAAAATCTCAAATGTTTGCCAAACTCCTTTAATAAGACAGAGCTCAGCTTCCTGTTGCCTCTCCTTGGCTCTTTGCGTTTTAAGCTACTGTGTTCCACTGGGATCCCTGGACTCTCATTTTGGACAAACAGTTCAGAAGTCAGTCAAGGATTTAGGGGGATTTACGTGCAGATCTGGGGACTCTCCCTCTATTTCCAGCTCCTCATGCAGCCCTTCATGCACTCACAGTGTGTAGCAGTGAGTCCCCGACCTCCACGTCCAGAGGCAGTAGGAGGGGAGAGGAGACTCTGGTGAGCTGGTCAGTGGGCAGCGGCCTTGGAAAGTAAGGTGACCAGACAGGTACAGCGGCTGTCTCCTGTGAGCAGCCCGGGAGGAGCGGGGCGAGGACTCTGAGGGCCAAAGCACAAGTCGGTTCTTTAACACCAACCCCAGTGTCATCGCCGTGGCCCCCACTCTGAATGCCCACACAGTGCAACCCAGGGCTGGACCTGCTGCCCGCTCTGTTCTCTCTGCAGCCAGAGAGGCGGGTCCTTTCACATCCACTTTACAGACGTGAAGACCGAGGCTCGGGAAGTGCCAGAATCCATCCAACCCCTTGCCTGTCACTCCAGGGCAGCACTGACCTCACTTCTGCCTCCATCTCAACATCAGAGCCGGAGGGTGGGCTTTCCTGGTGGCACAGCGGTAAAGAATCCGCTTGCCAATGGAGGAGACACAGGCTCGATCCCTGGTCTGGGAAGATGCCCTGTGCGGCAGAGCGATTAAGCCCGGGAGCCACGACCACTGAGCCTGAGCTCTAGAGCCCGGGAGCCACGACCACTGAGCCCACGAGCTGCAACGACTGACAGCCACGAGCCCCAGAGCCCGTGCTCCAAAACGAGAGACACCCCCGCCCCACAGCTGGAGAGCGGCCCCCACTCGCCACAACCAGAGAAGAGCCTGAGCCAACGTCAGGCGGTGGCGTCCTGACCACAAGGGGCCAAGTAGAATGTCCCCTGAACATCCTGGCCGGCAAATCCGAGGGCCCTGCGGAGCGTCCTTGTCTGAAAGGTGCAGAGGGTTCTCGGGGCTGAGTAGCAGGATTTCAGGGGAGCAGCCTGGGTCGGCTCCCACGCCTCTAAGAGACACCATGGGCCATCGCGAGGTGGTCGAGCTGTGAGCCATGAAGGCCCAAGGCCACAGCAGTGCCTGGAAGGGGCCTGCCACCCGCCAAGTCCCAGTTTCACCTGTGCTGAGGTCTGGCTCTGCAACCACGGACAGCCGAGCCATCTCTCAGAGCCTGTGAGCGGGACTCTGGTGATGCCCTTTGCACACAGGACCTCTCAGAGGCCCCTTCCCCTGGAAGAAGTGGGAGCGGGGGAGGGGTCTGCAGCCTGCCTGCTCAGGTCCCGCGGCCGCCGTGGGTGCCTCAGCAGGCCTCCTTGCCGAGCAGACTGCAGCACGTCTCTCACTGAACCCGGCTCCTCCCGGGAGCCAGCGGCTCACTTTGTGCTCAGGGAGGAAGCCAAGCCCTGCCTGGAAGCTGAAGGAAGCTTCGCTGCAGAGGCCCACGAGATGGCAAGGCCCCTGCAAGCCACACCCGCCGAGCGCTGTCCAGCAGGCCTGGCCTGGGAACCAGGGGACCCTCCCCATGTCGCTGGGCTTCAAGCTTTCGCCTCTAGATTCCGACTCCGTGGGTGAGTGGCTGTGCCACCCTCATCCTGCCCCCCGGGCTGGGAGGCTGGACCTCAGGAACCCTTCCTCAGGGACCCTCAGCCTTCCTTGGGAGGGGCCACAAAGCCTCTGCACCCCCCGGTGACCGCCCCCCGCCAGTCTCTGCTCGGGGAGGAAGCCGAGCTGCTCAGGGTCCACACACGCCCAGCCCTGCCGGCCTCCCTCCACGCCTCTGGACGGACAGAACCTCCAGTGCCATTGTCCTGGCTACGCGTCCTCCACGGCCTCAGTTCAGTTCATTAATACTCTGCTTTAAAAGAACCCAGCAAACGCCCCATTTTCCTAATGGGGTCAGCAACCGCTCCTGTGTACCGAACACCAGCTGTTCAGAGTCAGCACCAGACAGCTCTGTTTCTGCCTCAAACTCACGCGTCTTTCCATTTTAGGGGGATGACAACTTTGCTCCCTAAACTCCAAGTCAAGCCCACTGCAGCTACGTCTTCAAGAGTGTTGTTTAAGACGCTGCAAGTGTTTCCATTGCAGCATAGACTTGTCCATTCCTAGCAGAAAAGCTGGGGAGGTGAGCTTGGTCCTGCATTCTGCTCTTCAAAGCAACTACCTACAGCCCCCACGTTCCAGGCCACGCCATGGTGTCACAGAATAGCCGGCAAGTCCACATGCCCTTATTTTATGTGACAGACTCCTTAGCATCAAGCTGAGGTGGCTTTTGGCTTTTCACTGTTATAAACAACACTGCCGAGAACATCTTGCGATTCTATTCCTAGCCCTGGAAGATCTGAAGGTTTCTACAGTTATGGATACACTTTTGCTAAACCACTTTCCCCAAAGAGTTACATTAGTGATACAACCGGGCCATTGGAAAGGAATTTTCTCTTAGAAGGAAAAAAAAAATTCATTTCTGGAGAGAGAAATAAAGAAAATGTGTCTCAACCCGACAATAGTAAATTAAGAAACACAAGAACACCAGTGAGCTAATAAAAGCACTCACACTCTGAGTGGGTTTTGGAGGGGATGTGATTCTATGCGGAGGGGCTCATCCATCACAGCCAGAGGCTTCTCCTTCCAGCTGAGAAGTGGGCTGCGATAACACCAGCCCACAGGTCGTCAGGTAAGTCCACGAAGCTTTTCCTGTTTGGCTTCATGAACCTCTGCGGAGTCAGCACAGGCTGAGCTGACGACTCTGACCTTGGAACTGGAAGGGGCAGGAGGCTGCTGTGGACCCAAGGGCACAGGTGGAAAGGCAGGAGACGCGGGTTATCACGCCCCCGGGTCATCCACACAGAGCATTCCCAGGCATCTGAGGCAGGATTCGGGGCAACACCATAAAACTGAGACCCCATAGGAAACAGGACTCGGGCGATGGAGGAGAGAGAGACGCCCAGTGAGATTAAGAATCAAACAGATGGGGACATCCTTGACGCTCCGGTGGCTGAGAATCCGCCTGCCAATGCAGGGGACGAGGGTAGGACCCCAGATCGGGGAACCGAGATCCCACAAGCTGCGGGGTAACGAAGCCCTTGCCCCACAACCACTGAGCCCACGCGCCACAACCGTGATCCCACACGCCATAACTCAGACCCGGCGCAGCCAAATAAATATTTAAAAAAGAATCAAAGAGGTGGCCCTGAGTGAATGAATGCACATTTCCCACACATCCCATCGAGAGACGGAAAACAAGGGGCTAGACCCAAGGAGGAAGAGACGGTGTGCGTTTCCAGTTTGCCAGCAGAGAGGCTGACATCAGACGCCCCGCCAGGCGGTGCTGTGTTGGCCTCGCCAGCGCTTGACCCCGAGCTTCCTGCCGTCGGACTGCCAGCAGCTCACAGCGGGGCAGCAAAGGGCTGACGGTCCCCATCTCCCCCAGGATAAAGGCGGCCCAGGGCAGCAGCCAGGCACCCTCCAACATTGGGTTTCATGTCTTTTGCAAAGTGGAGAGGCAGGGAGGGGGATGGGAGGGCCTGGGACGGGCCTTCAGGAGGACAGCAGCCACGTGCAAAGTCAGAGAGAGTAGGGGAGAGACCCGTCTCTCTGGGCAAAAAAGGACTGCCCCTCCCTTCTGTGGGCCTCCTGGGGCCACAGCTGAGCCCTCAGGGCCTCAGGCTGCTCCTCTGTGAGTTAGTCATAGTAACAACGGTGATGCCGACCCTCTGCTGACCAAGTCCCAGCCCGGCTCTAGCAGCGTGTGTCCCATCTCAGCACCCGCGTGACGGGGGCAGTACGGCCCCATGACACCAGGAAGGGACTCCCGCTCAGAGAGGGTCAGTAACACCCGCGTGACGGGGGGCAGTACGGCCCCATGACACCAGGAAGGTGACTCCCGCTCAGAGAGGGTCAGTAACCCGCCCTAGGTCACACAGCCGGGATGCAGGCTGAGGAGTCTGCTCTCTCTTAAACAGCTCGCGCTCTGGTGCCTGGAGGACCCATCCCAGCGGGTGCTGTGGGCCCCGAAGGGGATGATCCAAGCCTGGAGCCTTTGGTGAGTCCCCGGCAAGGAGGACACGCGTGCCCAGGTTGCAGGATGGATTTGGGAAATTATCGCAGTTTGCTGAACAGCTCTGAGCCAGGGGGCCAGGCCTCCTCCTCTGCTCTGATTAGGGGCGTTACCTCGGCTGGACTGTCGGGGCCCTGGAGCATTTGGCTGAGGTTGTGGTTTCATGGGGGAGGGGTGCAGGCTGGTGCAGGAGGGGTACCCCACCACCCGCTGCAGGGTCCTGCGATGGCCTCGGGGAGACCGAGGCACCAGCCTCTGCTTTGGGCCTCAGCTGAGCTGTCCAGGGGTGCAGGGCTCCTCCGGCAGCTGGGGCGGGGCATCCTGCCTCCCTCAGCACCACTCTGAGGAGGGGGTCCCGCCACGCAGCCTTGCCTCTCAGGCCCTTGTCTTCTCTGTGCTATTAAGCAAGAACACAGGCCAGGGAGCACAGCGAGCACCCCAGAGTCTGCTGCTGGAGTTAACTATGTGGGGGGGCGTGCCTGGCTTCCAGACCACCCGTCAGAGCAGGACTGCCCCCACCCCACCCAACAGAGGAGCCACAAATCCACCTGAAGTTCCTCTGGACAGGGGCCCAGTGCCCACACCCCACGGGGGCTCATCTCTGCCCTGGCAGCACCCACTGCGTGGCACCTGGTCTCCATCTGCCAAGCGCCGGGTCCCCATGCCCAGCCCCCCATTAATTCTGGGACCCAGGTCACAGACGCCGTGTCTATGCCATCTGAATAAGCCCTGGGGTCTTCACATAAATGAACTGACTTGGCTCTGCCTGGGGGGCACCCACCCCTGGAACCCCCCGAGCCTTCATAGTCTCGCCTCTAAGCAGGTCACCTGGGAAGGCATGGACCAAAGCCGAGGACAAGACCTGGAGACACGCCCAGGGGCCCCGGGGTGGGGTGCTGGGCCGGAGGGGACCCGGGGGGGGGCGGCGCGTCCCTGGGGCTCCGGGATGCAGGCGGGCCAGGCTGGGGGCGGCGCCACGTGCATCCTCAGCTGCTGAAAAGAGCGTGAGGTCCGAGGCGCTTCACTCTCCAGCCCACGGAGCAGAAGGAGGCCTCTCCCAGGACAGCGCTTTCCCTGAGTCTCTTAGCTACGGCAGTATTATTACGACTTCCTAAAAAAGAAGCCGGCACCCTGGATTTCTACAGAACATCTCATTTCAAATGCCACGACGAGTGACTGTTGTATCGAAATGTGTCTTACGGTACGGGTGAAACGATCTGCCGTGAGCTGCTGGGAATTTCGGGACTGGGGGCTTTGAATGACAGCCACCCGCTCTCTGAGCACCCCTGGAGAGGGAAGGGGTACCCCAGCCCACCTCCAGGCAGCCCCTCAGGCCCAGAAGTCACACGGCGACTCCAGCGTTGACTCAGCGTGGCTTTCCCAAAGTGAGTTCCATGGGACCCTGAGGGCCCTGGAGGCAGATGGTGCAAAACAGGTTCTTGATGGTGCAGTCAAGTTTTGGGAAACACCAGGTCAACCAAAGCTGGGGGCTTCGTCACCGCAGGCTCCATCTGGACCTTTGATGTTCTAAACACATCCTGAGGGTCCAGGAAGAGGACAAAGTGGGCAGTGTTTCCAGCGGGCTTCGGCTGCGGACCTGTGTCTTACAGAGCCAGCAGGAGCTCCGTAGAAGCCAGAACTCTGCCCGTGTGACCAAGGGCACAGGCTGGGGGCCCCCCAGACACAGGCCCCGCCCATGGCGCAAGCATCTCACTTCAGAATCAGAGCTCTGCCCTTCCCCGTGGGATGAGCCTGACGCCGGCCGCCGTCAAGAGACCTCCAGGAAATCAAACTGGTACTTGATTCTGGGGACCGGTGCCATGCAGACATGCGGGCCTGCTGACCTGGGCCCCCTGCTCAGGGGTGCATCCCTGGGAGTATGGATGGCTGGGGCCCCAAGTCATGACCAGTGGTGCAAACAGCCTCAGCTGAGCCCTCGGGATGATGAGCAGCTTGGCACGCCCACTGGGGGGACAGATGGCCTCGGCAAGGAGGGCAGCTGGTGGTCACGGCAGGCCTGCCAAGAAATGAGGGGCAGGCCGGAGAGGTCCCTGCCTCCACTGGAGCGCACCAACCTCCCAGCCTCGGTTTGCTCCTCCATCAAATGGGAAACTGAAGCACTCGAGTAAGGATGGAACGTGCAGACACACACGTCAGCTATTCCTGGCTCCTTCCTCCCTTTGAACGTTCTTCTTGTGGCATTTATGCGGCCAGAAGGAAACCAAAGCAGAAAATACGCAAACAGGAGCGTCCCGTCAAAGCTACTGACAGCTGCCGTTTATCCAGTCTTCCAGCCGATGATGGGCTACATGCTTCTCTACCTGTGTGTGTGCTCAGTCGCCCAGCTGTGTCGGCTCTGAGACCCTCTGGACCGCAGCCTGCCAGGGTCCTCTGTCTGTGGGCTTCTCCAGGAAGAATACTGGAGTGGATTGCCATTTCCTCCTCTAGGGGATCATCCTGACCCAAGGGTTGATGCATCTCCTGCCATTGCAGGCAGATTCTTTACCAGGGCTTCTCTACTTTATCTTCTTTTAAAGCAATAATTTTTAATCGTGGTCAAGTGTACACAACATAAAATGCACCGTTTCTGGGAGTCCTGTGGTGGCCTAGTGGTTAGAATTCCAGGCTTTTGTTGCTGGGGCCAGGTTCAACACCCGTTTGGGGAACTGAGATCCCGAAAGCTGTATACATGTCCAAAAAATTATTATTATTAGTTTTACAATTTCTAAGTGTACAGCTTGGTGGCATTAATTACATTCATGCTGCTGTGCACCCATTCATCTGGAGGACGTCTCCCCAGACTCACCCTCTGTCCCCTTTCACCACTCACCCCACAAATCCCTCCATCTACTTTCTGTGTCTCTGAGCTGATGACTGCAGGTCCTCTTTCGGGGGGACTCGAGCAGGCCTTGTCCCTCTGTGACTGGCCTGCTTCCCTCAGCGTGTCCTCTAGGTTCTTGAGGCAGCAGGTGTCAGAATTTCCTCCCTGATCCCCTTGAACCTGCACACCAGGGTTAAGAGGTCGATACTCAGATGGCCAGAGTCGCTCAGAGAGGTCAAGCAACATGCCCAAGGTCACCCAGCTCCATCTGGGATTGGACCCTGGGAACGTCTGCTCCGAGCCCTACCCGGCACTGGCCAGCCTCACGACCACGAGGACCGGGAGGAGAGGTTCTCGCTGAATTTCCCCTGAATGAGAAGCCTGCGTTTGCTGGCGGCAGCTTACAGGGCTCCCTCCCACGCACCCAGCCAGTGCCTAGAGCTGCTGAAAACGTGTCCTGGCTGCTCCTGCTGCCAGTCTCTGCACAGAACTCCTGCTGATCACGCCCAGGTCTCCAAACTTTCCATCCTACAGAGTCCCTCCTCTCCAACCCTTAGATCCAAACCACAAAACCTCACTGGGAAAGGACAGACCTTCCTCCGGAAAAGATCTCAATAAAGGCAGAATAAAGAGCTGGTGTGGCTCAGGCTCCTGCCCATCTCTCCCCTTTCTGTCCTTCTCTCTTCCTGTATAACAGAACCTAGCCCTTCAGTTGGTCACCTGGTCTCCCTGAAAGATGGTATTTCCCTTCTAGGAGGGAGCTCTATGGTAAGGTCCTAGCCACTGAGATGCAAATAAAAGCAATGTTTCCATTTAGGAGAAGTATCATTACATGGTAGGGACATGCCTGTCTCCTACTCCCTTTTCTTTCTGGCTGATTAGAACGATGATGTGATAGGTGGAGTTGAAGCAGCCACTTTGGACTATGAGGGAAATTGGGAATGAAGTCCACATGTAGCAGGGCAATAAGACAGAAGCAACTGGGCCTCCGACACCTTGGAACACTGCCCCATGGCTGGAATACGTGGCTGAACTTTTACTGGAAGGACACAAACTTTTGAAACTTTTGGAATTAATCGGTTACTCATAGCCAGATCTCTTCAACTATTAGAGGCTGCCAACACTGACTTTCTAATACCCAAGGGAGGAAGGGTAGAGTCATTAGGTGCTTTGGGGCCAGTTGGACCCAAGGGTGAGGCTCAGCTCGCCTCAGTGGGTGCAAGCACCCAGTGGGTGGTCCCCTCAGGTCCCCCATGGTCCTCATAGTCTGGTGGAAAAGACGGACTCCTAAACAGATAATTACAACACAGTGTGGTCAATTAATATGAACCACTGACCTAGGGAGGTCTACCAGGCATTCTGTGCCAGTTCCTACACACTCTTGAAAGTGATAAAACACAGTTTCTTTCAAAAGTAAGACCTTACAGGCCACTCTGCATACAGAGAAGCGGAATCTGCAGTGTCTGCTGACCGTGAGGGAGACCTGGGGGGATCTGCAGGGGAGACAAGCACTCTTACCCAGACACAGCATCCTGCTGCTTGCAGAGGATTTAGAACAGGGGTCCCCAACCCCCCAGGGCAGGTCCACGCCTGTGAGGAAGCAGGCTGCAAGCAGGAGGTGAGCGGGGGGCTAGCTTCCTCTGTGTTCACACCCACTCCCCATCACTCGCGTTTCTGCCTGAGCGCCGCCTCCTGTCAGGTCAGCAGCGGCACTGGATTCTCACACCTGACTATGAACTATGAATTCCAGGAACCCAGGGTGTGCGCTCCTTTCTGAGACTCAGCCTGAAACCATCCCCCTCACCCTGGTCCATGGAAACACTGTCTTCCATGAAACTGGCCCCTGGGGCCAAAAAGGTTGGGGACTGCTGGTTTAGAAGGTGCTTTAGGGCTTCCCTGGGGGCTCAGATGGTAAAGAATCTGCCTGCAATGCAGGCACCTGGGTTCAGTCCCTGGGTGGGCAAGATCCCCTGGAGAAGGGAATAGCAACCCACTCCAGCATTCTTGCCTGGAGAATCCCATGGACAGAGGAGCCTGGCGGGATACAGTCCAAGGGGTCACAGAGTTGGACATGACTGAGCGACTAACACTCACTTTTCACTTTCCCCGGGACCTGGGGCAGTGACGGCTAGGGGAGTGACTCTGTGTGATGCCGGGTGTGGGTGGGAGGACCGTGGCGGGCAGAGGGGACTGAAGGTGTCCCCTCTTGGCAACAGTGGGCCAGGCTATGATCTGTGAAGTCCAGGGCTCTGGAGGTGGGGGAGGGTGTTTGCCCTGAGACCCCCGGCCGGCACACGTGTGTTGAAAGAAAGAACCCAGCTTGGGGTCCAGGGAGGCGGTCACCTTGGAGAGGCCAAGAGCCAGCCAGTCTCCGCGTCCTTGTCCACAAGATGAAGCTGATGGCCCCTGGCCCAGCGATGAGGGTGGCTACGGGGAGGGGCAATCTCGGACGCCTGGGGCTGGATTTGTGTGGACAGATGGAACCTTGGCAGGTCCGACAGGGGATGATGGAGCCAGACTGTTTCAGGGACTGGACTCCAGAACCCCAGGTTGGTGGGGCTGGACCAGGGGTCCCAGTGGCTCCCACAGCCGTGCTGCTCGGAGCTTTGGGAGCTCCAGAACCGTCCAGCACCCCAGGGAACGTTCCCCACCCAAGAGGATGAATGGGAACCAAAGCTGGGCCTGGGGAGCACCCGAGGCATCTCTCCCGCCTTCTCTATGGCCGGCGGGGTCCCGCGTGGCTCCCCCTTGGCCCACACAACACAGGCAGGTGTGTCACGCAAACAGCTCCTGTGAACTTGGAGCTGGCCTCGCGTGGGATGAAGTCTGGGCATCCTCATCAACTCCCAGTCAAGGCAGGAGGTAACACTAACATCTGGGAGTGGTCTCTGAATCGAGGTGCTGGGGCTGCCATGGCAACCTGTCGAGAGCTGGGCGGAAGAGCAGCAATGCAGTCTCTCGGGCTCTGGAGGCCGGAAGTCTGAAACGAAGGTGTCAGCAGGGCCAGCTCCCTGTGGGGGAGTGCGGGGGAGGAGCCCTCTTGCCTCTTCCAGCTTCTGGGGGCTCCAGAGTCCCTTGGCTTGTGGCTGCGTCCCTCTAGCCTCTGCCCCCTCTTCTCTGTGTGCATACCTGTAGGTCTCTGAGTCTCAAGCCCCCTCTCTTTTCTCTTTCTCTTTAAAAAAAACATTTATTCATTTATTTGGCTGCACCAGGTCTTTGGTGCGGCTACGTGGGATCCAGTTCCCTGACCAGGGATCGAACCCAGGCTCCGCTGCATTGAGAGCGTCGAGTCTTAGCCACTGGATGACCAGGGAAGTCCCCCTCTCTTTCCTCTTATGAAGACGCCAGCCAATGGATTTCAGGCCCATCTTAATTCAGTGCAACCTAATTTTAACTGAACTAATTAAATCGGCAAAGACCTTATTTCCAAATAAGGTTACATTCGGAGGTTCTGGGTGGACATAAATTTTTCTTTTGGGTGGGGGGGGGACACTATTCAACCTGCTTCCCAGGTAGCACAGTAGGAAGGATCCTCCTGCCAATGCAGGAGATGCAGGTTGGACCCCTGGGTCGGGAAGATCTGCTGGAGGAGGAAGTGGCAGCCCACTCCAGTATTCTTGGCTGGGAAATCCCACGAACAGAGGAGCCTGCCTGACTACAATCCATGGGGTCGCAAAGAGTCAGACACGACTGAACACTTACACGCTATTCGACCCCGTGAGACCTCCCAGAGATGAGACGTCTCAGTACTGACAGTGATTATCTCGGAGGAGTGGGGATTTCGGCGATTTCAGATGAATCCATCTTTGTGTAATTTCTGTGAAGATCAAATATGAATTCTCTAAATAAACACATACATTTTTGATCAAGAGCCCAATTGTTTCAAGTCCCCAAGGCCCTTTGTTAACCATCACTTGAAGGAAAGCCACCCTCTCCCACCCCCACAGGAATGCTGGCATAAATCCTGGTGAGTCCACCCAGGAGAAGGTGACCAGCTGATGAGTGTGGTGCCTTAGAGCCGTGGCCACCACCACTACCCAAATGAGCCCCTGGGGCAGAGGAGGCTCTGACCCCAAGGGCAAACCTTTGTCCCCTGTTCAGGGCAGATCTAGGAAGGGCCCTTCTCTAGGGAGATGCAGGAAGTGTGGGTGGTAAGGCCCAGCCCCTGGCGGCAACCCCGGGACAGTCCAGCTCCAGAAGCCGTCTCTGCGCCCGGCTGGGGGCAGGCGCCACGGCAGCCAAGCCGCACCCCTGGCCAACCCGCCCCGAGAGGGAACGGGACTCGGGTCACCTGCTGCACCCGTGGCCCCCTCAGGAGTGGGGCGGGGCACAGGCCACACGCAGTTACATTTCTGCAGGAGGTCAGAAGCACGTTTCAGACCCCATCGCCGGGAACCCGGCCCTGGAGGTCCTAATTACTGTCTAAGCAGCGCGGTGGTCCGGGGCCTGGACCCGCCATCCCAGAACACCGGATGCTTCCGGTGGCTCGTCTCGGGGAAAGGATGGCCCTCTGGCCCTGGCCGTGCGCATGGCGGGCTCGCCTGCTCGCCACCGACTTCATTATGAGCGATAATTAAAAACGCCTGCCCTGCTCCCGGCTCCTCCCCCATCCACCCTGGTCACGTGAAGAAAGAGGCAGAGGAAAGCTCTGAGCCCAGGAGACTGGCAGCTTCTTCTTGGCTGAGAAATTAGCCTGGCTGCTGGAAGCTCCAGGTGCAGAAGTTTGGAAACCCGATGGCTCAGGCCCCCCAAAGTCACGGACGACGGCCGGACCTCTCTGCCCTCCATGGCCCCGGCTCAGGTCCCGTCCTTGCAACGATCCCAACAGCCTGTGAATGGTGGCCCTTCAGTCAGGTCGTGTTCCTTCCTGGTCCAGCTGAGCCCAGAGTCCCTCAAATGCAGCTCCAACCAGGGCACCGCTTCGGAAATGGCCCAGGGCTCCCGCTGCCCGGCCCCACCCACCCACCTGCCTGTTGCTCCTCGCCCCATTCACAAAAGGTGCCATCTATCTTCCACGGGTCCCTGGACGAGGGGACAGCATTGCCCACCACCACCACCCCGTGTGAGTGTGAGTGAGCCCCACCCTGCAGCCGGGGACACCCCAGAACACTGAGGGGACAGTAACAGATGCTGAGCCCTGCGGTTGGTCAGGCGCGTTTCTAGCATCTACGCACGTACTGACCCTCATTGGAACCTGGGGGGGGGGTGTGAATCCCAACCCCCATACCGCACCATCCCACGAGGGGGTCCCCACTGCCCTCCTCTATGTACAGAAGCTCAGCGGGCCCTGACCCTGGCCCCCTACGACCACCAGGACAGGACCTGGCAGTGGGCACCGTGCTGGCCCTTGGACGACCCTCAGAACAAGCAGCCCAGCGGGACCCAGCGCCCTTCTCCTGCTGGCTTCTCTTCCTGCCCCCCGAAGGGCTCGAGCAGGGCCACACGTGTGTCACACAGCCTGATGGGCAGAGATCTTGGGAATCATGTTTGTGGATCAGGTCAAAGCTTGGCTGGGAAAGCGAGGGGGGAGCCACGTGCAGAGAACATGCCGGGCGCCGCCCAGCCCAGCCTCCCGCTGGTCCAGGGCCCGGGGATTGTGAGGAGGCTCCTTGGGCATGAACGGCGGTGAGAAAATAGGAGTGCGGGAGCTCCTGGGTTCAATTCTTGGCCCCCAAGCTCACAGCAGACGGTGGGTGAGGATCAACTGGGCACCCTTGAGGGCAGGAGAGCTGCCTTCTGTGCACAGGGCGCGGCCTCAACCCTGAGCAGAGGGCCTGGCAGGTGTGGCCACACGCTCAGAGCGGGTGTGGGAGGAATGGATGGATGGGTGGATGGGTGAGAGGAAAACAGGGAAGCATGAAGGAAGGGAAGAAGAAAGGAAGGGGAGATGGATGGATGAGTGGATGGTGGGGAAAAGGGAGAAAGGAAAGCAGGAAGGATAGGTAAGTGGGTGAACGGACAGACAGATGAATGAATGGGTGGGAGAACAGGTGGGTGGATAGATGGATGGATGGATAAATGGATGGAATGATAGATGGATGTATGGGGATGGATAGGCAGATGGATGGGTGAACACAGATGGATAGATGGATGGGTGGGTGGGAATATGAATGGATGGGTGGGTGGATGGATGGGTGCAGAGAGGAAAACAGGGAAGCATGAAGGAAGGGAAGAAGAAAGGAAGGGGAGATGGATGGATGAGTGGATGGTGGGGAAAAGGGAGAAAGGAAAGCAGGAAGGATAGGTAAGTGGGTGAACGGACAGAAAGATGGGAGAATGAATGGGTGGATAGACGGATGGATGAGGGATGGATAGGCAGATGGATGGGTGAAGACAGATGGATAGATGGGTGGGTGGCTGGGTGGGTGGGAGGATAGATGGATGGATGAATGGAATATGGGTGTGTGGGCTGAGTGGATGGTTGGAGAGTGAATGAGTGCGTGGGTGGGTAAATGGATGCATGGATATGAAGGGACGGGTGGGCAGGCGAATGAATGGATGAGTGGGTGGGAGGGTGAGTGCTTTAAAAATTACAGTATTATTTGTGTCAGGCTCTACGCTAACATCTTTAAGAGGGGTTGTGGATAGGAGATCCGAGGCCAAATCCAATAGCTTCATTTTAATAAGTCACTAATACATACAAATTGAGACGTTCCATGCACAAAGCCTGTGCTTCTGGACACACCTGTACAACTAGAGGATGTGGGGGCACCCCGCCACGCGCCTGCACGGCACCCACCAGCCAGAGCCAGGCGCCGGTGACCACCCCCAAAAGGGGTGAGCTCACTGGGTCCTCACTATGCCTCCGCAGCTTGTAGCATCAGGAAGAGGAGGAAAGACTCTCTACTTCCATGTCTCTCTCAAAAGAGGGAAAAACAAGCCCAGAGCAGCTGTGTGTGCAGAGGAACGCTGCCCTCTGCCTGGCCGGCCTGCCCCGTCCCCGCTGTTGGCAAGTGTGCTGTCGGCCCTACGATGAGGCACCCGGTTCCTGCTTTCTCGAATCACCGTCACCAGAAGCTTAGACAACCCACACAGTAAGCCACCGGCAAAGCTGGGGCTCAGACACACCCGCGTCCGTCCGTCTGTGCCCGGAAGTGTCCGTCCGTCTGTGCCCGGAACCTCTAGCACTACTTGCCCACTGTCCTCGGTCTCCCTGGGGCCTCTGGTCACCCAGCACCTCCACTGGAGGGTGATCAGGGGTCCTGCACGCCCCCGCCCAAGGCCCCCAGCACTGCGTCCATGCCAGGGCCCAGTGCGTGCTGCCCAGGACGGCGTGGAGCACCATGGGGAGACCTGAGCCCGGGGGGTCAGGACTCCCAGGAGGAGCCGTGAGGCATGGCGGCCTCCACACGTGGCAGGAGTGGTGAGCCGCAGCGATGTGCTTCCCTGGAGAGACATCGGAACCCCATTTATGGCGGGCTCCGAGCTCCGCGAGTTCACCTGAAGGTCGGACAGATGTGGCACCGGGGGGGGGCATGTCCACAGGCCGGTGCTGCATGACCGCGGCCAGTGATCGCAGGGGTTCCCGGACCAAAGCATGGCTGGTCAGGGGATGTCTGCAGCCCCGCCAGCCCCATCTCCGCATCTCGAAACCGTGGACTGTCAGGTAGGGTGGCAAGATGCCAGTGGGATGGGGAGTTACTCAAATCAGAGCACACCCATGACCTGTGCTTCTCAGCTTTCATCCCAGCCCAACTGTGCCCGGAGGTAAAATTAGGGTGTGGCTTGTACGCGGCCTGTGCTCTGAGAGCGAGCAAGCAAGAGAGCGAGCGCGGGTACTGCTCAGAAGACACCCGGAGCATCTACTCCCTGTCCCCTGCTCGGGACGCGTTTTAAATGCAGCCATCAGAATTCAGCACCACGTTCGCAGTAAAAAAAATAATCGGCAGCCCGGGCCACGGAATTTGCGAGCGCTGTGGGGTCGGGCTGCTTCTTCATTTAACCCTAGCGTGCCACGTCGGATGGGCAGAGGCAGTGGGGACTTGGGTCTAAAACGACACGCGTGTCTGTGCACACTGCCAAGCCCGTTGCTTCCTCCAGCCTCTGCCGTCTGCCCAGGCGTCACGCTGCGCACCCCATCCTAGGCAGCGAGGCAGACCCCAACCTGCCCCTGCTCCCCCTCTCCAAGCCCACCACCGCTCCACCTCCCGGGACGCAGCAGCCTCCGG